>NW_005871057.1:16316598-16437292 GCF_000147115.1 Myotis lucifugus
AGCTCAGGAGGAGGGGCCGGACTCTGCCCGAGCCTGAGAGATCAACACAGAGGGGCACCTGCTCCGAGCCTCCGCGGTGTGGCTGGGGACAAGCCCCCAGAGACACACACACACACACACACACACACACACACACACACATACACACACACACACGGCGCCTGCTCCAAGCCTCTGCAGCCAGACTGATATCCAAGCCGTCAGTAGGACATCCCCTGAGGGCTCCCAGACTGTGAGAGGGGGAAGGCTGGGCTGAAGGACCCCCACCCCCCAGTGCATGAATTCCATGCACTGGGCCTCTAGTGTTGTGATAACAACCTCAAAATCTCCGTGGCTTACAACAGCAAGTTTTATTTTTTTACTTAGCTAACATATTGGCTGTGGATCAGCTATGGTTTTCTCATTCTGGGATCCAGGTGAAGGCTCCAGTTTTTCACTAACATTTGCCATTCTTCTAACAAAGTACTGTACCATTAGCCAATTCATACAACAGCTCTTAAAGCATCAGCTCCAGAGTGACATACATTGCTTCCTCTCAGATTCATTGGCCAAAGCAAATCAAAGATCAGATAATTTCAGACCTGAGTTCTAGCTAAAGAATTGATACTCCAATAAATTATTATAATCCATAAAAATAAAGAGGTTAAAAACTTTTCAATTCACATTATGAATCCAGCATAATTTAATACCCAAACCTGAAATTGAACTAGAAAAAAATATTTTATCAACTAATCACACTGATGAATATAGATGCAAACATTCTACATTTTGTTAAATAGAATTCATTGTATTACGAGAGAATAGTTAAGAGATTCCAAAATGGTGGCGGAGTAAGTGCAAGCGATACTGACACATTCCCAGGACCAAACTGGAATTACAACTAAAATACAGAGAAACCATCCTGAATAATCAACTGAAACTAGCTGAAGAGAACCCTGATAACCAAGGACAGAAAGTGGAGACTGCATAGAGACTGGTAGGAAGTGTGGAGGCACAAAAGGGATGACTGGGCTCCCACAGACAGTAGCTAAAGTCTTGGAGGGATATTCTTTTTTAAGGCTAATATTCTGTTATATATATCTTATAACTTTTTTATCTATTCATCTATTTTTTTATATATATATTTTATTGATTTTTTTACAGAGAGGAAGGGAGAGAGATAGAGAGTTAGAAACATCGATGAGAGAGAAACATTGATCAGCTGCCTCCTGCACACCCCCTACTGGGGATGTGCCCACAACCAAGGTACATGCCCTTGACCAGAATCGAACCTGGGACCCTTCAGTCTGCAGGCTGACGCTCTATCCACTAAGCCAAACCGGTTAGGGTTATCTATTCATCTATTGATGAACACTTAGGTTGTTTCCATATCTTGACTATTGTAGATAAAGCTGTAATGAACATAGGGGTGCATATATCTTTTCATATTAGTGTTTTTGTTTTCTTTGGATAAATACCCAGAGGTGGAATTGCTGGGTCATATGCTAGTTCTATTTTTTTTTAGGAACTTTCATAATTTTTTCCATAGTGGTTGCACCAATTTGCAATCCCACCAACAAGACATGAGGGTTTTCTCTTCTCCACATCCTTACCAACACTTGTTATTTGTTGTCTTTTTTATAATAGCCAATCTGAAGGTGTAGAGTGGTAGCTCATGTGGTTTTGATCTAGTTTTCCTTGATGATTTGTGTTGCTGAGCATCTTGTCTGTCATGTGTCTGTTGGCATCTGTATGTACTCTTTTCAGAAATGTCTATTCAGGTCCTATGCCCATTTTTTAATCAGATTGCTTGGGTTTTTTTTATGTTGAGTTCTTATATTTTGGATATTAACCCTTGTCAGATGTGTCACTATCTTCTCTTATTTGGTGGGCTTCCTTTTTGTTTTATTGATGGTTTTTTTCATTGTGTAAAAGCTTTATAATTTGTGATTATGTCTCTTTATTCATTCCAAACTTGGATAATTTTGCACTTTTTTTCATAATTACATCTGTGAGTTATGTCTCTGTTTTATTGATTAAATGTAGCTTTTCAATTTTACTATTATTTTTTTGTTTCTAATTAAGTGATTTCAGCTTTCATCTTTATTCATTTTTTGTTTATTCTTGTTTATTTCCAATTTCTTAAGAAAAGCACTAACTTTTGCAAAGATTTTATCTTCTTAAATACAGAGACTATAGTAACTATAAATTTTTCTTTAGCAGTCTCTCATTTCTTATGTTAAAAAGTAGACACATTTTCATTATTTTCCTGGTAGCTTATTATATCAATTTTTTCACTGTTCCACACTTTTAATCTTCAGACACACTGACATTAAATTTATATATTCTCCCTTTATCATTACTCTCATCTACACCTGTTACAGAATTTACCAGGCGACCGAAAAATACACAGGAGTACTCGGAGATGCGGGAGAAAACCATTTATTTCCAGATGTACTAGTACTGTGACTCAGGGGAGCCTGTTTCCCAATCCTGAGCAAGCCAATATGGAGGAAGCTTTCTCTTTATACCCTTTGGTTTCTTTGTCCCCCAAATATGGATCAGACTTCTGGACCTTTTGCGGGCCTTGCAAAAAGCCCCATGTGTTGAGATGGGGGACGTGAAATCACACCTAAAGGCCTGGCCTGGTGCCAGCGCTGATAACCTCCTCCGGGGGGTTGTGCATTGTTCATGGTTTATGGCCTCTGTAAAATGTGAGCATTTAGGTAAATAGGTCTTGCAAGACCAGATAATTAAGGAGGGAATAGTGACTTGATTATAGGCTAACAAGAATGTGCATTGGGGATACTGATTAACTAGGTACAGAGTCAGGTTGCTAGGCCCCTCCTCCCTCTCCCCCCCCCCCCCAATGTATTATTTTCCTCATCACACCCATGATTTAAGCTACTACTTTTAAACTAACAGCTTCCAAATTTTCCTAAAACTGAGGCTCAGATATCCAATTTGCCTCATGGACATAGCTAGCTCAATGTGCTTGAACTAGTTAATGTTTTTCTAAATCAAAGGTAACTATATTTGTTCAATCATTTGTACCACTATCCATGTAGTTGCTCAAGTTAGAAATTTAGACTTCACCCTTAACGCCTTCATCCTTAACTCCTCACACCCATATTCAATCAAACACCAAATTCTGATTATTTTAATTTCTTTTTATTTTTTTATTTTTTTATTTTTCGCTATAAGTATTACAAAGCCTCATCATCGACAGCTGATTATTACAAAACTGCAAGACTTTTCTTCCTTCTCGTGCCGCCAGCCCCATCCCACCCCAAACAGATTCCACTTTATCTAAAATGCACATCTCGCCATTCCGTGTCCTCACTTAAAAACCTTTCAGTGCTCCCATTTCTGACACAAACTCAACATAGTTTGTATGTCCCTACTGAAGAGGAAAGCAACTAACAACGACAACTTAGTGAACTATTTAATGAGTTATTAAGGTGCCTTTGTATTGAAAGAGGTATGGAGGGCATTTGGCAGAGAAAAGGACTCACATTTATTCTCTGCCAAGTCCTTGCTAGGGTTTTAGCATCTCATTTTCTCATATCATGCTTGTGAGTTGGGCAGTCGGGAATGCTTCTGCTGCAAGAATCAAAATATCTCACTGGTGGGAGGTAGTTAAAACCACGAAGACTGGTAGTCCTTTCACATTACAATAAGTCTAGAAGTTGCTGTGTCCAGCTCAATGATGCCATCAAAGACTCCCAGACTATTTCTATTTTTCCATTCTGCTATAACAGCTTCATCCTTATTCATATATATACTAGAGGCCCGATGCACAAAAATTTGTGTACTGGCGGGGGGGGGGGGTGTTCCTCAGCCCCACTTGTGCCCTCTCACAGTCTGGGACCCCTCGGGAGATAACGACCTGCTGGCTAAGGCCCACTCCCAGGTGGCAGAGGGCAGGCCCAATCCCTAGGTGCAGCCCCTGGTCGGGCTCAGAGCAGGGCCGATTGGGGGGTTGGGGCGCCACCCCCTGTCACACTCAGGGCAGGGCCGATGGGGAGGTTGTGGCTCCACCCCGTCACACACAGAGCAGGGCCCATGGGGGGGTTGGGGCACCACACCCTGTCACACACAGAGCAGGGCTGGTCAGGGGGTTGGGGAGCTCCCACCTATCAGGCACAGAGCAGGCCCAATCAGGGGGTTGGGGCGCCTTCCCCTGTCACGAACAGAGCAGGGTGGATAGGGAGGTTGTGGCCCTGCCCCCTGTCACACACAGAGCCGCAGGGCAATCAGGGGGTTTGGGCTCTGCCCCCTGTCACACTGCTCCAGGGGCCAGGAGGCCTCGCTGCTCCGCTGATCCCAGTGCTGGGAGGCATATTACCCTTTTACTATATAGGATAGAGGCCTGGTGCATGGGTGGGGGCTGGCTGGTTTGCCCTGAAGGGTGTCCTGGATCAGGATGGGGGTCCCGCTTGGGTGCCTGGCCAGCCTGGGTGAGGGGATGATGGCTGTTTGCAGCTGGTCATACCCCCTTCAGGGTGGGGGGTCCCCACTGGGGTGCCTGGCCAGTCTGGGTGAGGGGCTGAGGGCTGTTTTCAGGCTGGCGGGCAACTGAAGCCCCCAACCTGTCCTTTTTTTCTTTTTTCTTTTATTCTGGGATTTATTTACCTTCTATGGCTGTCACTGGAACTGAGAGCCGGCTTTCTCTCTGAGGCTGGGCTCCAGCTCTGAGACCTTGGCTGCTGAAAGCAGGTTTCTGGTTTGTTTGGGTTCTATAATCGAAACACTGTTTCAACTCCAGCTCTGAGGCCCGGCTGGCTGAAAGCAGGTTTCTGGGGTTTTTTTAGCTTCTACAATTGTAACAATGTTTCTTAAACTGCAAGCTCAGAGCCCAGCAGCGGCAGGCGGGGAACGTTGGCTTCCTCTGTCACTGAAGCAAGCAAGCCTCCTGTTTGCTTCAAGCTGCCTGGCTGCCAGCCACCATTTTGGTTGGCAGTTAATTTGCATATCTCACTGATTAGCCAATGGGAAGGGTAGCGAAGTTATGGTTAATTACCATGTTTCTCTATTATTATATAGGAGATATATATGATGACTACTAAGCCCTAGGTTTCATAACAGAAAGAAAAAGAGCTGATACCAGTGAGCTCTCCTTTCAGATATGGCCCCTTTACAAGGAAGCAAAAGTTCTCCCAGAATCCCTAACAGGTTTCCATTTATATTTTATTGGCCGGAACTGGGTCACCTAGCTACCCCTATCTGCGAGGGATTGAGAGAACAAAAACTTGGGGGTTTGCAGCCTGTATGCTGAATAGCAATAAGGGATAGAGATGGGAGTGGAAATGGCTGGGAGCTGGGCCCAGGATAGGGACTCCACAGGTACTATTATCTCCAATTTGAAGATGAGGTTAAGGTTGCCCGAAGTCCTACTACTGGTCAATGGTGAATCCTGGGTCAGGAATTAAGTTTTGTTTCCAAAGCTTATGCTGTCTTCTCTATACTGCTGCAGTCTCTCCAGGTACTCAGAGTAGAATTTCAGATATTTAGACATGAATAAGGGACATCTGTTGGCATCTGTTATTTCCCCCAAATCACCTACAATATGTTCTCAGGCCCACTGGATGGAATCACCCTACAATGTTCCAAGGGTGAAGCCACTTCTGCCTCTGTGATAAAGCCCTATGTAAGCCGTGTTCCTTTTGCAAATGGAAACACTGGGGACTACACTAAGACTGTCTTAGACTGGCTTTGAAGTGTGGTAGTTAAAATGAAACCACGTTCAAAGTATTTAAACATGTATAGCAGCCTTTCTCTAACCTTCCAGATCCTCAATTGAGAATCCTTGTCAAATTTCATCATTTAGTTGTGAATAAGGTTTTGGACACAGTCATCCTGACCTTTGGACATTTCACGTTGCCTAATGAATATCTTCTGACTGAATTGGTAATGAAGCTTAAACCTCCCCTAACATACCAAAGAAAACATTTTAAATGCTCAGCTTAAGAGCAGGTTCAATTTCTAAGGAGGAAAAATCTGCATTTGAAATTTTGTATCTTATGTTTCTTTCATCCTTGCTTTAATAAATGAGAATCTACTGGGAAATAGTCCATTTTTTTTGCTGCAGTATCACTAGGATGTTAACTTTTTATTAGTTATTGTTTTAAGATGGTGACATCATGATGGAAGATGATGACTTCAAGGTACTAGAAGTGGAAGAAGTAGAATATATACACAGTGAAAACACAATCTGTGTACTAATTCTCACTCCACTGGAAATTGTTCTTTTCTGACAGTAATTCTGATCCTCATGCTAAAAACTCATTTTCTATAAAAATGAAGCTGCAGGCAACTTAACAATCAAGGTCACCAAAAAACAAAAAAGGTCTCCGAACATGTAGATGGGAAAGTTTTTTATATCTCAAATCTTTTTCTTTTGAAACAAAACAATCTTAGCCATTAAAATGGACTGAAAAAAAAAGCCTGGGTCCATCACCAAAGACGGGTAATCAGGAACATTCAAGCCGCTGGTGGAGCACCATCAGGTTAAAAATCACTGCATTGTTTCCAGCCCCATGAATAGTTTTAATGATGTCCTCGTTTTTCCTTCAAACTTAGACAGTCAATTTTTCCATGATGGAGCATATTACTCGCGGAGAAATAAGATGCCTTGCGTAGAAATGCTCAGTTTTGAACAGAGGACAGCCATTTCTTTACATAGTTTTCCCCCCACAAAAGCATTTGAAAGATTTGTGTTTCTATTGCTACATGAGTTTTCAGATGGAAAAAAATGTTAAAAAATATTACAACAGGCATATATATATATATATATATATATATATATATATATATATATATCTTCTTGAGACTCTGTTATGCATGGTACAGAGATGAAAGAAACACAGCAGTACAGAAGCAAACCCTGCAGCATTGTTCACATTTAGTTTATGCCACAACAAAATGTTGCTATAGAAACATTAAATCCCAACAGAATTCCTGGAAGTCAAAGATGTGCTTGCAGACTTACTTCCAGATGCTGACTTGCCAGCTTGTTAAATAAAACTTGGCGTTTATTGCATGGGAGATTTTATCTCAAAACTTACTATGAAAACTGCCTGGGACTCTGAGTACAGTGCTCACAATGGACAGGAAAGCAGTAACATAATGACTGGTCTGGCAGAGGTCTCCAACTGATTGTTTTTCTCTTCCCGCATCAACACGCTCTATAAAGAAGTAGCTCTAAAATGGGATTAACCCTTAGTGACCAGGGCGTGGGGAGTCATTCTATTGATAAAATTGTGCATCCATGTTAAGCAGGGCAAGGCTTTCTGCGTGCCAGTGAGGGAATCGCGTTTTCCTGTAGACAGTTTGGGGGCTCTCTTTCACAACAGCTTGCTCTCAGAAAACAGCCGGGTTAATTGGGAAGCAGCTAAAAAATGAGTTGTTGTTTTTTTAAATGTCTAAAAATATTTTTGCTTCTTGTTTTCTAATCCTTCTCAATCAAACTGACAGCTTTTCAAAATCCCCTTAAATAGTGAATGCATAACAAGCGCATTGGAACTCAAAGGATCACCACTGGCCTGAGTGTGAGAAGGGATTGTAAATGGTGCAGGAGAGTTGCCCACCTGCCAGATGTGCCGGCCATAGACACCTCCCACTTCCTCTCAGGCTGCGGGAAGGCCTCACTGGACAGCTGTAGCCGCTCTGGAGAAACCAGCCATTTCCACTTGGGCGTCTGTCCTCGGGCTGCGAGCTCAGCCTTCCACTGAGATAATGACTTCCTTCCTTGCCAGCCCTTGCTCACAATAAATGCAATACATCCAACTTTTAGCAAATGTATATGAATATAGTGGGAGGTATTGTCTCTTGTACCCTTAAAAAACATGGGTGAGTCGCCCCCCTCCTCACGTTTGGGCCGTCTGTAGTGACTTCCTTCCAAAAAGCTCAGTAAGGAAATCGGGCACAAAAGAGTAACTTAACAGTTGAGAAACCTGATAGACTCCACTTCACGCCAGGTAATCAAGGCCAACATCAATAGCCGTAAATCATGGCCGTGATATGTACCTTTGATATGATGCAATGCAAATGGCACGTTGCCTCTGTGATCTCCTTCCCTCCCCTAAACCCATAACCTTACACTCATCATGAGAAGAAGATGGGACAGATCCCAACAGTGGGGCATGCCGTGATGTGCCCAACCAGCGCTCGTCAAAACTGTCAAGGTTATTCAAAGCGGAAAGTCTGGAAAACTGTCCCAGCCGAGAGGAGCCCAAGGTGATGTGATGACTAAATGTAACGTGGTGTCCTGGAACAGAAAAAGGACATTAGGTAACAACTAAGGAAATCTGAGCAAATGATGGACTTGAGCCAATAAGAATGTATCAGTATTTGTTCATTAATTGTAACAAATGTACCAGGCTTCTGTCAGATGTTAATATTAAGCTGTGTGCCAGCTGGCAACTCTCTATCCTATTTGCTCAATTTTTCTGTCAATCTAAAACTACTATAAATCAGGGGTGGGGAACCGTTTTTCTGCCAAGGGCCATTTGGATATTTATAACATCATTTGTGAGCCCTACAAAATTATCAACTTAAAAATTAGCCTGCTATATTTGATCAAACATTTAATTAACTCACCCCTAATGCCTTGTCAGGGCCAGACCAAATGATTTCATGGGCCTATACAGCCCAAGGGCCAGATGTTCCCCACCGCTGTGTAAACTCTATTAATAAAAATAAGGGAGAGATGGGAAAGGCTGAGGAGCCTGCAGGCTAGTGAGGTGTACAGAGCTCAGTGTTGGCTATTATTGAATTTGGGACTCAAAGTGGGACTCAGAGAGGGATGTGAGGCACCAAGCTGCACTGGGGCCCTGGCCTGGCTGAGGTGGACTGGACCAGCTGGGAACGATTCATGACTATAACTCCATGCCCCGCTCAGCGCCTTCAGTGTGAGCACGGTTCCGCTATGGTCCCCACACTGAGCTGCGTGCTTTACATACATTATCTCACATAGGTATTAACAGATGAGGGAAACTGAGGCACTGGGACTTTAGTAGCTTACCCAATGACAGCTAGTAAACGGCAGAGTCCGGATTTGAACTCAGGCAGTTTCATTTCATCCAGGTATCACTGGTGTGGGACGTTTGCAATCCCTAAACCATGTTTGGCAGAGCCAGTTGATCCTAAGCACCAGGAGGTTTACAGCTCTTGGGTTTGGCAATGGGGAGAGGTCGCTAGAAGCCCACTGCATGTAGCAATGTATTACACCGCTGAGCCGTGGGCCAGAATCAGCTGCTGTGAGGCTGGGCGGGGGGATTCTGTTTACTATGGTCGCTTGTTTGGGGCACTCAGATCTCACCCCGCAGAGCTGGATTCTCGGGTCCAATCTCCTTGGCTGCAGCATTCAGCAACTCCTCGGTGGGGTGGGTTTCTCCTTCATGGAAGGGCTAGGCGTGATACTAATGGCAGATGTGTACATGCTTTCTTATCTTGACAGTTCCCCCAGTATTTTTTTTAATTTTTTTAAATATTTTATTGATTTTTTACAGAGAGGAAGGGAGAGGGATAGAGAGTTAGAAACATCGATGAGAGAGAAACATCGATCAGCTGCCTCCTGCACACTCCCCACTGGGTATGTGCCCCCAACCGAGGTACATGCCCTTGACTGGAATCGAACCTGGGACCCTTGAGTACGCAGGCTGACGCTCTATCCGCTGAGCCAAACTGGTCAGGGCCCCCCAGTATTGACTGCACTTGTCATCAGATAGATATGAGCTCTAATTGAATGCATCACCGAATGCTTCTCCTGTAAGCGGGACTGGTTTGCCCAGGGCAGTCCCAGCTTCTGACTGTTACCCTACATAATTAACAGTATCCTCTTTTGCTCTCAAAAGTGTCCCAGTTGGAATGACAACTTGTACAGCCACCATATCTATAACACAGAGACAACTGCCACTCCCAAGCGAAAATCTCTGGAGACCACACCAATTACTGTTCTAATATATTGGTGACATCGGGGGCCTCTTGTTCATTTGGGGGCAAAGTGGGATTGTGCAAGAAATCATGACTTTCAGCCGTGTGACTATTCACTCATTCCACATGGTAACTGTTTTCCAACTTTGATTCATTTCAACTATATTTCTTTTTTTAAAATTGTATTTTTAATCAGAGAGGAAGGGAGAGGGAGAGAGAGATAAAAAGATTAATGATGAGAGAATCATTGATCGGCTGCCTCCTGCATGCCCCCCACTGGGGATCGAGCCCGAAATCTGGGCATGTGCCTTTGACCAGAATCAAACCCAGGACCTTTCAGTCCACAGGCTGATGCTCTATCCACTGAGCCAAACTGGCTAGGGCCAACGATATTTCTTTTGCAATTAGAATGTAACCACTGCACACAGCACATCTATTAGAGCAGAAACTACTTTGTGACCATTACCTGAGCTCCCAAACTAGAGGGCTGCCCTTAAGAAGGGACATATGACATCGCCTCTACAAGGATGGTCAGCAGAGTTGCACATGACACCACACTGAGCATCTGCCATCAGCCGCTAGCCTGCTGGGACAGGGCCAAGGGCACAAAATGCTGTAGGTCAGCCCTGTTGTCTTATTGTAAGTTCTTTGCAGTTCTCATTCTTGCCATACATCCTCAATTTCTTTTTAGGAAAAACATACCTGGTCTAACACTGAGCACACAAAGTCAGATAGTGCTTCCCCATCACCTGTGCCCCGGACCTCTCCTATCGTTCTCTGCATTTCTCTTCTATTTAAATCATGTCCCCCATACGTCTCTTTATCATTTGCAAGGTTAACAAATCCACTGGAAATTACAGGGTTTCACTTCCAAAATCTCTTAAGCTAAGTATTAATTTCAAGAGTTGTTGCAGAATTCTCTTCTCCCATGGTCACAAATTTGTAACAGCCCCCAAGAAATCCAAATATGTACTCAATTCCAAGCCTCAACTATGGCTCTTGATAGAATGTTGTCATCTGTGTGGTAAAGGCCACTGCTGTTGACTGTAGCCAAACCAATTGTAAAATATAGAGGAGACCAAGATCTGGAGATGGATGGTGGTGATGGCTGCACAATAATGGGAGTGTACTTAATGCCACTCAACTGTACATTTAAAGTGGTTAAAATGGCAAATTTTATGCTATGGATGTTTTACCACAATGTATATGGAAAGCTGTGGGAGACGTGTGTGTGTGTGTGTGTGTGTGTGTGTGTGTGTGTGTGTGTAAGTGCCACCTGGCTTGGCTGGAAAAATACAGCCAAGGGAGAGAGGTCTAAACATGCAACGAACCTTTAAAAAGATTGGTATGGATGCTGTCTTTTGAGGCCAAACAAATTATTGGTTGCAAAAGAGAAAAATGAACAGGCACCATCCTAAAGATGCAAACATCTTATACACTTACTTATTCAACAAATATTTATGGCACTCTTGCCACCATAGGTCAGCAGATCTCAGACAACATAAATGATTAAGCCAGTTATGGAGTACACATGTTTATTATATGACTTCCTATTTTTTCTTTGTCTGAAATACTTCACTATTTAAAAGCTCTAATATTATCACAAATACCGTGAGTCCTGGTATGATGTAAATTTCCTCCATTTTACATAGAACCCAAACAGGAGGGGGGAAGAGAAGATCATAGAAGCGGAGGAAACAGACAAGCTCTGGCTGCAGAAGGGTGCACAGCGGGAGGTAGGGGAGAAAGAGCAGTTAATTAGTCTGCATCCAACTGGGAATTTTCCTAGCAGATACCTATTTTGGCATAAGATAAAACCAAGTGTATTTTACACACTCAAGAAAGATGTGGGTGGCTGAAAAATCCTAGGTCCTATATAAAATATAGATGTGGCATCTTCTGACTCAAAGCCCAGGGCACATGAAGTTAAAACAAGTCACTATACAGAAATCTGAAGGGGAAAATGTGCTACAGGTCCCAGGAATACCCACAGCAGGGACTCCGACGCAACAGGTTACACGGGTTCATAGGTAGAATCCAAAGTAAATCACTGGTGATTGAATAAGTAACTCCATGGGCTTTGGTTTGAGACAGGCTGGTGGTAAATCTAGCTGTAGGTACTCACTTGCTGAGGCTTTAGACAAGTAACTTAGAGTTGACCCCCTAGCCTGTCATCTGGAGACAGCACTCACTACCTACCTCCAAGGATTATTGGGAAGGCTAAAGGGACGTATGTGCAGCATCTAACACATGGTTCCAGGCACATACTAAGTGCTCAATATATGCTAGCTGGTATTATTAACAGACCAAAATGTTTTTCCCCCTTTCGTTGGTGAAAGGTTAACATGGTGGTACATGGGCAGGCTAAATAGCCATCTCAGATGGTGATTAAAGAAAGTGGAATTTATTTAAGGAAAGTTGATGGGGAATGGGGTATCCCAAGGGGTCACTGGGTCTGTGATGGCAGCACTCTGGCTGGAGTTTCACCCTTACATGCAGTCACTGGGGGACACTTGTCAGTGGGTCTGGGGGCTGAGCTGGTGGGCTTAGAATGCGATCAGGTGCCTTCATACCTTCAGGACAGTTTCATTCCTTGTATGATCTGACTCCTGGTGTCCTGCAAGTTTTCCTGGTCTTTTGTTCTCCTGTGGTGGGAAGCTTACAAATGGCCATTAAGGATTCTATTGCGCTACAGTCCTAACAATTGGTACTAGTAAATGCTCACTGCACAAGGAGTCATCCCTGCTCTGACCCTAAAGTAGCTACATGACCCAAGGTCAATAATTCCACATCTCTGTACCTCCGTTCCTTTAACTGTGAAATTAGACGTTTTTCTAAGTCTATCCCTTTTATGGGTTTTTCTCTCTCCCATATCTTTCAGCATTGCTGGTGCCTTTCACTGTTCTCCCCCATGTCCTCACTGTGCTCTCCACCTCCAGCCCTTCTTCCTCTTTTTTTATCTTTATTTTTGAAGATGTTTCTATTGATGTTTAGAGAGAGATGAAGGGAAAGAGAGAAACATTGATGAGAGAGAAACATCAACATCCATTGACTGCCTCCAGTAAGACCCCTGCTGGGGATCGAGTGTGCAACCCGGTGTGTGCCCCGACCCGCATCAGCCTGGTGACCTCCTGGTTCATGATGGATGCTCAACCACTGAGCCACCCCTGCTGGGCCCTTCTCTGCTCCCTACGCACTGAGGCACTCCATTTCCTTTCCTCATGTGGACACCACCCTCATCTCCTAATCACTCACCCTGTGCCCCTTTGTCCTTCTTCCAAGGCTTATTCCACGTGGCTGCTAGAATTTGTCTTTTAAAGCTTAGTTCTGATGACGGCTCCCTGCAGCCTGCAGAGCTCTCTTCCCAGTCAGGCCTCACTCTGTCTGGAACGGCCAGCCTTCCTCTCCTCCAGCAACACCCAGGATCAGCTCCAAATAGCACATCGTCTTTCACGTCTCTACTTTCTCTGAGACAAAGCTAGATTCTCCCCATTTGTGTTCCCAGAGCCCTGTATACATAACCTTTCAGTAGCCTTTTACTGTAGTGATTCTTAATATTGAAGCAAGACAAAACAAACAATTTTAATGTCAGGTATTTTAATTTTCTGTGTAAGAATTGGAATGTCATAAGTATTGAGTAAATGTTTGTCAAAGAGTGTTAGAAAGTGATATTAAGTGACACAACCAAAGCCATAGCCCACTTATTTTGGTTTCAAGTCCAAGTAACTAGGAAGGATGGAGGGGAACTGTGTGAGAGAAATGCTTGTGGAGAGATAGAAATCTAAGATCCCCAAGATTCTCTGTCTCTCTTTAGGTCTGTTAAACTATGTGTGTAACAGATATGCAGCAGAGAGGGGAGATTCTCCTCTCTCAGGGAAAATGATAGTTGCAGCTTAGGTAGGACATGATGGTCACTTCAACATGCATAGTGTCGGTGCTGGAGATGGGAAGAAGTAAATGTAGCTGAGAAAGAGTTATAAGACAAAAAAGACAGCATACCAGTGATGAAGTGGTTTGATATGGGAGGGTAAAGAATAAAAGGAGGTACCCATCAGAATGACTTCTCGGGGACAGTGGTGCTGGTGACTGAGATGGGGACCCTGGGGGAAGCACCAGGGAATGCCAGGAAGCTATGCCAGAGGAAGGTGACACATTGCAACTCAAGCTGCCCTTTACCTCCTCCACACCCTGCCTGCCAAAGGATGAGCATTAATTGAACAAGTGTGAACCACTGATGGGAATCCATGGATGTGTAAGTTGGAATACCCAGTCAAGTGTCATGGGAGTCAGCCTTCCTTCCTTGAATGCTGGGAATTCCAATTATGTGAGATCTGGAGGTCTTGGCTTAACTAGAGAATGCACACTTGATAGCTGTGTGACTTTGGACATATCGATTAATCTCTCCACACTTCAGTACCCTCATTGGTAAAATGGCAAAAATTATGTTTATCTTCCTGGTTATCATGACATAAATTATTATTAATATATTGTTTTAACTCACTGCTCCAGCCTAACTGTCTCCTCAGCTCACCTCAAAGAGGTGACACAAATGAACATGAAGCATGAAGCTTTTCATGGTTTAAGGAATGGGACTAAAGGTGGGAACAATTATTTCCCGAGTGCTACGCTTCTCTCTACAAACATCTTTCCCTTTAATGTCTTACAGACTTCATCTCAGAAAAAATTCTTATTCACACGACTTCTACCAAATCACCACAGCCTGGGGCAGTTCTGAGTGAAATTAGGAAGCATTTTTAAGTTATCATCAGTGATCGCCATCCTTCATGTTCTTGACCACCCTCGTGACAGAAATGCTTCCTCCTCAAGCTGTTGTGCTTCTCAGCCTGCCTGCACCTTAGAATTAACTGGGGAACTTTAAGCAGTTCTGGTGCCCAGGTTATACTTCAGACTAGTTGAATCAGAGTCTGGCAGTGGTACTCAGGGATCGGTATTTTATAATGAACCCTCAGGTAACCCCAATGTGCAAGCAGAGGTTCTAGCTCTATTTGCAGTTTAACTGGGATAAGTTCCTAAGAACAAAAGGCATTAAAAATGGTAAAATTTTAGGCACTGGGGACAGGTTGTTTGGGCATATAATTCTGGTTAGAGAACATGAGAGTAGATGACACTACTATTTGTTGCCCTTCAGAAAAATATCTGGTTTCAAATATAATCCAGCTAGAATCAGGCGGGAATTTAAGGCCAAAGCAAGCATGCTTCCACAGCCCAGTGTTTACAAGAAGGCTTGTGGAACTGAGGCCATATCTATGGGAGTTCTTGTGGTTCCCAGCCTGTCTGCGTCAACAGCCATCCAAAGATGCAATGTCAACTCCAAGGGAACCGACCCTATGCAGTCCAAGCTCCTTGTGGCCTCTAAGGTCTTCACAGTCATCTCCCACTGGCCTTTCTAACTTCACCTCTCACTTCCTCACATAGCTGTACTCCAGCTCGATCAGACTTATTACTAAAGCCCTACACAGACCTACGCCAATGTATCTGCTGCTGTTCCGAGCTCCAGTGCCCTTTCCC
Organism: Myotis lucifugus; assembly: GCF_000147115.1. NCBI lineage: Eukaryota > Metazoa > Chordata > Mammalia > Chiroptera > Vespertilionidae > Myotis > Myotis lucifugus. The sequence continues at coordinate 16,332,043 of NW_005871057.1, forward strand.
AGAAAACACCTGCTCATCCTTAGAGAATCAGCCTAAAAGCCACCTCCTCTATGAAACGTTCCCTGCTCACTGGCTCCCACTCCTGTGTTCCTCTGAGCAGCAGCCCTTATGCAGCCCAGGTGAGAGGGAACGTTTACTTCTCTCTGCCGGCATCTCTCCCACATCTTCCCCAAGGGGAGAGGAGAGGAACCTGGTTGGTTAGAATTCAGGGCAGTGACCGAGTCATGTTCATCAGTGTTCACCAGTGTTTGCCAATGTGATAAAAGGTGATATGCTCAGGTGTGGATCGTGTAATGGGGTTGGATTGCTTGGGTTTGTAGCTTGCTTCAGCCATGTACATATGTAAAATTGGGCAAGTTATCAGTCTATCAAAGCTTTGGTTTTTCCTTATTGTAAAATAGAGAAAACAAATCTTTCTGCCTCATAAAATTTTATATTAAATGATATTACCCATTTAAGGTGCTTGGTCTAGAACATTGCTCCTTGTTGGCATAGCTTCATCAAGAACTTCATGGGAGGAAGTAGAGTTAGTTAAACAAGCATTCCTGTTTCCCTGGATTAAATACTATTTGTTCAACATGATATGAGCAAATATTGTGTTCTAGGTACTGGGCTTCAGCTGAGAACAAAAAAAGGATTACCCCACACACAATGGTCCTTTTGCATTTCTTATCATATTAGGTCATACTTATTTGTTATCTTATCTATTTCCCTCTGCTGAGCCATGGCATCCTGAAGGGTAGCTACTGTAACTGCCCTCAATGATAACTAAGAGCGGAAAAATGAAAGTCTAGAACCGTCAGAGAGAGAGAGAGGGAGAGGAAGAGAGAGAGAAACATTAATATGAGAGAGAAATGTCTATTGGTTGCCTCCCGAACCTACAGCTCAGGTATGTGCCCTTACCAAAAATTGAACTGGCTACCTTTGGGTGCATTGGATAATGGTCAACCAACTGAGCCACAAAGGCCAGGGCTCAACTTCATCTTTTATTTTCTTTGTTTTAAAAGAATTTTTATTGATTTTTAGGGAGAGCAGAAGGGAGAAGGAGAGAGTGAGAAACATCAATATGAGAAACATTAATTGGCTGCCTCCTGCATGCCCCCTACTAGGGATTGAGTCCCAACCTGGGCATGTGTCCTGACCAGGAATCCAACCAGCAACTTTTTTAAAAATATTTTTTTATTGATTTCAAAGAGGAAGGGAGAGGGAGATAGAAACATCAATGATGAGAGAGACTAATTGATTGGCTGCCTTCTGCATGCCCCTACTGGCAATGGAGCCAGCAACTCAGGCATGTGCCCTGACTGGGAATCAAACCCAGGACCTCTTGGTCCATGGTATGATGCTCAACCCACTGAGCCACCATAGCCAGGCCAACTGGCAACTTTTCAGTGCATGAGACAATGCCCAGCCAACTGAGCAATACTGGCCAGGGCACATCTTTTATTTTCTTTAAATATTTTAAATATAATCAATTTATATGTCCTGTATCTGATAATCCTATTCCCTGGAATTCTTGGGTGTGATCCCCTTTCTCTTAGTTGTTGTTTCTGCTGATAGTGTCTTGCTTATACATGATTGCAATTTCGTATTAGAAATACAAGTTTAATTGAGCTCTATCTATGGGAAACTTCTGAATCTTGATTGAAAATGTATTCCTCCAGAAAGGACTTCTTTTCCTCCTCTGCTAAATGCCTGGTACAATGGAAGTTCCAAGACAAAGGGGGGAATGAAAGGGCGAGGGCTAGGCCCTCCACCTTGCCCCAGGGTAAAGGCTACGCCCTCCACCTTCCCCCAGGGTAAGGGCTACTTCCTCCATCTTACCTTGGCCACGTGTTTGGCAAGGAGCTTCTTCACGGAAGTCTAAGACTCTGCTAGCCACACCCAGGAACGGGACATCGACTTGCGCCTGGCCAATCGGCAAAGCACAGTCCTTTCTCCTCCCCTTACTCCAACCCCCCCTATATAACCGGTCTCTAGGCAGGGTTCGCCCTCTCAGCCACTTGGCTTGTCATTGTGTCGGTGAGTCTGGTGGATGGGAGCTCAAGCTAGCTTGAAATACAGATTCTTATGCTTTTGCATCGGACTGCTGGCTCCCTGTTGGTTTCTTGGGAATCTTGAAATCTGGGCATAACAATATGAATTTCTGCTTTGGAATTTCCAGAACTATGTAGTACAAATGTGAATCCAACCCCATGTGCTAACAAGTCTATGGTCACTAATTTTGAGGGGATGTTTTTACTCACTCAGAACCTTGATCAAGATAGACACATTTATTTCTCATCTCCCAATATGGGGCAAATGTTTTCTATTCTGCTCTTTTACTGCATACCCGTAAAGGCCCCAGTATTATGTAGCACTAGTGGCCCGATGCATGGATTTGTGCACATTAAAAGGAAATTAATTAGAAGAAATATTTTAATATTGCTATTCACCCTTTGAGATGAAAGAAAATTAGTAAAATGTATATGAAAATAATATATAAATTGATTAATAAATAAACAATAACAACATGATATGACAACAAAGAGATGATATAAAGACAACAAAGAGATGATATAAAAACAACAAACACATGATATAAAAACAACATTGATAAAAACAATGACTGATAAATTGATTATTCTAATGTCTCCCTGTATACCACATTAAGAGTTAAAACACTTTCAGAGTGCTTTACTAATTTCCTTTGTGATGAAGTATTTACAACTTTAACTCTAATGTCACACACTGTTCGAACTTGAGAGAAAGCAACATATAACTGACCATGTCCAAAAAAGGCATTTAGGTAGGAATATTCCCACTCTGTCTAGATTGGTGCCAGCAAGAGTTTTATATGTATCACGCATGTGTGAGTCAACATCTATTTTTAAATTGCCAGTGCAAGTCATATGTACCATCTCTGGTCGGTCGGTCAAATGGTCGGACAGATGGACAGTTGGTCACTTAGCCTTTTATGTATATAGATTCTTAATATCACTCCTGACTTTTGCAGGGCTCGGATCATGTTTGTTTGTCCCCACAGAGCCAATAAAACCATGTTTTTGGTAGTGAAATTGGCAAATACCTTCCGAACTTAGGTTTTTAACTTCTTTGTTTTGTGCTCCCAAGGATTTCTCTTACTTTCTTTCATTCTTACCTTTAAAGTTGAGAATGTTTATTATATTTTATCCATGTTTTCCAAGTGTATTGTAGTGAAAGTGCTTTCAAATTAACACCATATTGCGGGTAATGAAGGTTAATAATGCTATCAGGGAAGTATAGAAGTGTTTTGTTTTGTTTTTGTTTTTATTGCTGCTCTTAAGGAGATTACATCTTATTGGCTATTTATTTGGAAACTAGTGTCCTGGTGCACGGATTCATGCACATTGAAAAGAAATTAATTAGAAGAAATATTTTAATATCACTATTCGCCCTTTCTCTATAATAGAAGTGTCAACCAAATTCATGATTGACAATGACAGATGGAAAAACACACGTGCAATTGGCTCCAGCGAGAGCTTTATATGTATCGCGCATGTGGGAGTCAACTTAGCAATATATATATATTTGCTTAATTAAAACCTGCTTTCTGATTTAGCTAAACTTTTTCCAGCCCAGTGAAGTACCCCAACTTCTCTTTCAGGTAATTGTCAGCAACACAGCAGTAAATATCAACACGAAGCACATTATTATTGTAGATTACACAGGGAGGAAAAAAGGGTAAAATATTTAACTGCAGCAGTGTTTGATTGTATTCTGCGCAGTGAGAAAACCTGAAGTCATTTTCAAGTTCCACTATTTCTGACTTCTTTTCAGTCAGGTCAAGTTTCTAAACTTTCTAAATCTCTGTTGTCTCGCTAATAAAAAGAAAATAGGATTTTATCAAGTCTCCTATCTACCTACACCAGGACTTCTGTGAGGATCAAATGAGATGAGGCTTCACAAACATTTGGTTGAACTATAAAATGTTTGCACCTGGCTATAAAGCAAGTCGGGTTCCTGGGCTGAGGAAAATCCAAGGAAGTTAGTAGCTAGGGAGAGGAAGCTGGGCGATGCTATGTGACATCATTACCCGGCACCCACAGTGACCATTTCAAGGCTGGGCTGGGCTGTGGGCCACATTTTGCACCATGGGGTCTTGGCAGCATTGGCTGCGATTTGATGGTGGCAGGGCCTGTGTCCAGGGTGGTGGCGGGGCTTGTGTCCCACTTGGGGGAAGCCGAGTGTTGGTTTGTTGGCACCAGGTCTGTGGTGCCGTTTATTTTTAAATGGCCAGTGCATGTCATGGCAGGTCCTGCGTTGAGCATCTGCTCCCTGGTGGTCAGTGCGCATCATAGCTACCGGTCGCAGGGAAGGACGGACACTTAGCCTTTTATATATAGAGATAACCTTTAGAAAGACATAAAAATATCTTTAAAAAGTTGACCCTCCTAGACACTAGTCAGTTGGGGTCAACATGGCAAGTTCACTCCACTTCCATATCCCAGCACAGCAGGCACGAGCATGGTCACTGTTGCTTGGGTTAAGTGGAAGCAACACTCAACTCAGCAACAGATACTTAGTGAAGTACATTTGAAAGTTTGAGCAAGAAAACCATCTAAGAGAAAAAATCTTTCAAGTGTTGGAAGATACATTTATTGCCCAACCAAATTTGGGAAATCCTTTAGGACCTTCACACCACATGGAAGGGCATCTTATAAGTAGTTTTCACATAGGGGTCTTCTGACCAGAAGCATCAAAATCTCAAACGTTTGTTTTAAAAAGCAGAATTCTGAACTTCACTCTCAGACAGTCTGAAGTGAAATCTGGGACTCTATTTTTAACAAGCACCCTTGGTGACCCGCATAACTGAAGTGGGAGAGGTCCTAGTGCAGAGTATGTTTGCATGTGAAAGACTGTGTTGCCATAATTTCAGGGTCCCCACTGATTCATGCAGTAGGAATAGAAAAAGCCAAATAGGAGAAAACCTATTTCAGTCCTTGAGATTGAGAGTCTCAAGGTCTCTGGTACACCAAAAACCTAAACTTTGAACCACTACAGACAGAGAGACACACAGAAAGCCCTCTGTAGTGAGTTCAGCACCCTTGATCCAAGTATGTGCCCATCAGGATTCTCCTGATGTCAGACTGGGACTCCTGTCAAAGGAAGAGTGTCTAACCAGAGTCAGAGAAATAGACCCAGGACCATAAAAGAAGAGCTGTTGGCACAAGACTACAACTTCACTCCAAGAAGGGATTGATCCTTAGTGCCAGAACCGCACTGTACCCAACTCATGTGTCATTTAACTCTGTTGTACACAGCCTGTGTAGTTTAACTGTTATTCTGGAATTATCCTTATTCCAGAATTAAAGCTTTATAAAAGCCAATATACAATAATGCCTTCTGGAAAGTCTATATAAGGACACCAGACGCACTGTTCTGCTGCTGAGAGCAGGTACTTGGTACATCTACTGATGTGGTGACCAAACAGAGACCCTTGGAGCACTAGTAGGGAAACAAATGCTGCATAGTATGCAGTCTGGGAGGGGAGGAGGAACCCATAGTCAACAGGATTAGGCAGAGGATTAGGTTCATAAAAAAATAATTGCAACTGCAATAGTCCTGTAAGGAATGCCATGAAAATGAAGTATTTTAAAGAGTGCCATCCTTCTGGAATTGTTTTGGAAAAAGTTTGTGAGGAATTTCAAATGAAGAACCTTGCTGTGATTGTTGCTTTAAGCACCATTTTTGGTTTGCAAATTACATGCCATTTTACAGACAACTAAAGAAACATGATCCAACTGTATTATTCTGCTGCCCCGTGTTTCAACAGTTCCATATGGTTCACATCAGTAAGCTGATTTCTTTAGAAACAATTAAAAATCTTGCCAGACACACAAGAGGAAACCATGTGAGCATGTTTTCTGCTTGCTGGTGACATTTCATCCCCTCCCCATCCCTTTAGTCTCTAACAAATTACTCAGCCTGCTGGAGCAGGATCCCTCAAAGGCTGGGAAATGACAGCCCTCGTCTGAGACATCCTCTCTGACCATAACCCAAATTGGGCCTTTAGGCAAACAAAAATGCAGTAAGAGATCTGAATTTATTTCTGTTGCATCAAATGACAGTATTAAGAAATGAAGCCAGTATAAAACAAAACAAAACAAAAAACAGCTGGTGGGGGTCTTGAAATGCAGTACACCACTCAAGGTAAAGAAATTGACAATAAATTGATAGAATGTGGACCCAGTTTGGAGGACTATTGGTCAGGATAGGCTACATTTTACTGCAGTAACATCCATCCCCAAATCCTAGTGACTTATTATCGCTTATTTCTCACTCATGTTACCAGTTGGGGTGGGTGGGGGAGGTGGGCGGCAGGCCCACTCACTGCCAAAGTCGTTGCTCTGAGTCTCAGGTTGACAAGAAGGAATCACCTGGAAAGTTGTTCATCTAGGTTTGGGGGGCAGAGTGAAATTTTCTGGATCTAGGGGATCACAGCCCTTAGGAATTTGTGTCTATCAGTGTTTGAGTGTGATTATATGTCCAGAGCAAGGGGCAGAAAGGCTTATGCACTTAGAAAATAGACACACACACACACACACACACACACACACAGCCAGATGTTATATTCATTTAGAAGTAATTCCTGATGCTTATAACTATGCCATCCAATGCAGACTAGGACCCTTTTTGTAGAAGAGAATGATAAAGCACTGATTCTTTACAACACAATCAACAAGCACAGTTTTGGGGAGAGAGTTGATTCTTGGGCTTTTGGTCTGGTCCTAACAAGTATTCAGATGCCTGTGTAATTATAAACCTGGGATCATAAAGGAGACAGTAAAGAACAAAGCCAAAACATAGGTTTATTGTTGGTGTTGTGTGTGTGTGTGTGTGTGTGCGCGCACACACACGCGCATAGGCAAGGGTATGTGTATGTGTGTGTGTGGGGGGAGGGGTTGGGGTGGGGGGGTGGTCCCCACAACTAAGAAAACCTAACAGCACAGCATTTCCTTTGTTGAGCAAAAATCTGCATCTCTGTAATTTCCATCTCTTGGAAATGTCACTCTGTGGAACTCCAAAAGTAACTGTTCTTTTTTCTACAAGCAGCCCTTGAAGGTATTAAAAATTAGCTGACATGTCCTCAATTTTTCCTCCCAATTTCCTCTCCCTAGAGTGTGCTTTTGAATGGAGGAGAAGAAGGTATGACTTAAAGGGGCTGTATCAGAACTGAGCAGGGACCTTGTTCAGCTTGTTGTTGGTAAGAACTTTTGATTTGGAACCTTAAATGATATTGAAGGGAAACATGAGGGTTTTTTAAGTGTTTATCAAAAAGAACCATGCATTAGAAATGACCTTCTCAGTTAGATGACAGGAGGGATAAGAACCCCATTTCTTTTTTTCCAGATCCCTGCTCACAGAGGCAAAAAAAAATCCAACACTTACTGAGCTACATCCCTAAAAAGACAAAATAGATATATTGGAGAGAAAAATTGTGAGAGATTTTGAAATAGGAAAAGAGATTACTGGATATCTGTTCAGTGGAGCATCCAGGAATCACCGGATTTTGTGTGCAGGCTTAGATCGTAATACAAATAATTCTTCTCATAGAAATGCAAGTTGTGTCCAGTGAAATGCAATTGATATCACTCTCTGGATATTGCCCTGTTCTGCTGGTTTTATATCTATTTACAAGTATATTTTCCAAATTCCTTACCAGTCCATATATCTGTTTTACTTTACGTTCTCCCATAAAAGAAAGGTTATAACACTTTCCTAACTCCCTCATTAATTAATAAGTTAAATAAAATCCTTGTCATGTTTATTTTTTATTTGGATGAGAGTCACAATTGTACCTTATTTTGAAAATTTATCCCTTGACAATAATTTTCTTATAACTCATCCATCTCCTCATCTTTTGGCTTTTTAATCTGCACTCCCTTCATATTGCCCACATTTTATACTTATGAAAGCACCTGTCAAAGATCTAAAAAAGATTTGGCTAGAAGTACATGATGAAGATTTATTCAAGAGTCTTAGAGTTTGCAAATTGTGAACACAGGAAGGCAAAAACCCAGAAATGTTCCAAAGAAGAAAGAAAAGGTAGGAGTGCTCATAGTAAAAGGTGCATTCCTGACACTTATAGTCCCACATTCTTAGCCCTAGGTTTGGTCCAGGATAGTTATCAGTCAGATATCAGGTGGTTACAATGATGATGCCAGATGGTCTGAAGATGGCTTCCAGGAGGACTGGTCATGTCCAGTGGTCTGGATAATGTTTGTCAGGTGGATGTCAGGTGGTCTGGGTCTGTGAGTTTTTCAGGGGTTAATCAGAGGGTTATCTGGAGGTCTGGTGTACATCTAAGTATTGGCATGCAACAAGCTGACATATATCCAGGCATTGATGTAAGACTGGAAATTATAAAGTTTAGGATTCCAGGCTAGGTAGAACAAGAATAGACTCATTTCCTCCTGTCTCAACCTGCATAATGTTAATACTTTTAGCAGCTCGGTCAAAGTGACTCCCTTTTGTATATTCTCTATCTTTATTCTTTCCTCTCACCTAGAATTCCAGTGCTAATATTATCAGCATGGGCCTGGAAGCAGATTGTCTGAACTCAAAATCCAGAGCCTTGGTCAAGTTACTCAACCTCTGGAAAAGAGTGTGGAACACACGAAAAACATCTGTTCCTTTGACCTGCTCTATGTTGCAAGGACAGGGTAATATCCTTTTAACACTTGGATTGCGGGAAACGAGTTAAGTCGGCTCGCGTGAATTGCGCGTACTCCGCGGGAGCCGTCTTAACTCGGTTCATATAGATTTGCGGTGGAGTGCGGGAAACGTGTAAACTCGGGCCGATTGTAACTGCGTATTACCAAATATTTGTTTGTTTGCCGTTCACAAAGATACCTACCTGTGTATGCGAACCGTTTCATACCCATTGAAATTTCATTTCAATCGAACCCATACTTCAAAAGATATAGGCATTTTAAACTAACTCTGATTTTGCGCGGGAAACCTAAATAATTGCCCGCGCCATCTTATATTTTGGCGGGAAATTCACCCGACACCGTAGTGTTCACTCTGGGAACTGCTCCTTCTTTCTGGTCCTAGACCAGTGATGGCGAACCTATGACACCTCTGACACGCGAACTCATTTTTTTGGTTGATTTTTCTTTGTTAAATGGCATTTAAATATATAAAATAAATATCAAAAATATAAGTCTTTGTTTTACTATGGTTGCAAATATCAAAAAATTTCTATATGTGACACGGCACCAGAATTAAGTTAGGGTTTTTCAAAATGCTGACACGCTGAGCTCAAAAGGTTTGGCATCACTGTCCTAGACCATAGCCAGCTTCTCTGTCGCTTCTGTGAATGAAAACCAGTTTATAATTTAGGACTCTTTTGCTCTCACTACTTTCTAAAATTCTCCTCTGTCAAGATATTATTATCAAATAAGGATCTATATTGCAATTTTTATCTGAGGAAGCTCAACTTTTTTTTTAACCTTCATTATAATCCTTCAGATGGATCGGGTGCACTTACTGCATTTACTTATTCTGAACATCAAATTCTAGCAGCTTCAGGAACCTCCACTCAAACTGAGAGAAACACTAACCCATAAATTTGGAAAGATCATACTGTCTTTTTGGTGTAAGATTAGGCAACTCACACAAATGGCCCCTTTGGGGAAACAGGAAAAAGAGGTTTGGTTTAGCTTCCCTAATTCTAAACTCCTTCAGAACTGGGCTGTTAGATTCAAGTTTCCAATGAAGGTTGTTCTGGAATAGTATTCCAAGTCTCTGGTCCCAGATGTATCAGTCAAGCTTGGTTTGATTTGGTTGCTATAACAAACAGCCCCCCAAATAGCAGTGCCTTGAACAACAAAGGTTTATTTCTAGCTCATGCTACATGTCCAGTGTGTACATATCCACTCCATGGCATGCCCCCACTCCAGACTCAGGCTGACAGAAGCTCTACCATTTAGGATGTCTCCAGACTGCCACCAAAATAAAGAGATCACAGAAAATTGCCAAGTGAATCTTAAATATTTTACCCCAAAGCAACTAACATCACCTCTGCTCACCTTTCATTGGCCAGAGCATGATTCATGGCCATATTTAATTTCAAGTTTGGGGAGTGTGCCTCTCCCATATGCCTAGACTGTAGGGGAACTGGGTATATGATATTGATGGGCATGGTAATGTGTACCACACCAATTATGGCTCCCAAGCCTTGACTGCTATATGGCCTTGGTTCTGATGCATTGGCTTTGCTGTCAGCATTGGAATGGGAGGTAGTTCTATTTCACTTGGTCTTGCTTCTAACTTGACAACATTCCTAATATTATCTGAAATCTGTCAGTAGGAACTAAGCTCCTCAACAGTACAAATTTGCCTCTTCCGACTTTAAGCTTTCTCTAAACAGGTAGCTTTAGTATTGCCAGGAGTAAGCTTATTTTTCCCTCCAAGTTTCTACTCACCCAGCCCCCACCTGGGTCTAATTGTAAAATGCATCTGCATGTTTTAAAAGCTCATTATGTAAATGTATCAGAGTCCATATCCATCAACAGATAATTGAGAAGACTATATACATATTTATAAGTTTGCTTAATACCGCTTTAATGAGGTTTACTAGAAATACCAAATCAAGGAGGCAGGAAGAAATATGATCATCCCAAAGATAAATACAGGTTTTCAGCAGTTCTTGGTAATCCTGAGAGCTGTCAGAACACTCAAAGAGCATCTCAGATTTCCTGTCACCCTACCATAAATGACAGGAAGGAGCTGGGGAAAGAGGGAAATAACCTCACTCAGATCAGACTATACTTTTTGTAAAAGCTATTGGAGGAGCCGAAGTCTCATGTTTCTACCACCTGTAAAAGCAAGGCCACTGTGGAGATGTGGTCAGAAGACCAACGTGACAGCCCCCAGCTGATTCAAAAACTGCAGACACAGAGCCACCACTCTAGCCCATGTGTCTCCTTTGTGCATATTAGAAAAAGGCGCCTCCTGGGAGAGGAGGAAAACCCATGTCTCCCTCTGGCCAACAAAGCCCTACAGGTACATGGCTTAGTGAGGAGAGGGTGCTTTGTGCAAAGGCATGGCAACCTTGCCCCACGTGGTGAAGCTTAGTGCCAGGACACACTGAGTGGAGCATGGGCTAGAATTGAGCCTTCACGACCCTGTCAGGCGAGCACCTTTGTACAGCACATAACCTGCACAACCACAGCGGCCCTGTCCAGAAAGCTCCATGGGAGTGATCCTCACCAAGGGCTGGCCCAAATCTGTGGGAACAGAGGACCTTTCCTCATTCTGCCCACCAACTTGTCCCTTTAGTCAACCCTACCTTTCAGGTCTCTTTGTGGCACCACTTTTGACTCCTCTACATATTCCATTGGGCAGAACTCATTCGTGTGGCTCCACTAAATTACAAAGACAGCTGGGACATGCAGTTTTGCTGGGTGACCAGGAGGAAAAGGAAACCTGGTTTCTTGACCACATAGCATTGTCTCTGCCACAGTCCACTCATCTGTTCACCATCTGTTCATCGATTTCATATTGTGTCCCTCACATGGAAAGCATAGACCTCAACCCAAGTGAGATAAGCCAAAGACCATCCAATGACTGCAACCGGCTCCAAGGCTAGGATCTTGGTGATGTTGTGCAGTCCTCTTCCTCTGGCCAGATGCGGCTCCCTATGATCTGTGACCTGTGAACTAGAAGACAAGTTATGTGGCCACACCACTCCCTATATATTGGCGGAGTAGAAACAGGATATCCAGAATTAAAACTCCCATTCAATCATGAAAATGCTGGGAGAGGCAACCCTTGCCATAGCATCTGGTGTCTTCATTTGGTCTCATTTTGGTCTCTGGGAAACACTGCCTTGTCTGTCATCTCCCTGGCTTGTCGGAACTAGATGCTGACAGGTATGCTCCCCTCCGGTCCACCGCTTCGGCACCCTGACTACTCACTGTAGGCAGTGACTTTAGCGGCCTGAGACTGTTTTACAACTTGGACAGTCAAATGCTTTTTTTCTTTTAAATGTAGGTTTGTGGTTTCTTTGGCTTAAATGTAATAGCTCTTTTGTTCTATTTGCGTTTAGTCAGTACCATGTGTCAGGGACCACATTATGTACATTCCTAGATATTCTCAAACCTGATTACGTCTTTGCTTCTTTATACCCTCCAGTCTGTCTGTCTCTCTCTCTCTCTCTCTCTCTCTCTCTCTCTCTCTCTCTCTCGTTCTTTTTTTAAATATATGGTTTTATTGATTTAAGAGGGAGGAAGGAGAGAGAGAGGGAGAGATCAATGATGAGAGAGAATCATTGATCGGCTGCCTCCTACATGTCCCACACCGGGGATCGAGCCTGCAACCCAGGCATGTGCCCCAACCAAGAATCGAACAGTGACCTCCTGGTTCATAGGTCGACGCTCAACCACTGAGCCATGCTGTGTGTCTCTCTTTTTAATGAATTCCACTCATTACCTCTTCCCACATTTCTACACTCTATTGGCCAGAACTCATTCACACGGCCAATTTAACTGCAACAGAAACTGGAAATTAAGGTCTTACTATGTGTCCAAAAGGAAACAGAAATGGGGTTTGACTCTACATCATTACTTCTTAATCATCTGGTCTGGGAGGTAACTTATCCTGGTTGACAGCCTCCACTCAAAGCATGTATTTGGAGTGAGGTAAGGCATCTTCAAGAGAAGAGACATACTATTTTTAGATGAAAATAAGAGTAGATGTAGACAAAGTAATAGATTTCAACCTGGATAAAGGTTAAGTATTTTGTCAATGTCACTACTCATCAGATAGATGCAAATTAAAACCACAATGATATATCACCTCACACCTGTCAGAATGGCTACTATCAATAAGTCAACAAACAAGTGTTGGCAAGGATGTGGAGAAAAGAGAACCCCTATGTACTATTGGTGGGAATGCAGATTGTTGCAACCACTGTGAAAAATAGTATGGAATGTCCTCAAAAAAATTAAAAATGGAACTGACTTATGATTCAGTGATTCCACTTCTGGGTATATATCTGAAGAAACCCAAAACACTAATTCAAAAGTATATATGCACCTCTATGATCATTACAGCGTTATTTACAATACCAAGATTTGGAAGCAGCCCAAATGCCTATCAGTCGACAAATTGATAAAAAAGCTGTAGTACATATATATGATGAATATTACTTGGCCATAAAAAAAGAATGAAATATTATCATTTGTGACAGCCTGGATGACTTAGAGAGTATTATGCTAAGTGAAATAAGTCAGTCAAAGAAAAATACCATATGATTTCACTTATAGGTGGAATCTAAAGAACAATATCAATGAACAAACAAAACAGAAACAGACTCATAGACACAGAGAACGTACTGATGGTTGCCAGAGGGGAGGGGGATTGGAGGATTTGGTCAACAAGGTGAAGGGATTTAGAAGCACAAGTTGGTAGTTAAAAATTAGTCATGGGGACATAAAGTACAGCATAGGGAATATAGTAAAAAATATTGTAATAACTATGTATGGTGCCTGGTGGGTACTTGAAATATTGAGGGGAACAGTTTGTAAAGTATAGAATTATCTAACTACTATGCAATATGACTGGAACTAATACAGAATAATGTTAAAAGTAAATTACAATTGAAAAATAAAACTTTATAAAAGATTAAGTATTTGGAGAAGGCAGGCAAACCTAGAATAAAATGTTGACTTCAACATCTATCAGCCTAGGGTGTCTACAATTAAGTGACAGGAGCTTCTGGGCCTCAGATGTCTCATCTGTAAAATAGAAATAATAACAGTACTTCCTTCATAGATAGTTGTAAACTTATATTAGATGATGTTTGTGTCATTCCATGCACTCAATTGTGCAAGAAATTTAACTTTAGTTTCCTATATCTGAACTTAATGCCTACATCAAATTCCCCTTTCCTCCTGATGACAGAAATTTAACCTCGGTCAATCCACAGCCTCTCCCAGGATTCTATGTACGTTCCAGGGAGCTAATGTGGAACCAAGATGGCAAAGGTGGGAGGGTAGGCATCTGTCCTTCCATGTTGTTCCTTGTCTGTGGCGGCATCCACTTAGATGAACTTGCATATCATTTAGTCTTTGTTCTGTGTGGGTTACAGCTGTGTCCTCCCTGTTTCCAACCACCAAGCATCTGTAGATCCACCAATTCCATGTGTCATGTCTGGGTTACTCCACAGTGCACAGGAAACACTACTGCCCAGGTCATTCTGGGACCCCAGAAACCTCTGTGAGGTTTCCTTGGGCCTGTCCATCTTAACTCATTGCACAGATATTTCTTCTGCTTTAATACCTTATTGGCTTAGGGACTTCTGGAGTCTTCCCATCCCCTGGAGATGAGCTCAGGTCCTTTTTGATCTTGGGTCCCCAATCTTATCCAGAGATGCCAATAGTTAGCATCCACCAACTCCCTTCCTGCCATGACTAGATTCAGGAGGATTTAAGATTGAACTTTCCATACAGTAGCACTAGCCATGTGTGGGCATTCAACTGAAACTGGGTAACATTAGACCAGCCACATCTCAAGTGCTTGGTAGCCATATGTGGCTAGTGGCTACCATATTGTAGAGCATGGTTTTTTTTGTTGGTTTTTTTGTTTTACTTTGTTTTTTTAAATATATCTTTATTGATTTTAGAGAGGAAGGGAGAGGGAAAGAGAGATAAAAACATCAATGATGAGAGAGAATCACTGATTGGCTGCCTCCTGCAGGTCCCCTAATGGGGATCAAGCCTGCAACCCCTTGACCGGAATCGAACCTGGGACCCTTCAGTCCGCAAGCTGACACTCTATCCACTGAGCCAAACCAGCTAGGGCCACGGTTTTTATTATAGAATACTTCCGCCCTCCCAGAAAGTTCTACTGGACAACACTGGCCTAGAATCTCTTCTGTGCCTGGCCTTCCCCTCCTCCTCCTCCTCTCAGAATCTGTATCTGGCCTGGGGGCAAGGCCTTACTCTTACATGATCTTACAGTATCACAACCATCCTGCCTCAAGTCCAGGCCTACATTTTGAAACTCAAAAACCATGAACTGATTGTTGTTCTTTGTGTTCTGCTGAGCCATCTCTTCTCTGAGGCTGGGATACCTTTGTTACCAGTAGATTGACCACCTGTTTCCACTTGCCAGGAACAGGAAGATTTCTGGGATATAAAACTTTTGGTTTGAAAATCAGGAAAGTCTTCAAGAATCCAGGGCAAGCTGGATGCTTTGGTTACAAAGAATCATGGGGTACCAAGCACTATGAGAAAAAAATAACAGTCTTTATATCTCAACATTTATTTCAACTCTGTAACGTGAATTAATCTGATGAGAATTTCAGTTTAACCTCCACAGTTATTAGAGTTAGATATAATATTTCTTCTTCTCTTTCTGGAAGTTTTCCTGATCCCCAGTCCTGTGTCTTCCATGGATTCATTGGTTCCACCTAGAATATATTAGATGTATATCTTCAGGTCACCATTCCCCTTTCCCACCCCACTAGGGGAATTATTTGAGTGTCTGATATTTTGCCCTTTTTTCAAGGGAAAACCGTTGGTCCTGAGGTCATAAGAAGAATGAGCCACATAAAAGACTTCCGCGGGGCAAACAGCCATGGCCAACTCCAAAGAACCCTTTTAGGCATTAAACAAAGACTGTCAGTGGATTGTTAATAGTTACCCTTTGGCCCCTTTGTAACTCACATAGTGACAGTTTCAAACACTGAGGCCAGGGTAAAGCCCAGCTGTGAAAGAAGGGACATGTGAAATGCTGTCATTCACCTGCTAATTGCCTTGTCCCTTCCATCCTCTTCCTGACACATTCCTGCCCTGGTGTACTCATTTGTGTAAACTGTCTAAAAATACCTTGATAGCAGCAGCTCAGAGGGTTGGAGAAGGAAAAGAGTCATTTAGTGAGAAGACAAATCTTCTTTCACTCAGTTCCTTCCCTCAGTGAGATTCAGACCGAGGAAACACCAGCATAAGTTCTGTCAGAGACCCTGAGCCATGAATATGATTTGCGCTGCTCTCCACTCCTGAAAAGTCTCTCTCCCTTTATTAACCTTAGCCAGGAGGGTCCAATGCAAGTACCACCTCATCCAAGAAGCCGGTCATGATTTACCCTGGCCAAATCATTCGTCTCAACTGCCATAAGCCAGAAGATTTTAAAGATATAGGCTTATTGTATAACCTCACCCAAGACCTGAATCAAAATGTTGAGAGGAGGGTACCAAAAATATGCAATTTAAACAAACATTCCAAGAACTTCTTTTTAAAAAATTTATATTGATATATAAGTCACTGCCATACAATTCATCCATTTAAAGTGTACACTTCAGTTGTCACTCCCCGATTCCTACTCCCCTGGCCCAGCCATAGGCAATCACTGATCTACCTCTGTTTCCATAGATTTACCCACTCTGGACATTTCCTATAAATGGAAGCATACACTATGTGGTCCTTGTGACTGCCTTCCTTCACTTAACCATAAGGTTTTCAAGGACCCTCCAGGTTATAGTATGAATTAGTGCTTCATTTCTTTTTATGCCTGAATAATATTTCATGGTATGGATCTATCACACTTTATTTTCCCATTCATTAGTTAATGGATATCTGGGTTGTCCTACCACTTATATCCCCTATTATGCATAACTAGAGGCCTGGTGCACGACATTCGTGCATTGGGTGTCGAGGGAGGGGGGCCCTCAGCCCGGCTTGTGACTGAGCAGCGCTCTGCCTGTGGGAGTGCACTGACCACCAGGGGCAGCTCCTGCATTGAGCATCTGCCCCCTGGTAGTCATAGCGAATGGTTATTCTGTCGTTCGGTCAATTTGCATATTACCCTTTTATTATATAGGATACTATGAATATTTAGGTACAAGTTTTTGTGCGGACATGTGCCTTCATTTCTCTTGGCTGTGCCTGTGTAACTGCGGGCCATGTGGTGGTAATTCTGTGTCTCACTTTTTGAGGAATTGTCAGAGTGTTTTCCACAGGGACTGTACCCATCTCCATTCCCACCTGCAGAGTATGTGGGTGCTGAATTCTCCATATCCTCACCAACACTTGTTATTACCCACCTTTGTTTATTCCTGTCATCCTAGTGAGCATGAAGTGGTACCTCATTTTTGTTTTGATTTTTATTCCCCTGGTGGCTGATAATGGCAGGTGCTCCTTATACTCATTAAAGTTGAAGAACCTTCAATACATTGCCCTATAATATAGTAACAGGGTTACCTGCCTTATGGTCCCTACTAGACGGTAAGCTAGCAGAAGGCCTGGAGTACGTTGCATGGTTGCCTAGATCCCCCTCAGTGATTGTCCAGTGCCTGGAGCATTGTAGATGCTCCATAAATAAGAATTAACATCTGTTGAAGGCTTGTACTGTGTCAGGCATAGGTTACACAAATTAATTCATTTAATCATTACAATAACCCCATGAGGTAGAAATTATCATTACAACCATTTTACAAATGAGGAAACTGAGGCACAGAAAGGTTTATTAACCTGCCAGCATTTGAACTCAGCTTGCTCGATGCCAGACTGGACTGTCTCTTGCAAAAAATATCTATTGAATAAATAAATAAGTTTGAAACAGAAGAAATAAGTCAACAAGCTACAGAGGCAGGGCTCACACCACCATCCATTGGAAAGCACAGCCATCCCCCAGGAAGAACAGTTCTAGGATTTGAGCTGCCTTGTTTCAATGAGTGACATCGCGACACTTCACAAAACCTCAGCTCCTAATGAAGGACATAGAAATGTTGTCCTTGAACTTTTTAAACCAGATAGACACTAATCCTGAGTTACCAAGCCCACCAGGAAGTATTTACAGTGGAGAATGAAAACAGAGACTCATTCTGGTGCATACTTGGATAAAAATGCTCTCCAGGCATTCCAAGGATGCACTGGCAGTGAGGTGAAAGGAAGAAGGAGGCCTGGCTGGTGTTCTCAGTGGTTAGAGAGTTGAGTGTTGGCCCATGCACCAAAGGGTGGTGGTTTGGATTCCTGTTCAAGGGCATGTACCTGGGTTTCAGGTTTGATCCCTGCCTTCATGGGGGTGTGTGCCAGAGGCTACCAATCTCTCTCTCTCTCTCTCTCTCTCTCTCTCTCTCTCTCTCTCTTTCTCCCCCCCCCTCCTTTCCACTCTCTCTAAAAAGAAATCAATGGAAAAAAATAGCCTTCAGTGAGGATTAACAACAACAAAAACAAAAAGGTAGAAAGAAGTCTTTAAAGCTCTGAATTGAGCTGTTCCATAGTAAATGTCTCCTTTTGAGAGTAAACATTGCTGAGCACCAGCTTTTCATTTCCCACATGATTTTCTACCTCCTGTACAGGTTAAATCCTTCAGCGTATCCCCCCAAGAAGGGCTGCTGCACACCCAAAAAGGCGCTCCTTCAGTCTGAGCCAGGTTGCCTGCAGGGGTAGCAAGCTGGAGTGCATGGGTTGGTAAGCCCAGCATGGGCTGGATTTCAGCCCACACCAACCCACTTGGCTGGGCACCCTTGCACAGTGCCCAACCTGAACAACCATATATGGCAGCCCTGATGCCAAGCAGCCTACATTCCAAAGAGCAGGTAGCTCTCTATATATTAAACCCTGGTGAATATGGTAGTTTTGGCAATTAGTGAGCCACTTACCATAAATCAGGTAATGGATTTCAAAACCTCATAGCTCTTTATAATCCAGATGAAAGAAACAACAGTAGGAGCCAGCAATAAATGACTGATAGAGCCTTTGTCTGACAGAATGGGATAGAGAAGCCGACTAAACCCAGGCATACAGAATCCAAGGCAACGCCACAATTCAAAGCCAAATTCATTCATCTTTACTTCAGTGCCTGATTCAGAAAGCCAGCGTGTCCTCGGAGTCCTGAAAACCAGAATGTGGTACCAACACAGAACTGAAGGTTTGCAGCTCAGGACTGCAGGCAACCTGCTCAACCATGGAGCCAGACCAACAGCCGCGGCACATCTTGCTTCTTCGGCAATCAACAGAGCTGTCCACGACACAGGCTTTGTGCCGGCTCCAGTGAAGTCCTGGCCAACAGCCAACCACCATCACCAAATAACGTCCCCCTGACAGTAGCTCCAGGAGGCAGGCCATGGGGAGTGGGAGTGAGTGAGATGCTGTGCGAGGTACATAAGCACCTAGCAGAGGAAATGGTGACGTGGAGAAACACAAATGCCCAAGCCTGTTGACACGACTTCAAAATGATTTGGCATGGTGGTGAGTTTCGGAGGCACTGTGGTCACAGATGGAATAGCAGTGTTCATATAGAGAGACTATGTATGGACAGAGAGGAAGAGCTATACACTGTAGTGGGCAGTATATAAACAGACATGTCTGATAACATTAATAAACATTGAAAAATGAATTATTAGTTTTAAGCCTCTGAGCTTCAGGGCTGTTTGTTATACAGCAATAGGACACTGCCTTAACAGAACTTATCCTTTAGTGACCTTAATAAACAAGTAAATAAACGCATAGAGGTATAATTGCATCTTTATACATAGTAAGCAGGAAAGAACAGCATAGAATTGTTCCTTTATTAAATTTATTCAACACCTACCAGTAAAAATCTCCATGGTAGATTACACTGGTAACAATATATTCTTTTCCCATCTCTGGCTCTCATGTGCAGTGATAACTGGACAAATCACTGACCTTCCTAGTCCTTGGCTTTCTCATCTGTGAAATGGGCATGATGTCCCTCACCCTCTGCCTCATAGGCTCTTGTGAAGATGAAACGAGACCAGAAACAAAAGTGCTATGATTGCTGCCAAGTCCTCGGTTGCTGCGTCATAACCAGTAAATGCTCCCTCATGCTAAAAATGCAGAATTGCTTTATAGTTTATTGCTGAAATGGAAACATCTGGCCCAGGAAATGAAGGAAACAGCAAGCTTTCTGACCCAAGCGATTCCATAGCTGGCCTCTGGCGTCTCTTCCTGCAGCTCTGCTTTGCCCGTTGCTTAAAGTTTTACTTTGAAATATATTAACCTTGGTTTTGGCGGTTTGTTTTTATGTGTGTTTTTGTTTGTTTTTGCATGTCTGCTTTTTCTATTTTGACCAGAATAGAGAAAGGAAACTTTACAAATGGTGATTATCCATTGTTGGGCATTCCAACTAAAGTTTAGAAATCTCTCCATGAATTTATTCGCCAATGTATCTTTTGATTTTACTTATAGAGCAAACTTGGGTGAAAAGGGATTGTATAGGAATTTTATAAGCAAGCTGCAATTAGTCTATGGGTTAGTGTGATTTCCACCTGGATTATGAAACAGCGAACCGGGAACCAAATCCAACCATGTCTTGTCCATGTTTAAAAACTCCTTAGTGACTCCCCAATGCCCTCTGTATAAAGACCAAGCTTCTTGGCATAGCACTGAAGTCCTTCATGATCTGGCTGTGGCATAGCTCTTCAGCCTTGCCTCTCACCACTCACATTTTTAGGCTTCGTGATGTGTTAAAGCAGTTGCCTCAGATCTGGCCTTGACGTAAGTTATTTCCTTCTACCTAATACATCACCCTCTTTCATCTTTGCCTAACTAACTCCTTCACCCTTCATGTCTGACTTGATGACCTCAGCCTTCATGACCTCTCTTAGAAGTCTTCCTTAAGTCCCCAAGACTGGTGCCCCTCATCTGTGACCCCTTAGCACCTTTCTTCTAAGGTAGTGTCAAAACATTATTTTCAGAGAGTTAAAGGCACAGTTCTTACAATACATCCAGAGCCTATGCCAAAGATGTATTTACCTCATTAATGAGGGACCCAGCAGGGTGATAAAGCTGGACCAGAGGAACATACAAGAGACTGATAGATGTCATCAGTGAAAGAAAGGGTGCTGACGTAAGCTTGCTAACTTAGATATGAAACTGAATGTAATGTAACGTCCTACAGGCAATAAAATCATAGCCCTTAGGAGCTGTCTTTTCCAATGGACAGAAATCATCTGCATCTCTACCAGACATAAATCATTTGCAACATCTGCCCGGGTTGCAGGCTCAATCTCTGGTAGGGGGCATACAGGAGGCAGCCCATCAATGATCCTCTCTCATCATTGATGTTTCTATCTCTCTCTCCCTCTCCCTTTCTCTCTGGAAAAAATATGTATGTATATGTATAAACTCATTTGCAACATCAATTTCCTATAAATTAAGATCTAACTTTTCAAGGTCTAGACCATAACTAGTAGTAATAATTATCCAAATCAGGGTGTCAGAGGATTTGGGCTGGCCTATTAGACAGGGCCGTAGTGTGGACTGAAGGGGCATGTAGTCCTCTTTCCAATTAATTTTTTACCTGCAGCATTAATAATCTGTATGTAACTACCTGTTATTGTATCTAGCCAACGGAAAGCTTCTTAGGGACAAGAATTTTTTTCAGTTCACTCTCATAGCTTCTGATCTTATTTCAACACCTAGTACATAGTAGGCATTCAGATAATTATTGTTGGATGAATTAAAAGGTTTTCTCTTGCCCTGGTCGGTGTTGCTAAGTGATTAGAGTGTCAGCTTGTGCACTGAAGGGTCATGGGTTTAATTCCCAGTCAAGGGCACATTCCTAGGTTCCAGGTTCCATCACCAGCCCTAGTCAGGGTGAGCGTGGGAGGCAACCAATCAATGTCTCTGTCTCACATTGATGTTTCTTTCCCTCTCTCTCTTTTTCACAGCTCAGGTTACCAGTGATAAGTCTGGGCAGCGTCACAGCCCAGATACCTCTCCAATCGCAGCCAAGTGCCCCTGTGGCCCCTGGCCCCTTAAGCATCTCTCCTGCTTCCCACTGCTGCACAGCCCTAATTGTCACTGTGGTGGTCAGACAGGAAAGACAAGATGAAAGCAGCTCATCTTCTTTACTGTCTCTTCATTTAAGAATCATAAAGCGTTGGGTCCTTCCCTGTCAAGACCCTGTGGGTCCCCAGTCCCGGCAGGTGGCAGGGAGGCTACAAACCACAGCCCTCTCCAGCTGATGGCCTCACAGCTCCGCGCTGCTGCTGGCACAAGGGCTCGTTCTATTCCTGGATTCCACTCCCCAGGGACGGCTCTTGCTCTCGGGGCTGCAGTACAATGCTGAGCTCTCTAACAGGCTTAGGAGGGGCCGCTTTTCTCACAGATAATGAATCTATGTAACTTAAATCAAGACTAACTTATGCACTTGAATACTTTCTGCCAACATGGACAAACTGCCCTATTTGTGACTTGTTTTTATTAGCACAGGAGGCACTGATTGGGGGAAGGGACAGTGACAGGCCTAATTTTCAATTATTTGGGGGTCAGGGAGTGGGGGTGGGGTGCACTCCAAATACATTCAAGTTTTGAGGGGTCTGGAAAGGTCTGGAAAAACAGACTTGAAATAGCATGTGTGAGAGTGACTTTGTCACTTTACATAACACCTCTGTCAACCTTGTGGGGACCTTGGAAAGCTTTCAGAAAAACGGAGTCATCTGGGTTTGCACAGAAAACACACACACACACACACACACACACACGAAGGAGTTTGAGACTTTTTTGCCAATTGGTAAGCTCAGTGAGCTCGGGGTGCTGGCAGAGGTGACTGGGACTGTGAAAGAAGAGAAAGCAGAGAAAGAACAAAAACACAGCAACAAAGGCTTTGTCCTAGTATGTTCTTAGAAGCAGAGCGAATCCCTGGAAAATCTAGGAAGTGGGAAAAGCTTGCCATTAGAGCTCCCAGCTTCTTATTCCTGGGCCTTCCCCTCCTCTAGGGAACCCCCTTCACGCTGTGGCTCATTCATCCCCCTCTCCCACCAAAAACCCACCAAATGGTGTTAGCCATTACCATTTACTGTGAATTGAAAGCTGTGTTCTCCCTTGCAATAGTGTTCACACTAAGCTTTCTCTCTGAAAAAGGAAGAGGGGGGACATAGAAATGACCCTCCGTCCAGGAACATTTTTAGCATTTTTAAAAATTACAGCAGAGCAGTAGGATGAGCCAGAACTATACCAGAAGCATCCAGGACAAACTAGGCCTAAGGTCACCCTGGATATGCGGGGCCTTGTCTTCAGTTTAAGGATTTGTGCAGATCACTGAGCAGGTGGGAGAGGCCTCTGATTCCTGCCAGAGGAGAGGGTAATGGAAGGAAGTGGAAGGGAGCAGAGAGACTCCCAATTGCGCATAATGACGTATGCAGCTATTCTAGGCTGAGATAAAAGGCTTTATTATTCTCACATAATAAGTGATGTAGAGGACGGTGATTTCCAGCAGGATCTGTGGTTCGCCCGTGTCAGGGCTTCTCTGAGAGCTCTTGGTTATTGCAAGAGGGCTGCCAAGGCTCCACCCATCATGTCTCCACAAAATCATGGCCAAAGGTGGAAAGGAGAAGACGTGGCTTTTCATCTCCTCCCTTTCTTTTACCACGTAGATTACATCTTGCCCGGAATCCCCCCTTCCACCAGCAGAGTTCCCCTCTGGTTTAATTGGCCAATGTTGGGTCACATGACTACAGACAAACCTTGTTTTATTGCACTTCTCAGATACTGCATTGTTTATAAATTGAAAATAAGACCCTCTTCCAACAAGTAGATGATGACTCACCGAAAGATCAGATGATGGTACGCATTTTTAAGTAATAAAGCAATTTTTATTTAAGGTATATACATCGTTTTTTTATACTTCATACTATTACAAACTTAACAGACTACAGTATAGTATAAATATAACTTTTATATGCACTGGGAAACCAAAAATTTGTGAGTCACTTTATTGTGATATTTTATTATGGTTGTCTGGAGCCAAACCCACAATATCCTTCATATGTCTATATTGCCAGAGTGACAGGGAGGCCGTGAAAGTGAGAACCTACATTTTCTGCCTTTGCGATGGGCAGTGAACTCTGCTGACCCGGAGAAAGGGCGAGAAACGGCTGCTTGGTGGGTAACCACCAGTGTCTACCGCAGACAACCTTCCCAAGGCCTTGTGCTAAGTCGCACTGGTCCTGCCTCGAATATAATCTTAAACTGGGCTCCCAGTGAGGCACGGAGAGTTCCAAAGCTGACGAGGAATCGATACGCCTGATGAGATCCATCCCCGTGTCCCCCTGACTGCCATGGGCCTTGCAGAAATGCCCTGGGCTCCTCAGGCTGTAGCTGGAGGCTGTTGTCCTCCTGAGCCTGACAAGAAGTCAGAGATCTCCAAGTCTGAGCCAGACCTGAAGCTAACTCATTTCATCTTCTCAGCATCTCCATGAAAGAGGTACTCTTGTCAACACCATTTAACAGATGAGCAAAATGAGTTTGAGCAAATTTTGGTAACTTGCTGCAGGTCATTAAATCTCCCAACTCCTTACTTAATGCAAATATAGTAAGGTTTTACAAATTATTGGCAATTTTGTTAGTAAATTTAGTATTAGTAATTATTATTGGAGTTATTACTTACTCCTTATTCCCAAATCCTTAAAGTCCTATGTGCTTTCTTCTTTCCTCTTTCCTGTGTCCATTTCCCCCTCAGTCACTATGCATCAGTGACAAAGGGGTTATTTCCATTTCTTGACGGTCCCAAGTTCTGTTCTGCCTCAGGACCTTTGCACTTGCTATTTCCTCAGACTGAAATGCTTCAGACCCAGCTCCTCCATTTTCAAGTTTTATCTCAAAAAAGCTTTTCCTAGCCATCCTAATTAAACTGCCCCCTTATTTTCTGTAACAGCATCCTAATTATTTCCTTCACTGGGTTTTTCACTGACATTGTGGGTTGTTTTGTTTTGTTTTAATCTCTCTCCTCCAACCCCTACCAAGGCTTCCCTAAGGTCAGAGGCTTTGTTCTTGATTTTTGTCCCCTTTTGGCTAGAATGATGCCCAACACATAGCAGGTACTCAATATATTTTCTGAATGCTTAAATGGTTTTAAAAGTTGAAACCCAAATCTAAGTCTGAGTCTGAGTAGCTCAAAAACCTGTCTACAACCACCATGAAGCACAATTAGAAAACATTGGCCCTAGCCCATGTGGCTCAGTGGATAAGTGTTGGCCTACAGACTAAAGAGTTCCGGGTTCCATTCCAGTCAAGGGCATGTACCTTGGTCGGGTTGCAGGCTCCTCCTTGGCCTGGGCCCTGGTCAGAACATGTACAGGAGGCAACCAATCGATGTGTTTCTCTCACATCGATATTTCTCTCTGTCTTTCCCTTTCTCTTCCACTCTCCCCAAAAATCAATGGAAAAATATCCTTGGGTGAGGATTTAAAAAGAAGAAGAAAACAAAAACATTGGTCTGTTCCAACACCTCATTTTAAAGATATGAAAGTAAGGCCGAGAGTTTTTTGTTTCTTTAGCCCCTAAGATTCTAAAGCAAATTAGTAGCAGATTTCAGGAAAGAACATCGGAATGGGGGACTGAAGATTCCATTTACAAGCCAAATAGCCTTGGAGAGGCCATGTGAGCCGCCTAGCCTCGGTTTTCTCCTCTGTGAGCCTAGCTAAGAGTAATTTTGAGGTTGACATGAGATCAGGAAGGCAAAAGTGTTAACATGGTGCCTAGCTCACAGTAGGTGCTCAGGAAAAGATGGCTTCACTTGAGTCCCAGGCGAGTGCCCTTCCAGGCCACATGTGCACAACATGAAGATGCAGCCTCTCCGCAGACAGTGATGTAACTGGGCGTTTTTGCACTAGTTTCCTGCGGCAGCGCCAGAGGACCCGGCAGTCAGTGAGTGGGGCCCTGACAGCTCCTTTGTGAGCCCCTGGTTCAGAGCTCGGGTGCAGTCCTCTGTCCTGGGGCCCTGGCCAGCCCGCGAAGGCTAAATGGAATCTACCCTGCACTGAAGCGTTGATGGGAAGCACGAGAGACAGAACTTGCCCCCAGTAACCACCAGGGAGTCTGTGGGCAGACAAAGGGCTGTGAAGGGAAAGAGGAAGTGGAAGCAGGTGCATCAGCTTGCTTCACGGGCACCCCAGACTGGGTGCCCTTTGACTTCCACAGTAGGGTGGCCATTAGGTGCCAGCCATGGTGGGGAGAAGCAACTGGAGCTTGCAAAGTCTCCTCTGTATTAACAGGGAGTTGGGGTCACCAGTGCAGGCCCTCAGGTCACAAAGACCTGGGTTCAAATTCTGACTCTGCCCCTTAGCAGCTGTGCTACTGACATGCATAACCTTATCTTCCCTGAACCTCAGTTTCCTCATCTATGAAATGGGGATAACTGCACCTACAGCAGCAAGTTGTTGTGAGGTTCAAAGGGATAATGCATGGGACGCTCCCTCAGAGTTCCTGACATGAACCTGGGTTCGATAAGGTAAGCAATTAATGTCAATTTAGATGGTCCTGGGCAGAGGAAATTGATAAAGTGAAAAAGTGAGTGAGGGGGTACAGAGCTCAAAGGCAGTTACTTTTGCTTTCTCCACTTGTCCTTTTCCATTTTGCAACCAAGAAGGCAAGCGAGATGAACCTGCCCTCAGCCGTGGGGCCACCCATTTCAGGACAACCTCAGGCTACAGCGTTGGAGCCTTCATCTTCCACAGAAAGCAAACTTTCCCATTTCAGGCTACACAAGTGGAGCAGGAGAAGGCCCTGCAGCCTGTGCTGGCTACATGTTTCGACAGAGGCCAGCACAGCAGGACTTCTAGTAATGCGATCAGTAGCCTGAGGAAGAGAACTGAGAAAGCGAGTCTGGATTTACCCCGCCTGACCTGGTCCAGGGAGCAGTGAAGGCACAGCCACGGGAAACGAGGCCTCCTACATGTTGGAGCGCGTCCACCCCGCTAGGAACTATTATTAGTAGCATATGAATAGATGCTCTGACGTGCAGGGAAGGTTACAGAACACGCCAAGCTGCCTGCCCCGAGGCTCACAGGCTCAGAGGAGGCAAGAGAAGGCCCGAAAGGCAGAAAACCCGGTGACTGGGGAGGGGTTCTTGTGGGCGAGGCAGGGGATTTTTTCAGGGCTGTGCTGGAAATGAGAGAGACAGGCTTGGCACCCACTGTCTGGCCACCAATCTCATTGGAAATCCGTGGCGAGATGGTAGAAGACAAATGACGGTCAACCGCAGGTGCTACCTCTCCCGTTTTGGAGGCGTGAGGGAAGAGCTAATGGGTGTCGCTATAACTAAGGTTAGGCCAGGACAGACTGCTAATATTCCTCAGGCTACTCCCTCTGTCTTACTTTTAGAAACACAACTCTCTAAGTCAGCAGGGAGCTCTTAGAAATAGGATTCCTTGGGTGATAGCTCCAGACAACCTACCCCAAACTCCATGGCCATAGCTGTGTTCGCACGGCAGAGCTCTGGCCAATGAGTTGAAAGCAGAAGCCACTAAACTCAGTATGATTTTAATGTTAATTATATTTTATTAATATAAAATTTGGTCATTCATACATGGGATTTATCATAATCTCCAAATATCAAATGTTTGTTTTTATGTACTCTAAAAGAACTTGAGGGTTTATGTAACATACCAAAAACAGGATTTCAATAAAATGAGAATGAAAACAGACAAAGTTGGATTAAGGGGAAAAAGAAAGCAAATGTTCTGACCACCAGAGGGAATCATAATAATTGCTTTACTAGAGTATAAAATTATATTTAAAATTTTGGGCGACACAGCAGCAGATACAAACCATCATGAGAAGCAGATTTATTCTTTGTTATGGGGTGGGGCCACAACATTAGTAACAAAGAAACAGAATTTCTGGAGGATGAGGCCCAGAAATCAGGATTTTAAAAAGATTCCCACATGTGGCTCGCCAGCTGCAGTTTGCCTACCACTGACTTAGACTATATAGAGAAGTAAATAAATACCACATTCTTCAATTCTCTCTCCTGAATCTCATTTCTATTCAATGGAGCTCTTTGCAGGAATGCTTAGGCGTGCAGTAGTTAAGGGAGTCGGACATCTGGATTTGAATGTGGGCTCCATCACATCTGAGCCGCCTGACCTTAGGTAGGTTAATTAGGCATAAAATGAAGACGATTATTAATTTGTATGTTTGGGGTGAGGATTAAATTATGTACATGAAGCTCTTACTACAATACCTGACACATGGTAAGCACTTACTAACGTTAGCTGTTGATTATTAGTAGTAGCATATTCTTGGATCATATATATATCTATATAGATATACACACAGATGCACACACTTTGAAAAACACATGGGTGAATGGTGGAGTACACATTCCTTTATGAAAATCAAAGTGCCCAGCTGGTGTTCCTGCTTAGATGGAAGGCTGCTTCAGGTTCACATGAGGGAAAGATACAGGAGAATCTGCCCTAGTTTCACCAAAACACCCCATTCTCTGGTAGAAAACGGTATGTTGACTCCATTGACAACTTCCCACAGCAATGCCCTCTTTATGACAATTAGTTTCATTACTTGGTATTAATTTACTTGATTAGATATAAAGCAAACAGACTCTAAGTTACCCAACTCTAATTACCATAACAAAACAAAACCTTGCATAGATAATCCATGTATTGCATAATAAAGAATTTGATTGGCCTTTGTCCCTGCTTCTTGGGAGGAAGACTCTAAGTCCTAGGAATTCCCCAGGTAATAGGAATGTCTTTGTTATTCATGAGCCTCTTGGGTCACACCTGAGTTTAAACTAAAAAATGAGATAATTGAGAAGAGGAGGGCTGGAAGTTGATGTAATCATGTGGCTAATGATTCAAGGAGTCATGCCTACAGAATGAAACCCCAATAAAAACTCTGGACACCAAAGCTGGGAGGAACTTCCTGGTTGGTGAACACATTGATGTGCAGATTATAGGCTCAAGTTAAACCCGTACTTAAGATAATGGAACATTACGAGCATTTTTATTAATGGTAACAAACCACAAGATAAATGATCATTAATCGTTACAGACTATACTAGTTATTTTCTTGATCATTTATTTCATTACCCTACATGTTTTTCTCTCCCCTTTCTTCTGGTAACAGACTCAGCTCATCTTCCATTCCCCTGTCACAAGAATGGATATGAGGCCAGGCCAGTCCAATCATAGCACTTGCTTTAGTTAGGGTAGGTAAACCGCTAAAACAAATCGGCCCTGGTATGTATAATGGCTCAAACACAATAGAAGTTTATCTCTTGCTCACATAAATAGTCCAAAGAAGTCAGGATCAAATTGGGGAGGGAGGTGGTCTTACTCTTCATGGTTATTCAGGGATCAGCTGTCAGTGGTTTCTTAACACGTTTCCAGGACATTCTGGGCATTACTATCTATTGATAGATGGAGACCAAGGAGTGAGGAAAGCCCATCTGTCTCATAACCTCTAGGGCCCAGGAGTAACACATGTCCCTTGTGCTGACATTGCTGTGATAAAAACGATTTACATGGTCTTATCTGGATGCAGGTGGGGCTGGGAAATGTAGTCCATGTCTGGAGTGTTGCTGCACAACAGAGCTCTATAATGTGGGGGACTCTAGCCATCAGAGATTGGTTAAAGGGTAGACCCCTGAGAGGATTCTAACTGGACCAGTCAAAGAATAGCTAAGGAGTTGATATTTTAAAGCTTAACCAAAGGAAGGATGTAAATTTGGGCTTTTATAGCCATCTTCTCTGCTATGAGGTGAAGGTGTCTGCAAAATGAAGCCAGGCAGAGAGGGAGAATGGGAGAGAGGCAGAGAAACAGAGAAAGGGAATTAGGAAGTGAGTGAGTCCTAGTGGCCTCTACTTCCAGTTCTGGAGCCTGATGCCTGGGTGTCCCTTTTCCTTCACTGATGCTCTGAGCCCCACTCGCCTTGCCGCTGTATAAGCCATTGAAGTCCCTTCTTTGCAAGGGTTACAATTGGATTTCTGTCACTTACATCATCCTTTGAGCCTCAGCTATTTGCCAGAAGCTACAAAAAGCATTTTACATATATTTTCAAATGGATTATTAAAATCAGAGATATCATTGGTTCTATTTTATAGATGAAAAAAATATTCAGAAAGGTGAAGTAACTAGAAAAGCAGGGACTAAAATCTAGATCTAGGACAAGAATTGATGAACTTTTTCTGTAAAGGGCCAGAGAGTCAGTATTTTAGGCTTTATGGGACATATGATCTCTCTCGCAAGGACTCAACTATGTCCTTGTAACACAAAAGCAGACAGGGACAACAGTGAACTAATGGGTAGGTCTGGGTTCCAGTAAAACTTCTCAAGTCAGGTGGTAGGCTGGATTTGGCCTGCAGGTGAGAGCTTGCTGACCCCTACTCTGGAAATAAACAATGCTAACCTAACGTCAAGAGAACTGGTTTTGTCCACAAACTAAACTGTTGATCTTGAACAAATTACTTGATGTCTGAGATTTACTGAGATCTATTGATGCCAATTCCCTTATTTGTGTCAATACCCTGATCAGCCATTTTTATTCTACTTTTATACTATTATTTATTCTATTATTACTTATTCTGTTGTCCAGTGTAAATGTCTGCCTGCACAATAATGCATAATTAATTCATAATGGTTCCATTTTTAAGTTGGAGCTCAATGGAGAACTACAAATATATTTTTAACTTTGCCTTCCTATTACAGAGTATACAAAACATGAAATCTTCTTTTATCTTTATGTCCTCAGTTCATGGAGGGCATCTGTCATTCTGTGATCCACTCCTTCAGCTGTCCCTGAGATGTGGCGGGACCCCAGGGAACCCCACACTGCATGGCCTCCGACTGTATGCTATGAAATCGGTCAGCCTGTTTCTCTGGCAGCACTGCCCCTCCCCTCGGCTGTCTGCTGTCATTTCTCGCTGCTGCTAATCTGCTCCCTAGTGAATACTCAGTGGCTTAGATCAGGGTCCAAGAATGTGTCCTTGTCTGTCCCCGCTTCGAGTAAAGTACAACTATGTCCCTAGAGACCCTTCCCTTGGACTTCAGTGTTAAGATCTAGGTGCTGGGTGGTTGCCATTCCTAAAATATGATCCGGGAGAAGCAGGGCATTATTGAAATGCCTGCCTGTTTATCTATTTAGGAAAAATATGACACTCAAGTCATAAGACTAATTTTACAAACAGCTTTCTCCTTAAGCCATTAGACTCCCAGAAATCTATGGCACCTGAAAAGTTTCCATGAACCCTGAAAGCCAATTAGAAGAGAGACTAACCAAGCTGGAGCCTGCACTCCTCACCCTCAGTGAGGGCATGGAGTCCCCTCAGGGCTGTGGGAAAGCACCGCTCGCCTCACACTTGCATGTTGTCAGCAAGATCAAAATGAGCGTCAACTCTCTTGGGGGGTATTTAGAAATAGAGATCTGAGGGTTAGAAGGAGTCAAGGAAGGTGAAGTAGTAACTGTGTATGGGGGCTCTCCCTCCCTGATAAAGGGTGGGGAGCTGACAGGCAAGCTGTGTTTAGTAAAGGACTGTATTTTAGGCCTTGAGGTCCACATATGGTCTTTGTTTCATTTTCTTCTTCATTTTATTTTTTGTTCTGTGTTTTTTTGTTTTGTTTTTTTTAAAACCCAACAACAACCCTTTAAAATTGTAGAAACTATTATTAGCTCATGGGCTGCACAAAAACAGGCCAGATTTGGTCCACAGGCTGTAGTTTGCTGAGCCATCTCAGGGCACTGAGACACAAATCCCGGCTTCGCCACTGTGAGCTGTATGACCAGGGAAGAATAAATTTAGCTTTCTAAGCCTCCATTTCATCTCCTATAACGTGTGAACACCACAGGTGTTGACCTGAATGGCTTATCCCAGTGCCTGGCACAGAGTGGCATTTGGGCCAGGAATAGTGGCTGGCATTGCTATTTCTTGAATCATCATAGAACCTCTGTTTTATTGTGGATAACAGAATGTTATCCAGCCTTCAAAAGAATGAAATTCTGACACATGCTGCAACATGGATGAACTCTACGGACATTATGCTCAGTGAAATAAGCCAGACACAAAAAGACAAATGCTGTATGATTCCACTTGTCAGAGGAACTCAAATTCATAGAGACAAAGATAAAAGGGTGGTTACCAGGGGCAGCGGGGAGGGAACTGGGGAGTTAGTGTTTAACGGGCACAGAGTTTCAGTCTTGCAGGATGAAAAGAGTTCTGGAGATGGATGGTGGTGGTGGTCGCACAAGGTGAATGTACTTACGCCACTGAACTGTACACTTAAAAATAGTTAAGATGATATGTTTATTTCATCACAATTTAAAAATGAGCTAGGATATATATATATCACAGATATGGAAAAAGTAAAATGGGGGGAGTAGTGTGCAGTTTAAATAAGGTGATTGAGGAAGGACACCCTGAGAAGTGGAGTTGTCCTATCTTATCCACGGTTTTCCTTTCTGCAGTTTCAGTTACCCGTCATCAACCTCAGTCTGAAAATACGAGACGGAAAATTCCAGAAATAAACAACTCGTAAGTTTTAAAGTGTGCATCATTCTGTGTTAGCCTGATGAATTCTCATGCCACCCAGCTCTGTCCCACCCGAGACCTGAATCATCCCTTTGTCCAGGGTATATCCACACCTCATAGCTCCCTGCCTATTAGTCACTTAGTAGCTGTCTGTGTTATCAGATCAGCTGTCACAGCACTGCAGTGCTTGTGTTCAAGCAACCTTTATGTTTCCTAGTAATGGCCCCCAAACACAAAAGAAGAGTGTTGCTGGCAATTCAACTATGCCGAAGAGTAGCCATAAAGTGTATGAGGTATAGGAAAAAAGATAGCATACATAGGGTTTGGTACTATCCGTGGTTTCGGGAGTGGGTACAGTAAGTGCAAAGGCCCTGAGGTTGGGAGTGAGCCTGAGTTATCAGTGGGCTAGAGCAAAAGAGTAGCAAGAGCTGAACTATATTTTAACAGATTCACTCTGGCCACAATGTTGAGAGAAGAGCATGGGGGCCAAAGGTGGAGGCTAGGAAACCAGTCAGGAGGCTAGCTCAATTGTCCAGCATGGGGGCCAAAGGTGGAGGCTAGGAAACCAGTCAGGAGGCTAGCGCAATTGTCCAGGCTGGGAATGATGGAGTGCACAAGGGTGAAAACAAAGAGGAGAACTGGTTGTACTATGGTTATATTATGGGATACAGCCAGCAGGATTTTCTGAAGGATTGGATTTTGGGTGTGAGAGGAAAAGAGGAGTCAAGGATTGCTCCCAGGATTGGGACATGAACCAAAACTCCCATGGCCATGTCCGTGTTAATTATCTCATTTCCATCTCATAATCAAGGCCTCATGGCGGTTGCAATCCCGGGGCTCAGGCTTGGGAGCTGCCAGGCCTGGGTTAGGTTCCTGTCTCTGGTCCTCATTAGCAGGGTGGCCAAGGCCCTCACCATCTTTGAGCCTCAGGATCCCCATCTGTAAAATGGAGATGCTGATGCTCAATAGATTAGCTATTGTGAGGACTGCAGTACCTGGTACACAGGAATTGGTCAGTAGTGGTAGCAGCTGTTATCAGCACAACCGGAACTAGAGCAGGTCCCTCAGCCCCAATCCTGCGCTCTCTCCCATGTTCTTTTTCTTGATTTCTGGACAAGTGATCATTCTTGGGAATAGCATTTCATTTCCAAACATTTTTCTTATTCTAGATCTCATTGAAGAAAAGTGTTCACCTACCAGGGACTGGGGGGTGAGGGGGCAGTTCTGGAGTTAGGGCACAGCCGTGTGTGCTTGAGGGTGGGGGAGGCCTTTCTTGGGTGACTTTGATCTGGTGTTGCCCGTCCCACGCAGGAACAGTGCGCTCTACCCTAGACAGTGCGCTCTACCCTAGACCCTTCTTCCCTGACCAGACATTGCAAAGTTTATCAAGCACTGATTTACTCTGACCATAGATTACCTAGAGCTGTGGTTCTCAACCTTCTGGCTCTTTAAATACAGTTCCTCATGTTGTGACCCAACCATAAAATTATTTTCGTTGCTGCTTCAAAACTGTAATGTTGCTACTGTTATGAATCGTAATGTAAATATCTGATATGCAGGATGGTCTTAGGCGACCCCTGTGAAAGGGTCGTTCGACCGCCAAAGGGGTCGCGACCCACAGGTTGAGAAACGCTGACCTAGAGTAACAGAAGAGAGCCATTTTCTCCCTGTCTTCCCATAATTTAGTACATAGACAAGGAGACGGGACCGTCACACAGTGGGCCGCGTGGGGCTTGGCGGAGGGGCAGCAGGCCTAACAGAAAGAGCACTGCCCTGGGAGTCTCAATACCTGGGCTCACCACGGGCTGTGCTGTGCATCACAAATCACAGCCTCTCTGAGCTGCGGGCTCTTTGACCATAAAACAAGACTAACGGTGTCCTCCCCGCACCTCATGGGGGATCACTTAGAGAAAGTGGGTGGATGTAAGATGTCATAGGTCATGAATGGCAATATTTATTAATTCGAATGCATAGCCATAATTTCACTCATCTTGTGCTACATCCCAAATCATAGTCCCTGCACTTGTTTCATTAAGATTACCTGGGGGCTTAATAAAATGCAGAATTCTGGGGCCCAGTCCAGGGAGCCTCCTCCCCGCCAAGCCATTCTTAAACGCTTAGACCCACTGGAACAGGAGCTAACTTTGAAAGTATAGAAAAAGGAATAAAAATAAGTGCCCATAGTTTCTTGGCATTCAGAGATGTGCTGCACTATAGTGTAAGTGATGGAGCTTATTCGTCACATTTGAATCTTCCCAATAGGTGGTACATAGAGTTCCACTAAAAATAGCTGACGGAGGCACTGGTCAGAATTTTAAACAGGCAATGTGATTGTTGCATGCTTCCCTTCTGAAGGGACATTTTTAATGTAGAGTCGTTTTCTAAAGACGAATTTCCGGTGTTTTTTTCCATGCTTCTATGCCCCCAGCACATTCAACCTTGGCTTTCCTTGGTACTTTGCTAAGTGCCACAAAACCAAGGACTCGCTGCTTTATGCCCGCATTTCAGCACTGGCTCTTCTCCCGCAGCCGGGCCATCATGCGCCCGAGTGATCGCACCTGCACATTGATCCAGGCCTGTGCCCAGAGGACGGACGGCCTGTGCTGGGGGAAGTAGGCCCTCATCGACATTGACTCAGCAGGACCTAGATGCTTCCAAAACCCAGATGGGCACTGAGAGTTTATAAACCCTCCGCCTACAATCTTTTCACCAGATAGTAGGCCCCTCAAGTCAGCGGCCAATCCCAAAGCTGTCAGCGGGGCACTTCTCCATCTACTCAGGACACACAGATGCTCCAGAGTCCATTCGGAATAAACTGAACACGCGGCAGAGGAGGAGGGCAGGAAGGCCGGTAAGGATGGCCAGCAGCTCCTTTGCTTCTGGAAACCTGTGGTTGGATGTGAGAAAGTATAGAAAAAGGAATAAAAATAAGTGCCCATAGTTAATGAGGTGGAACAGGCAGCTGCATGCCAGAGCAGAGCCCAGCGCCTGGGGAAACCTCGGGAAGCTAACACCCTTCACTCCGGAGACACAGAAACCTCGAGGAAGGTATGGAACACATGCTTGGGTTGAAGTTATCTAGATATCTGGGGGCTGCGATGCCCCAAAGAACAGCTAGTTTACATCTGTTTTTGTTATTATTTTCAAATTCCCCAGCCTGCACTGTCTCCCCAACTGGAATGTCTTTCTCCTCTTTATCTAAGTTTTACCCATTCTCCTCAGGGCTCACCTCCTCCAGGCTGTCTTCCCAGGTCACCAGAAACCTCATTGTCCTCCCACAGCTCCAAGAGCTTCCAGTCATTGTCATCCTGACAGTATTCTGTGCATGTGACTCTTACATTCCCAACTAGAGGCCATGGCAGGCACCATGCCTGGGTGTCCTTGGTTCTGGCCCCTCACAACCTAGCATGAAGTTCAGCCATAGCGGGTGCTTGCTCGGTGCTTGCTGACTCATTAGCATGGGCTGGGATGTGAAAACAGTCTGTAAAAGACAAACTGGGTAATACAAGAGGCTTTTGAAAACAAGATGCTACCTGAATGAATGATGAGAAACAAACTTTGGCAAAACAAGCTCATTAGGATTATTCCATCATTCCGCACCTAACAGAATGAAAGAGAAGAGCAAAATGAAAGTCGCCAGTGACATCAGCTTTGGCAGTGCCTAATGGAAAGTCACCCTGCCAGAGCCCTGCTCCCTCGTTCAATCTGGGAATGCTTTCCATTAACGTTATTAACCCGTCTCAGCGGCTGGGGCAGAGCCGGCTGCGCCAACTGTGCTCGGTTCCAACTGCTGAATCATCTTCAGTCTCTTTTGCCCTTCCTAACACCTTCAAGAATTAGAAGAAGTAAAGGAAGGGGAGAGAAGCACCAAGGACTATCAACTTGAGCAAATCCTTACTAGGAAGCAGTTTGGCCTGTGCCTTCCATCCCCGCGAACTCTTTCCATTAAAAACATTTCCCCACTACAGCTATGTTCTAGACTTCTCATTGTATCCCCAGCCCAAAGAAAAATTCTCAGCTCTTCATCCCCAATCACATACTGTGAGCAATTTCCTTCCAAGAGCAGAAAATCATTCTTTTCCGTGTACAGCTTGATTGCTTGGCATCAACGAAGAAACCCAGTATGATTCTGACCTGAAAGCAGACTGGGAGGTCAGAGAAGGCTTTCCTTGCTGCCCGCTGGACTCAGCACCATCAAAAGACGCAAAAAGACCCTAGGACTGAAGATGGAAGAAAATACTGAGGAGGGAGTGAAAGTCAGACACAACCAAGAAGTAGGCACGTTCAATCTCTGAGCTGGAAAATTGGAGCCAAGGGAATTCTGTTAATAGGAGAAGCTCAGCAAACCTATTCTCAAGGCTGGGTAGGGGCAGGTTGCAAAAAAGGCTACACTGCCCTCTATTGGGGGCCTATTGGCACACAGCTACAGGCTTTTCATTCATGATCTGAATTAGTCATTGCACAACCCTTGGGAGGTGTTATTATCTGGAAAGAAGAAGAAGAAAAAAAATTGAGATCAGAGATATCAAGCAACTTGCCCAAGGTCATGCAACTAGCACATGGCACAAGCAAGAATGCTAAACCAGAGATAAATGACTTTGAAGTTTATTTTCTTGCCATTTATCTTTATCATTAATTTTTCCTTCTTGGATTCAGATAGCTTCATGCTCTGAGAGTGTGCCCGCGGCTCTCTTGAGTGTGGTGGCTCCCAAAGCCAGCTGCAGATTAGAGTCACCTGGAGACATGCTCTAACCTGCCAAGAACTCAAGCCCCACCTCCAGAAATTCTGGTTTAATTGCTCTGGGGTGGATCCTAGCTCAAGTAAGTTTTTAAAGTTCTCCAGGTGATTCTAATATATAGCCAGAGCGGACAGTTCCTGCTCTAGCTGCAGAAGAGATGGAGGCAGAAACAGGTGGGCCCCTCACACCTAAGAAGCAGCATTTAATAGTGAGCAAGTCTAGAGGGCCTCACTAAAGGGAAGTCACTTTGGAAGGATGTAGGCTCAACAGTGGAATGTTACAGTTATGCTTGGTGATGTGGTGGTAGGGTGAATAATAGCACCCCGCAAAGAGCTCCATGCTCTAATCCCTGGAACCTATAAATATGTTACCTTACATAGAAAAAGGGACTTTGTAAAAGTGATTAAGTTAAAGATCTTGAGTTGAGAGATTATCCTGAATTATCTGGGTGGCCCTGATACAGTCACAATGGTCCTGTAAGGAAGGCAGGTCAGAGAAGAGAAAAGTCAGAGTCAGAGGAGGAGGGGTGATAACAGCTGCAGAGGTTGGAATGGTGTGAGGAAGGGATCCAAGGATGTGGCAGCATCTAGACACTGAAGAAGATAGGGGAAACAATACCCTCCCCATGCAGCCTCCAGAAGGAATAGCCCTGTCAACACCTTGACTTTAGCCCAGTGAGACTGATTTTGGACTTCCAACCTTCAGATCTACAAAAACAAGTAAATTTGCATTGTTTTTAGCCACTAGGTTTATGGTCATTTGTTACAGCAACAAGAGAAACTAATACAGATGTTGTGTAACTGACTTCACTTGTCTAAGGCTTGGTTTCCTCGTCTCTAAAATAGGATCATGTTATTTACTTCAGTATGGTGCTTGTGAGGAGTAAATGCATTACTTATAAACAAATTGCTTGGTACAGTGGCTAGCATGCAGTAAATAAATAAACAGGGCTCACTATTATGATCATAGAAGGAGTTCTCAAGTGGCGGGAAGTGGATTCATGAAAGAAGATGTGAGGAGAGAGAGCCTTTTAGCTTTCCCCAAATATATTTCTATAGGACAAGGGACTGAGCGAATGGAAAGTAAATTAGCAAAAAAGCTGGTGCAGAAGAGCAGTGGAAGCAGGATTTCTCAGGTAGCTGGCCTTTGGGGATGTTTGCACCTGCCTGTTCTGAACATCTCATCGTGTTCCTAACACTACTGCGTTCACACCCCCTGGAACTCAGCTCCTTCCTTGTAAGAATTCACACAGGATAAGAGAAAAGGAATCAGAATCATTGAGACACCTTAAAAGGCCCCGAAATACAGGTTCTTCTTTATTTTAATCACAGTCCAAATATAGCCAACCGGTCAATTTCTTAGTTTACAGACAATTCCAGGTTCTTAAACCCTCCCAAGAATAAACATTGTTTTCTCCCTGTTCAGTTTTGGCTGAATTATGAAAAATACTGTGTACTCTACCACTCACTAGACTTGTGGTTGTGGGAAAATTACTCTGTTCTTCAGTGTCCTCATCTGTGATGACAAGGGTAACACCTACCTGTAAGGTTGTTATGAGCATTAAATGCAAAGGGCAGAGTAAGTGCCAGGCACACTTTCAAGTGCTCAGCAAATTAGCTACTAATGTTACCAGGATTGGTTTGATCCTGGGAAAAGAGGGACAATAGGTGAAGGAAACCACCCACTTACAAGACCTGATATAAAAGACAGTAATTTTCAATATCCTTTGATGGTTTTATTCCATTTCTTTTAAGGTGCTGCAAAAGAAAGTTGTCCAAAATAGGAGCTAGATATAGTCACTATTCATTCAGCTAATATTTACTGAGTGCCTACTGTGTACCAGGCACTTTTCTAGGAACTGGGAACCTACATATAAACAAGATCTGTTTCCTATCTTCAAGGAATGTCCAGTCTATCGGTGGAAAGAAACATGGTGGATTTTTAATATAAGACAACAAGATACACGCTACAGTTGGGGGAGTAAGGGGATAAAGATGTACACAGGAAAGACCTAAGCCTACGTCTGGAGGAGGGGTCATGAGGGAGGGCTTCCTAGAGTAAGTAACATCTAAGCTGGCTGAGTGGGTGCTTCCCAGGTGAATGGAGAGGGATGTGGAGAGCTTTAGAGGGGACCATATCTTCTGAAGGCTTGATTCAAGAGCAAGCAGTGTTTTTAGGAACTGCAAAGAGTCAACATGAGCATGATATGTGGGGCCAGGCCAGGAAGGGGGTGGGAGGATCTAAGTGTCATTCAGAGCACATGGTGACATGATGATAAGGAGTTTGAATTTTAGCTTGAGGACAGCGAGAGGCTGTTGAAAAACTGTAAGCAGGACAATTTTGTAATAAGATTTGAACTTTAGAAAGATCACTCTCAGGGGAACAGTCAAAGAAGGTCAAGATGAAAGTCAAAAGACAAACTGGAAAGCTATCGAAATATTTCTGTTAGAAGGTAATGGATGATGAGCCAGGGTACTGTCAGTGGGGATGTGGGGACATAGATTGAGGATATTAGGGCAATGGAACTGCAGGTTGTGTGGTGGGATCAGGGAAAGGGAGGAAATCTGACTTTCAAGTTTTTGATTTAGGTGAATGGCGGTTCCATTTCTAAGTCAGGAAATATAGAAACCAGCAGTTGGAGTGGCAGTTGGTGAGCTTCACTTTAGACACAGCGATCTAAACACATTGCAGGACCGTGGAATCTTCGAGTGGCAACACACAGTTGGCAGTTAGACATGAGTCTGGAGTTTAAGAGCGAGATCTGGGATGAAGACAGATTTGAAAATCATCAGCCCAAAGTGGTCTACTCGAAACCAGGGAGAGTGAAGAGTGGGTAGAGAGAATAGTCCATGACCTAATGTCAGAGAGAGGAAGAAAGGACAGTCGGAAAAAGGGAGACTGAGGCTAAACACCCCAAGAGGAGACGGCCAGGGCAAGGGTGGTGTCCTGGAAGTTCAGGAAGTGCACATTCCTCCTCTACAGTCGCCCCGACTATCCCACTGTTTCACTGAGAGGACGGAATTCCTCTTTGCCTCTGGGTTCTTAATCTTGAACGCTGACCGAAGGCACCTCAGAGAGGGCTGCCCGCGCCCACCAGGTGTGTCTGTCTGCATCTGCTCCCACCTCAGCACCTGCATTAACCCCCTAGAGGTGATCTCGTAGCTGCACTGGCCTCCGTGGGAACAGGGCATCACTACTCCGCCCTCTCACTGTCATCTCACAGGCGCCCACCCTCAGCACCCAGAACACCCAGACACTCTCCAAAGGACGTGAGCGCATCAGAGGGGATGTGTGCACATCCTTTGGGGGTGTTAGGCATGCTGGGTTGATGGAAGTGCGGTGGAGAGGCGGGGGGAACTTGTGCACGCCTTGGTTTGCAACTGTTGCAGGTGCAGAAGGGTGACAGTGTGTTGGGGGATGTTCGCACGCTGGGGGGGATGTGCACACCGGAGGCCTCTGGCTTTGCAGATCTGCAAACACCCCTGGTGCGGCCAGGAGGACGTCAGTCTGGCCCACCATGGTGGCTGTCCCTGCGATCCTGCACTTCTGGGCCAGGAGGCGGGACTTGCGCAGCCACTCCTGGGCACTGATGGCCTGAAGGCGCTACTTCAGCTCAGCCTGCAGGCTCTGCTTGGCGCGCTCACAGCTGTCACCACCGCCATGTGGGGAGTACAGGCCGCCCTCCACCGGCCTGCCTCCCCTGTCCAGAGGCTCTCTGCGCTGCTCACCTGCCCAGAGTGACTGGGGCTGGGTGGAAGCCAGGCGTCCTGCCCAGCCCAACCCCGGCCGATCCGCCCCTGTGTGAGCTGCCGCCCCACCGGGAAGGGTCACGGATCTGGGTCCCGGGACCATGGACAGCCTCAAGCACTGCCGCCCCGCCCACCAGGACATAGATCCGGGTCCCAGACCGCCGACAGCCTCAAGTGCTGCCCTCCCACCCAGCAGGGTCACAGATCCAGGTCCGAGGACCATGGACAGCCTCAAGTGCTGCCCCCTACCCGCCAGGTCACAGATCCGGGTCCCAGGACCACGGACAGCCTCAAGCGCTGCCCCCCACCTGCCAGGTCACGGATCCGGGTCCGAGACCATGGACAGCCTCAAGCACTGCCCCCCGCCTGGCAGGGTCACAGATCCAGGTCCTGGGACCACGGACAGACTCAAGTGCTGCCACCCCGCCCACCAGGTCACGGATCCGGGCCCCAGACCGTGGACAGCCTTGCCCGCTGCCTCCCGCCTTCAGTATGCAAATTAGCCGCCATCTTGTTGCTTCAGGGTGAGGGTCCCCACTGGGGTGCCTGGCCAGTCTGGATGAGGGGATGATGGCTGTTTGCAGCTGATCACACCCCCTTCAGGGTGGGAGTCCCTACTGGGGTGCGTGGCCAGTCTGGTTGAGGGGCTGAGGGCCGTTTTCAGGCTGGCGGGTGACTGAAGCTCCCAACCTCTCCTTTTTTTCTTTTTTTTTTATTCTGGGATTTATTTACCTTCTATGGCTGTCACTGGAACTGAGAGCCAGCTTTAGCTCTGAGGCTTGGCTCCAGCTCCGAGACCTCAGCTGCTGAAAGCAGGTATCTGGGCTTTTGTTTGGCTTCTATAATTGAAACACTATTTCAGCTCCAGCTCTGAGGCCCGGCTGGCTGAAAGCAGGTTTCTGGGGATTGTTTAGCTTCTATAATTGCAACATTGTTGCTTAGAATGCAGCTCAGAGCCCAGCAGCGGCAGGCAGGGAACCTTGGCTTCCTCCATCACTGGAGCAAGCAAGCCTCCTGTTCGCTTCAGCTGCCTGGCTGCCAGCCGCCATCTTGGTTGGCAGTTAATTTGCATATCTCGCTGATTAGCCAATGGGAAGGGTAGCGAAGTTACGGTTAATTACCATGTTTGTCTATTATTAGATTAGATAGCAACAAACACACACACACACACACACACACACACAAGCAAAGCAAGAAACTTTGTAAGCAAGTGGGAAATATTAAGAACCTTCCCTTCCCACCACCCTTATCCTGTATTAGAAAAGTAAGGCTTCTCAAACTACTCTCAGAGTGAGTTGAAAATAAAGGGGAGAAAACTGCTTTGTTTTAAATGGTGCTGTGCACATTTTGAAGTTAGGAACAGGATTTTAGGCAAGAGAAAAACAGGTTCTCAAATATTGGCCATCCTTGTAGGCTAGGTGAAGTTCTGACATTGGGGGAAGCTGGTACCTGATATATTTCCATGTCAAGTCCTAGAAGCCGGGTGCCTTTTGTTGGTAAGTACAGGAAATCACACTTAACCCCACTGATGTGTGATTTATGATTATTCAGAGAGGCTGGACCAAAGCTCACTTCTGTTCTCTCTGAATAAAAGCTTCTCTTAGCAGATTGACAAGATAAACAAGTTCAATTTATTTAACAAAATATACCCTTTGGGGGCAGATTATAAATTTAACAAATTATTGACACTAAAGAAACTTTTTTATTTTCTTAAATTAATAGAGCAGTTTATTTTTTAGAGCAGTTTTAAGTTTACAGAAATGTTGAGCAGAAGAACAGAGAGGCCCTGGACAGGTAGCTCAGTTGGTTAGAGCATTGTCCCAATGGACCAAGGTTGCCCAGGTCAGGGGAACATATAAGAATCAACCAATGAATGCATAAATAAGTGGAGCAACAAATCGCTGTTTCTCTCCCTCTAAAAAATCAATCAATAAGTAATTTTAAAAAAAGAGTTACAGAGAGTTCCCATATTCCCCTTCTCCCCTACCCACTTCCTACATAATTTCCCTTACTATTAAAATCTTTCCTGTCCAAATGCAGTACATTTGTTATAATGGAAAAGCTGATATTGATGCATTATTATTAACTATGGTCCATAGCGTACATTAGGATTCAGTCTTTGTATACAAAATATACTTTTAACACGTTTTAAAGCACAAAAGTCACAAAAATAAAGCCAGTCATTCATAGAGGCATCTCCAGGTCACAATGCCCTGTCGCATACATTACCTCATCGTAACAGTCCTGACAGATTAGGCTGAGACTCTCACTTAAGAAAAGGAGCTGAGGTTCAGAGGCAAGTGAGCTGCAGAGTCCACACAGCTGTGAAGTGGAAGAGACAAGATAAGAACCACGTCTTTTTAGTTCTTTTCCGGTTATGCTAATGCAAATTTTAAAAATGCCCTTCTTAGCTTCATGTCTTCTCACATTCAGGTTTACATTTCTAAGCAGGGGATTAAGATACACACTGCTGGTGCTTCCGCAGAGCAACACATGGTGAAAAGGTGAACAAGGGAACACTTGGTCGAGTGTTTGGCAGGTAAAGGTACAGAGGTACTAATTCATCTTTTGGGGTTGAGTATTTAGGGCTCATACTTCCTGCTAATTTATTTGTCTGTTTCCTTCTCTACACTTTTGGAGAAAAAGAACCATATTGATTTTGCTCACTATTGTCCCTTCGTTGCTTACATATTACCTGAACTAGAATAGTGCTCAAACAGCAGTTATTGAGCAAATGAATGAAAGCAGAAATAGATATTTACCCATACCTATATTTATATGTGCAGGCATGGGAAAAAGTAAGTTTACAGTTGTGAGTATGAGAAACGGAGTTTATTCTTGTATTATTATTTATTAATTATGGTATTATTTATTTGTATTACAACTTGAGCGAGAGTGGAGATTTATGAGGGATTGCTTATGCAATCATGTAGGTGAAGTCCCACAATCTGCCATCTGCAAGCTGGAGGCTGAGGAAAGCTGGTGGTGTAGTTACACCTCAAACCTGGATGCCAGAGAACCATGGTGTAAGCCCTTTGGCCTGAGTCCAAAGGCCTAAGAACCAGGAGCGCCAATGTGTGAGGGCAGGAGAAGATGGCTGTCCCAGCTCAGGCAGTGAGCAAATTCGCCCTTCCTCAGCCTTTTTGTCCTATTCAGGCCCTCAGCTGATTGGATGATGCCCACCTGCATTGGTGAGGGCGATCTTCTTTACTCACCTCCTGATTCAAATGACGATCTCTTCCAGAAACACTCTCACCCGACACACCCAGAAATAATGTTCTGCGAGTTATCTGGGCATCCCTTAGGCCAGTCAAGTTGGCACGTAAGGTAAACCATTACAGATGGAGATTGTCATGTGTGAGTAAAAAATAACTATACATAATTCCCTCTGGAATCACTTCCTGGTAGCTTTCCAGTTACTAGTTCATATGACCTTTTATACTTAAGATATTTTGGTCCTTACAATTTCAACCACATTCTACAATTACAAGATAACTTGAGCCAACACCAAATTTCTCAGTCATTTTCTTTTCCTGATACATAACAAGGTTCAGACACAGCCTATGATTTCTCTGGGCTGCTTCCAGTACCAAAATTCACGTGCATATGGACATAATGCAAATGGCTTTGGCCTGGGACCTTCTCATTGGTATGCGTGGTGGAGGAGCTGATGGGAGGAATGCCAGGTAAAGAGTCAGGAGACCTAAGTCCTAAATCTAAGTTTTGCTCGAGGCTCTTTCCGGTAATAGAAACATGTTTCCCTTTGGTTCCTTAACCACAGCACAGAGATATCATGTGATCTCAGGACACCCCCTCAAACTACTCTTACTTATAGAAATGAGCAAAGGATGTTCAAAAGCTTGGGTATTTCATTAAGCTGCATATTCATTTTATTAATAAACGTTGAATCCAAGGCCTTAAAACAAAGACTACAAACTGGTAAGTTGAGGGATCACACTGAGTCAATAGAAGTGCTTTGTTTATCTGGCAGTGTTGATTTCTAAATTTATTTCAGTTATAAAAATGTTTAAAATTTGAAAGACTTCACTTGAAAGTTCTGCCTTTCTTTGACTAATCCAGTGGTTCTCAACCTTCCTAATGCTGTGACCCTTTAATACAGTTCCTCATGTTGTGGTGA
Organism: Myotis lucifugus; assembly: GCF_000147115.1. Classification (NCBI taxonomy): domain Eukaryota; kingdom Metazoa; phylum Chordata; class Mammalia; order Chiroptera; family Vespertilionidae; genus Myotis; species Myotis lucifugus. The sequence continues at coordinate 16,376,935 of NW_005871057.1, forward strand.
CCCCCAATTTCATTGTTACAAATTGAACATAATTAAAGCATAGTGATTAATCACAAAAACAATATGTAATTATATATGTGTTTTCTGATGGTCTTAGGCGACCCCTGTGAAAGGGTCGTTTGACCCTCAAAGGGGTCACGACCCACAGGTTGAGAACCGCTGGACTAATCTGAAGATTTGGCACCCTCGGCCCACAGAACTGTTTGGCAACAACTGGCCATGCGGACCAGTGGTTCCTTCCAGTAAGGGCCCTCAAGTTCACCACAGCCCCGCCCCTCACCATTTTATTACCCCGGTCTGTTTGACTCCCTTATGTTACTGTCTGGCTCCTGAAGACATTGGAAGTTGGCAATGTCTGGTTTTTTAAAATATATTTTTATTGATTTCAGAGAAGAAGGGAGAGGGAGAGAGAGAACCATCAATGATGAGAGAGTCATTGATGGAATGCCTCCTGCATGCCCCTTATTGGAGATTAAGCCCCAAACCTGGGCATGTGCCCTTGACCAGAATCGAACCCGGGACCCTTCAGGTTGATGCTCTATCCACTAAGCAAAACTGGCTAGGTGGCAATGTCTGTTTTGAGGGATATTACACAATCTGCAACTGTCTCCCCAAGCTGTGGCTATCAGATCAATCCTATTCATGAATATGTTTTAAAGAAGAAATCCATAAAATTATGTGGTAATCCACTGGAACATTAAAATTTCTCTGCTATCCAGAAAATTATTCTCATTATAAATAAGCCAATAAGAATAGTATAATTTAGAGCTAGATAACATCTTACAGCCCATCTGGTCCAACCCACTTATATAGCAAATGAGAAAACTGAAGAACTAGATGGTGAAGATGTTTACAGCCCTACAGCCCAGGAGGCAGAACTAAAGCCAGGACTTCCCCAAATGGCAGCTTCTGGTTCTTTCCAGGGTGAGCATAGGAAACAACTTCCTACTTTACTTCCATGAAAAGCACGTTAGGTTTGAACTCAAGGACAAGAAGTGGTTTTTTTTGTTTGTTTGTTTGTTTAATCTTTTCTAGGCTTTAGATTCTCAGACAGCTGATTTTCCTAACCTTAATTTCCATGAAGATTCTCTTTTGAACCCTGTATTCATTTCCTAGGGCTGCTATAACCAAGTGCCACAAACCAGGTGCCTTAAAGCAACAGAAATCTATTTTCTCGCAGTTCTAGGGGCTAGAATTGTGAAAGCAAGTGTCAGCAGGGCCATGCCCCCTTGGAAGTCTTTCTTGGAGAACTCTCCCTGGCCTTTGCTTAGCTTCTGGTGGCTCCCTGAAATCCTGGCATTCCTTGGCTTGTAGCTGCATCTCCTGAATCTCTGCACATCTTCACAGCCTCTTCCCTGTGTCTGTCTCTGTGTCCTTCTCTCTTATTAGATACTAGAGGCCCCGTGCACAAAATTCGTGCACTGGATGGGGGGAGCCTTCAGGCGGCCTGCGCCCTCTCGCAATCGGTACCCCTCGGAGGATATCCGACTGCCAGTTTAGGGGATCCCTGTGGGATCGGGCCTAAACTGGCAGTTGGACATCCCTCTTGCAATCTGGGACTGCTGGCTCCTAACTGCTGGCCTGCCTGGCTGCCTGATTACCCCTAACCATTCTGCCTGCCTGCCTGATCACCCTTAACTGCCTCTGCCTGCCTGCCTGCCTGATGCCCCTAACCACCTCTGCCTGCCTACCTAATCACCCTAACCACTCTACCTGCCTGCCTGATCACCCTTAACAGCCTCTGCCTGCCTGCCTGATTGCCCCTAACCACCTCTGCCTGCCTGCCTGATCTCCCCTAACCACTCTGTCTGCCTGATCACCCCTAACCACTCGCCTGCCTGCCTGATCACCCCTAACCACTTGCCTGCCTGATCATCCCTAACCACTCTTTCAGCCTGCCTGATCACCCCTAACCACTCAGCTGCCTGCCTGAGCACCCCTAACCACTCTGCCTGCCTACCTGATTGCCCTAACGGCCTCTGCCTCAGACCTGCCACTGTGGCTTTGTCCAGAAGGACGTCCGGAAGGTCGTTTGGCTGTCCAGGCTAGTTAGCATATTACACTTTTATTATTATAGATAAGTCACTGGACTTAGGGCCTACCCTAATTCAGTATGACCTCATTTTATGTTAGTCAATTATATCTGCAAAGACCTTATTTCCCAATAAGTTCACATATTGATATGAGGTTCCAGATGGGCATGAATTGGTTGGGGGAGGGAGGGAGGAGAGAGGCTGGGGAAGAAGACACTTTTCAAGCCCCCGAAACTCCTTCCAAATTTTCCTAAAATTTAGGCCAATCCTCTGGGGCTGATGATCTGGCTCCTACCTTCTCTATTACCATTTCCACAGGCCATCACAATGCTGGCTTTTAAGAGACAATATATGCAAACTCTCATGACTTTTCAGGTTCTTTAGGTCTTTACCTGTCATCTTTTTTATTTTCTTGCTTTCATTAGCATTTGTTTTATGCTGAATTTACTCTCAGGATAAGTTTTTGTTTCCTCAGTTTCTCCTGGGTTACCTTTTTCTTCTGTGCAACCTCCTCTTCTGGTTTAGGAATCACCTGCTCTTTCTCAGGAAGGATTCTCTCAGTGTGGCAGGGAGAGCTCATGTGGGTTAATCTGCCCACAAGCTGTAAGTTCTGTGCCGTATCTCGGGAGCTTTGTTCACCTGCAGGAGCTCAATGACCAGAGACTCTACTCTTAAGTTCAGCATTAGTCTCTGCATTTTTAAGCATGTGCAGCACAAGTTCAGCACTCTTTTTGGGCCACTGACCCTGGGTCCAGTCCCCCTGTTCGGCCTGGGCACACCTACCGCCCCCACCATTGTAACAATGGAATGGCACACATTGCTGTTGTAAAGTGACCTCCTTCAGATACCCGGTGGCTTTTTGGATACGCATACCCCTGCTGGCCTGGGCAGTTTCACGGGTGTTCTTAAAGTGAACACGAAGATTTGAACCTCTTGATTTGCATGATTTTGTGGGGTTTTCTGGGCTGAGTGAATAGTGAACCATTTTTAGAGGTTACCTCCAGTCACCGGAAGAGCTTTACCTGCCAATCCTAAAGTGAATAGCAATCAAGTGTAATGGTCAGCACTTGGGCTTTGGTGTTGGGTGGAACCTGAGTTAGCAGCTTTTTGGCTTTGACACTCCAGCTTGTCTCCTCATGGTTGCAGAAGCATATCTCCACACAGTCACACCCATGCACAGGAACTTCTTTCTGAAGGAGAAACACTTTCTCAGACGACCATCCTCACCCATCCAGACTTTCCTCAGGTCCCATTGCTCAAGACTGAGTTATGTGACAATGACAGGGACCCAGCTCAGGATTCTCAAGCTTTTTGGTCTCAGGACCCCTTTACATTATTTAAAAATATGGACCCTAAAGAGCTTTCTGTCTTTGTGTCATACCCATCAACATCTTACCCTGTTAGCAAGTAAAACTGAGACATTTCTAAAATCTGTATTCATTCACTTAAAATGACAATAATAAACCCATTACATGTGAAAATAAATATCTTTATGAAAAATAACTATATTTTCCAAAGATAAATTTAGCTAGAAGAGTGGTGTCATTTTACATTTTTGCAAATCTCTTCAATGTCTAACTTAAGAAAAATAATAGAAACAGCTATGTTCTTGTATCTGCTTCTGTACTCAGTCCGTTGTGATCTAGATTCAGCTGAAGTACATACAGAAAATCCAGCTCACACAGATATGTATTTGGAAAGAAAGAAGTATGCTATCAATCTTTTTAGAAAGTTGTGAATATTCTTCTTTGATATGGCACCAAACTTGACAAGTAGTTTCTTAAAGGTTAGTTGCAGTGGGAAATCTGAAAACATATCAACGAATTTTTCATACTTGATTACATTAAAATCTTGTACTTCAAATCTTGTAACATATGCATTGGTCATTTGGAAACTATCGGTTTGCTGAGTTATACAGATCTTAAAAATGTTGACATATTTTACTCTAAAAATAAGAAATACCATATTCATTAATATTATCACCAATCTCATTCTAGTTCCTTTTGAAATGTTGAATTTTATCATTGGCAGCAAATATTGCCAGTTGTTTTTCTTGATATGACTAACTCACTTCATTTTTTGAAAACATTTCTATGAAATACCCAAGCCTGAATAACACTATTTCAAGTAAAAATAGTGTTCTGTGAAGAAAACAACATACATGTGCACAAAACCAAACCAAAACCATATAGTTCAGCTTTCAACTCAAACAATTGCACCAATGCTTTCCCTCAGGACAACCATTGTTTGCTGTGTGGTAGAAATACTTCCCAAGTCAAGATGTAATAAAATTAATAACTTTTACTGCTTAATGGGCATTCTTAAGTAAAATACTTTTTAAAAAACTCTTTGTGATGGTGAAGAATACAGTGACTACAGTTTGGTGCCATGATTCATGTGAAGCCACCAGCAGTTTGCAACATCAGTGCAAATGAAAGGAGGAAAAGGCAAATAACATCGTGAAATTGATTTCCCTTCCCACTCTCTCCTCTGGCAAGTTTTTTTTCAGTGATTAATTGATTTTATTTCAATATCCTGTGAGATGCAATAGGCACTTCTTTTTCAGAGAAATAGGCTCAGTAACCTAAAATCCCATACAAATTAGGAGGGCATGACAACATCCCCCAGCACAGTGCTTAGTGCTGTGGCCAACGTGTATCTAATAGGTGTCTTCCCCTTAGTCTTCTGGACCCAAGAATCATAGCTGGTGGAATTAGGCCAACTTAGAAAGCTACTTCAGACCGTTTTCCCACAGAACTAGCATGGGATTCTTAAGTTTGTCCTATGTGGTGCTAATTTTTATTCCTAGTTAGCCGAATGTCTCAAATGAACAGACTTTAAATTCTACCTTTGTGTTAACTTCACAAAAGAGCGTACACTCTATATTACTTTATCTCCCTGCAGAAATGTATTCATTAAATGGGTACCACATGTCACTGATATTAAGATGTACTTTTACACATTTGAAGATTTAGAAATTAGAATGCATATTACAGTCTATGGGAAGTCATAATTTTTTTGGCAGTGTTTTCCCTTTCTTAGTGATGCATAAAATAGTGATATATCTATTACCAATATGATCTTATATTCAAGAAAAAATTATATTTAACAATTAAGCTCTGGACATTTAAAGGCCCGATATAAGAAATAGCTATTTGAAGACCACCTCCACACTTTCTGCAGAAGTATTGTTATGCATCATATATTTTATGATGCAGTGCATCAAAAACAAATCTGCCACACTAAATCTCGCAGAGTTCAATGCTAAGGAAAGAACTTGGCTGTCCCATAATTGCCATGCCTCCCTTTCTGCATAGCCATAATAATGGATCCTGGCAACCTTCTTTTTTAACTAAGACAGCAAAGATGCTCCACGCTAAGTTCTGTGCTAAGTTGCCATAGCCTTCTTCAACCCAGGTTCTTTCTTCTGAACGTCATTTGCCATCTTTACCCTTGTTTTAATCATTGTGAGGACAGGGCTATCTTGTTTTTCAGGACTAAGTGGAGTACAACTAAACAAATAAAAAAAATAGGCATGTTTTCTAAATATACCAGTTATGGATGAATCACTGTCCTGGATCAATGATTCTCAATTTTTCTTTTTGCCTCTACACACACACAACACCCTCCTGACAATACCACTTCATTGCCCGCAGTGAACCAGGGTGAGGATGGAGAGGAGGTAAAACATGACACACCTGCCTGGAGGAGCACATCCAATCCCAGAGCCCCCTGTGATTCTAACCAGCCGTGGGCAAACTATGGCCCGTGGGCCGGATCCGGCCCGTTTGAAATGAATAAAACTAAAAAAAAAAAAAAAAAGACTGTACCCTTTTATGTAATGATGTTTACTTTGAATTTATATTAGTTCACACAAACACTCCATCCATGCTTTTGTTCCATCCCTCCGGTCCAGTTTAAGAACCCATTGTGGCCCTCGAGTCAAAAAGTTTGCCCACCCCTGTTCTAACCCCTGCTTTGGGGCATCTTTCTATGCCCAGGCTATTGACTTGCACAAAGTAATGGCTTAAGAAATTGTGTCTGAAGATGATTGAAAAATAATACAAAATGAGCAATGCAAAACTAGGCATTAACATTGGGAAGAGCCCTTAGCAATGGATGGCTCTGAGCTACATTTGCCTCTGGGTGTGACCATGTTCACTCTCATTCTGGCCACTGAGAAGTGAACAGTAGTGCTGTGTGAGATTTCCCAGACATCTCCTGAAAGCGAAGGGACACACCTCTCTTCTTTCCTTCCTCCACCCTGCTGCCTAGAATGCACCTGTGATGCCTAGGACTCCAGCCGCCATCTTGGAACAAGAAAACGAGGGTCATAGTAAGACAGAAAGTCAAAACAATCCAAGGCTCTGGTGACTTTGGAAAGCTGCCTGCAAGCCCTGGCCACTTCCCTCCCAGGCCTCTTTGTGTGTGTGAATGCAGCCTCAGGTGTTCAAACCACTCTCTTGGGATCTCTGCCCGCCACACACAGTTCCGCACTGATACTGCATCGTGAAATGATCCGTCCAAGAAGGGCAGGGTGAAGGTCACAAAAGGAGCCCAGGCCTGGAGGTCATACAGCCTCTTTCTGGCCTTTGCTATGCTAGTTATGCTTTTAGCATGCTTCATAAACTTAAGTAACCCACTTAACCTCTATTTACTCAAGTTTCCTCATTTAAAAAAGTGGAACTCCCTCCCACAGAGTTATGATGGTTAAATGACATGAAAAATGAGAGTTTTTTGAGATGGTGAAACCATTCATCTTTGTTATGGTTAGTTGCAGTAGTGATGCAATATGGAATAATCCTTCCATTTCCACACTAAATGAGTTCAATTCTAGACATGTCCTGGGTGGTGGTGTTGATGTTAAAACTGAAATCATGAACAGTGGTTCAAAGAGCTAGAATAGTTTAACTGGAGAATAGAAGGTGGGAGTGAAGCAGACATTATAAAAGTCTTCAAATTACGAGATATTCGCAAAGAATGATCAGCTGTTTTCTATAACCTCCAAGGATGGAAGGTCATGATTAGAAGAATAAGAGTTTCCTAGTGGGCCCTGTCTTAGAGCCATAGGTCCCTGGGATAAAAACTTGTGAGACTTACATTTTTATGAGATTCCAGGAGAAAGATATAAGGGAGTTAGGGAAAGAGGTTAGAGCAGGGGAAGAAGATAGATAAAGATGTGGGTGCAGTTCACCTCTAGCCTCAGCCTGATCCCAGAGGGAGCCCTGGAGCATTAATAGCGCTGAGGAATTGTCCCACCTCAAGGAAAGGGGGCCAGGCTTTTACACCCCAGTGTCAGTCAGTCACTGGTACCCACCACCCCTGACAGGGGGAGGGGAACATAATCTCCCTTGCATCTCTGAGTGAGGAGGCCCCCATTGGCTGAGGACAATCCTCAAGGAAGGGTGCAGCTGAGATCTGGTAGCCAACACTGCCGCAGCTGTGGCCTGGATGCACTGGCCCCGTGAAGGGCACTAAGTGGTGCACCCAATGCCCACTAGGAGACAGAGCACTGAAACGCTGGAGTAATTTATAGAGAAAGCATCTGACTACTTCTTTAGAGACACTTAAAAATAGAACAACTCGCCGGCGAGGCAGTCTAAATAAATAGCGTGCCATGGAGAGATGGATGAATGGGACTTCTTTCCATTAGGCTTTGGAGCTCTGCAGCTCTGTTTTTCTGCATCCCGGACAGTCAACGGCAAACCCCGCAGATGGGAGAATGTGTGAGACCCAAGAGCTCCATCCTGAGAGTGCCCACAACTAGTTAGAGGAGAGACAAGTCTTTTCTCCTTATGCCTATACATCATTTCCCATACTCAGTGGCACTGTCAGAGGCAGTTTGGAATAATCATTTAAAAGGCAAGGGCTTTAGTTAATCCCTTGTTGGTTCTGCCCTTGGACTAGTTAGTTAAGCTCTCTAAGCGTCACTTTCTCTAGCTATAAATAAATACAATCTTCAGAGCAAAAGCAGCTGGCTGGCCACCCATCCACAGTGTAGGCACATGGCCCCCTTGTCTGCATTTTCCAGGCCCCCTTGTAGCCACACGTGACTTATTCTCACCAGTGGAATGTTAGTGGGGGTGATTGCTTCTGGTCAGTGCAATTAAGAAGTGGGTGAGTCCTCCCCCACCAACCCCTTCCCCAAACTACAGTCAAAAGGACTTAAGTAGGTCAGAGCACAAGAGGGAAGCAGCACGGGTCCCTGTGGTACATAGAAGACTGCCCACCCGGAGTGCTCAGAATAGACTGAAGGAGGGAAGAGGCCAACTTTCCTGGTTGTGAAAGCACAGAGATTTGGGGATTTGTTAAAACAACTAGTGTTAACCCAAACTAATACAATTATAAATTCCTACTTTAAGGCTGTCATAAGAGTGAGATTATATCTGTAAATAATTTTAGGCCCTTTATAATTTCCATCATAGTTCCTCACAGAGCACCCCAAATGAACATAGAGCTTATGCAAGGGCACTAGGTTGATTCTTCCCACTCTTTGTTAAAGAGTGAGCAAATGCAGCTGTCAGACAAATTCTCTATCCCCTCTTAGAATCTGATATATTAGAAATTCTGTAGTCACTGTTGCTTAGCAACCTGGCAGTAATCCGTACTTATAATTGTTAGTTATGAGTATTAACAAAGACAAGGGATATAATTTTTTATGGAAACATAATAAAATCAATAGCTATTGAATGCTTACTGTGTGTTAGACACTGTACTAGGACTTGCATATGTTATTTAATTCTAACCATAAACCAATGATTTATACACAGATATTATTATCCCCATTTTAATGATAAGAAGACTGAGGTTCAATAAGGTTAAGTAACTTGCTACGTTAGTAACTGGCAGAACTGGATCTGAATCTAGGTCTATTCAGCCCCAAAGCCTGTGTCCTTCCCTCCCTCCTATGTGACAGGTTCCAGGGCTCCCCTCAGAGCCTAAGGGCCCCAGGTGCTGAGGTATTTTAATCACCACAGAGCCATAGCCAGCTCTCTGTCCTTGGGTAGATTTTTTTTATCCCCTAAAGTCAACAAGCAATCCCAAATGGAAAGGTTTCTTTTTATTAAGCCATGATATTTTCTAGTTACCTCACTGCAATATTTTTCAATCTTCTCCTAATTTCAACACCTCCCCGTGAAGGGCACATCATGGAAGGAAAGGACCAAGAACCGTACAAAGGCAGAGCTGCAAGGGCTTAGTGACTTGCCCCCAGATTAAAGATGCTGTCCTCAGAGGCCCCCTCTGGCCTCCCACATGAGCTCGGCTTCTGTGATTTTCAGCATCACCCACGAGAGCCGAGAGCGCTGACACGGGAGGGTGGCTCACACAGGCCCGAGGCCTGCTGGGTAAATTAGATGAAAACAAAAGCACAGATGCTTCAAGTCACTCCGAGAAGGGAGCACAGACCAGGAGCACACCTATCACCCGGTGGCCCGGTGTGACAGACCAGGAAAGACGGGCCTGGACCACGGCTTACAGTCCATGTGGGGCAAGGGGAGCAAAGCACTGCCCCCTTCTCGGAACACAGGGGCAGTGTTCTCTCCAGAGCAGATTGGCCCTGACTGGAGTCCCCTGGGGTTCCTAGTCCAATCATTCGTACCTTTGGGCCATCCCAGCCTGCTCTGCTGCACAACTGCCTTTTTGTGAAGAATAGGTGTGCTCTCAGTGCCAAATTCTCATCTTGTTTAATAGCAACTCAAGGCGAGGGAAACAAGGCAGGTGTTACTGACACTTATACTTGACATTTCCTTCCTGGATTTCTTCACAGCCTCGAGGGTTTGCCGGTGCTAATGAATCACATTTCTCCTACCCTGGGGATTCTGAGGCAATGGAGAAATAATACATGAGAATCAAAGATCGCTCGGCTGCCCTTCTTGACAAGAAGGCTGGTTTGAAGGCTTGGCAGGGATCCAAGGCCAGAAGAAGCGTTTTCTCTCCCCGCTGGGTTGAAATCCCGCACTGGTCACAGGGTGCGCGGCAGTGGGCACTCCCTGCTAGGCAAAGGGTGGTGAGCAAGGTGGGCATCACCCCCCTCCCCACTTCCCCAAGGAAAATGAGAAAAGGGGGTTGAAGGGTTCCTCTGTGGCCTGCCTGGGGAGGAGAGCAGGAAGGGGTCCTATGTGGTAGGGATCATAGGAGTGGGGGCGAAAGGAGCCTGTGCTTCCAGGGGCACCTTAGAAGCCTGAGAAAGGAAGCCAGCCCGACCTCCGAAGTAACCGCACCGTCTCCATCTGCCCCCTGACCCACGTCTCCTTTTTTTGCACCAAGAAGCTGACTGGTTTTGCAACTCTTGGCTGAGTCGCTGGGACACATCATCATCTATTGATCCAAAATGCCTGTCGGTCTCCTGCAGCCAGTGCCGATGGCCGCTTTCCGTGCCCTCCCTCCTGGAAGCGTTATGCAGCTGTAAGTAAAGGTTGACATTTTGAAGGATTGCTTTTCCTGAATCTGCTCCATATTCTGTTCCGGGGATAATAGATGGGCTGCTCTGCTTTCCTCAGCTGCAGACACTGCTCTGCGGTCGCCTTCGCTCCAGAATGCATTAGCAGATTGGGCAGGGGAAATTACAGTGTCCTGGGCTCCCCGTGCCTTCCTGATCCATGCGGTGTTTGCCCATCTGTGAGCATTCCAAAAACAAAACATTATTTTAATGACTTTTGGCTAAACCGATGGGTCATATTTTTCTCTGCTTTTTCTCCTTGGCCACAAAACCCCTGTGCATTGCCACTGCACTGTCTCTTAGAATGGCATACATCTAATTATGAGGATGCTATGGGAGGCCAAGGAAAGGGGCCTTCCAGTGCCTTCTCCCAGGGCCTTGGGATCTTAAGAAAGTGGTTCTGGCTTTGTGTCACCTTAGTAGGCTTAATTAGATGCCCAGAGAGTCACAGATTTTTAAAGCAGGCTTGACTCTCAGGCTCGGTTGATCTGCTATTGTACCCACGGTAAATAATCTCTTATATATTGCACATTTAAAACTGTTTGGTTGCCCAAGCAGAGGGGAACGTTCCAGAAGAAGCCACACATGTGCCGAGGTTTAGCAGGGTGGGTTCAGCCTTTTTGGGCAATGGCTGTCTTGCTGACAGGCCAGGATGCTGAAGGGGCGTCAAGAGAGCCAGAGCCACAGAAGCCAACGAGAATTGTCAGCAAATACCCTTAGCTGCATAACTTAGTGCCTAGCATAGAGTAAATCATCATTCTCATCGTCATCCTCACCCTAGTAGTAAGTCAGTTTCCATAATCATCCCATCCCACCCATATTTCACTCCAGAATCAAATGCTGAGCCTTTTAACCAGCACCTGCTTTTACCTGGCATGCTCCTGATGGTTGTGGGGGGAAGGGGAAGGTAGGAATGGAGATCCCCCCCCTAAAATATGACAGGCTTATAAGCTGATTGAGTGGGGGGTTAGCACAAGAAAGTTTATTGAACCGTGCTATAGACAGGTGTTCAAATATGTGCTCACAGGTAGAGGAGGTTTACTTAAACCCAAGAGAGAGGCGATGTAAGTGTGGCAATGAGGAACCCGTTGCTCGGGGCCTGCTCTCCCACTGCCGCCCACAGGCAGCGGGCGTCCAGGAACCGCCTAGCTTAGGAGGCAGCCCGGCTTCCCGCCCGGGCCTCTGCCCTCAGCGGCTGCACGGCCCTTCACAACCTGCACTCCTCCCCGTGCCTGGTGCAATGCGCTGCTGTTATCACCTTGAAAGTTTTAATAGTTTTTAATAGCCTTCATATTTTCATTTTGCACTGGGCCCCACAAATCATATAGGCGGCCCTGGTTATAGGAATTTGAGGGGTTATGCTTAATTCGTTTTTTGCCCGACACATCATGGGCTCATAAATATTTCTGGAATGAATGCATTTCACTTCCACAATCATATGGGTGACAAATGCTTGCACAGCTGCTTTTGCCTAACATTTTCCACTTAAAACTTACAACGTTAAGTACACTCTTGCTGTGGACATTCATTTTGTGAAATAGGACATTTGGGATTTTCTATAAAATCTCCGTGTGGAAGAAAAAAAGAGAGCAGCCAGCAGCTGGGTGACTTCACCTTACTTTTTAACACCTCAGTTTTACCTGTACTTTTTATACCCCTGGTCATAACCTAGATCCCTCACACTCCAATACATGCGTGTACACACATATTTACATGTGTGCATGCACACACATGCACACATAGACACACATGTGTACATCCATGTGAACACACAATACAACACACATTCCTTTTTCTGAGATTGTTCTGGGTTGAACTGGCACTCTGAAATAAACAAATTAATAGCACAGTTTAAAAAGCAATTTAAATACAGTTTCTGAAATCTGTTGGAGTAATAGTAGACAAGTAAAAGATACATTTGAAGAGACTCAGATGTGCATTTTTGTATGGTAAAATAGGCATAACATACCAGTTACCATTTTCCCCATTTTAAAGCGCACTGCTCGGTAGCATGAGGTGCATTTACACTGTTATGCCACCAGCACCACCAACCACCTCCAGAACTCACCCCTCATCGCCAGCTGAAACGTGTACCCGTTCAACAACTTCCCACTCCTCACTCCCCAGCCCTTGGGAGCCTCCAGGCTACTTTCTGTGACAATTCTGAGTATCTCTCACAAACGGAACTGTACAATATTTGGTCTTTTGTGCCTGCCTTGGTTTGGTTAGCACAATGTCTTCAAAATTTACTCATGTTGTAGAATGTGTCAGAATTTCACTCCTTCTTAAGGCTGGATGACGTTCCACCATATGCACACCCACCTTGTGTTTATCCGTTCAACAGAAGGACATTTGGGTTGTTGCAGGTATATTTTTTAAGGAAAAATCATGATATTCGCTGAAGGTTTTTAAATTTTACAGTGTGCAACATAGAGTCGCCTTGGTGAAGGGCCAGCTCCTCTCAGCGCCCACAGCCCGCAGCCCTGGTCCCCCGCACCGCCTCGCCTCAGAGGGCTCTGTGACCCCAGAGCATGCTGCCAGGAAGGACAAAGAAGGGACGACCTCTCCGAGAGAAATCTTGGTTAAACCCAGGCTTATTAGTAGTGTCTCAGAAATGTCCGTTTCACACCCACATACCCAGTGGGAACACAAGCCTGATAAAAAAAAATAATAATAACTACTGGCCTTACTCACCTAGAGGCCATTTCCAATTTAACCCAAATGAGCCCCAAACCATGGCAGCAGGTTAGCGGGAGCTGACTTGGCAAGTGAGATAGGAAGCCTCTTGCTGGGCTAGGAGAGCAGTGTTTTCATGCCCGAGATTGTGGCGTATGTGGGATGGGGAGTGGGCTGCAAGGGTGGATGTGCTATGGCTCATCTGATATGGAATCTGCCGGCCTTATCACCACACTGGTTTTACCCAGGTCAGTGAAAGGCCTCTCACCAAGCCAGACAGCAATCCAAACATTGACTAGCATTTTGGTGGAGTCCAGGTGACAGTTCTCCTTTCCTATTCAGCCCTTTGACCACATATTTGCAGAACACCTGCCACACATGTGCCAGGCATCCTTCCCGTCACCACAGAAGTGAGCAAGAGGGCGGGGTTACTCAGTAGGCTACACACTTATAAGCAGTAAACAAGCAAATAAACAGGATGACTTCAGTTGTGGGGAGTCCTGTCAAGGACCTAAACAGGAAAATTCGACCGGAAGTGGCTCTGGGCAGGAGTGGGAGTCACTGGCTGACCAGGGCATCAGGGAGGGGTGCGCTTGGGAGGTGAGACTTGAGCTGAGACCTCAGGCTGAGAAGAGCAAGCCATAGAAAGAGCTGCAGGGAGGGCTTCCCAGGCAGAGGAAATTGCAAATGGAAAGGTCTAGATCCAAAAAGAGCTTGGTGTGTTTCAGAAGCAGGAAGAAGGCAGACGACAGAATACAGTGAGCAAGGAACAGATGGGGCAGGAAGGAGGACGATGCAGGCTTGGATAAGGATTCTGGCCAATTACAGGAAGCCAGACGTAGATGATAAGCAGGAAAACGATCTGAATCACATACTTAAAGGAGTACTCGGGTTGCAGCTGCATGGGGGAGAAGGAAGCGTGTGTCTCCTCTTTCACTCCTCCTTCTTTGGGGCATATCACAGAAAGGGGCTGCAGACAGCTCAGCCTTGCCTGTCCCTCACTGGGCATGACCTCTGTCGAAGCCTGAGGCCAGATACTGTGCTTCGGCAAGAGCCCTGGTGGAGGTGGCAGCCTGTGGGTACATCTGGATGTCTTTGTCAGGTGTGGTCCATGACTCACTATTAGGTCTGGTGTCTTGAGCAATCCATTGCTTCACACTCCTCTTGGGTAAACTGGGGAGGAAGGGTTTTGTTTCCAGGAGAGCTCCTGAGGGGAGCTACAGGAAGCCCCAAGCTGAACGTGCTCTGAGGGAACCCCTGGCTGGTGGCTCTCTCTCAGCGGTTCTCAACCTGTGGGTCGAGACCATCGGAAAACACATATAGCATAACAGATATTTACATTACGATTCATAACAGTAGCAAAATTACAGTTATAAAGTAGCAACGAAAGTAATTTTATGGTTGTGGGTCACCACAACATGAGGAACTGTATTAAAGGGTCGTGGCATTAGGAAGGTTGAGAACCACTGCACGGCACCAAGGAGCAAGCAAAGGCAGAGGCCATTTTCCAGAGGGCAGGGGGAGTATTAGGGTGGGAGGGTGGACTTGCATCACTTCCTGTTTGAGTGTGGAGAGCAGCTACAGTGTTTGGACAGGTTCAAGCCTCGGACTAAGGAGAGGGCACAGTCCTCTCATTACCACATGCAAGTCCCAGCTTGGAGGGCAAAGCCCTCCCAGCACAATTACAGCCAGAGGCTATAGTTGTAAGCTTGAACTTATGGTCAGAACACGTGGCCCCACGTGCCTAAGTGATGGGGGCTTAATAGCATTCAGGTGCATGTAATTGAGTAGATTAGAATATTGCTAACATCTTAACCACGCCCTTACTTTACCTCGTGGCATCTGCTATAAAATAAAGACACGGCTTTCGGGCATCGTCGCTGTCTCTCCATCAGAGAAGCAGCATCCCGCTGAGACCCAGCTTTCATTCTCTTGTCTGTCTTTTCTAAATCCTTCACCACCCCCACTCAGCTTCACCCTTGGCCGTGCTGGCGCAGCACATTTGGGAATTGCTGCTCCCTATTCCATGTGTTCAGTAGACAGTTGGACATTCATGTCCAAAGCTCAGAAGAGAAAACTAATCTGGAAATACAGATTTAGAAGCCATGGGTGGCACCAGAAGGCACTTGAAAGGAATGAAACATCTGGGGGCATGTATATGGAATAATAAGAGAAAACCAAAACCTGATTTCTAGAAAACATCAACATTTCAGGGTGAGCAGAGGAAGAAGAAACTGAGATACAGGGCAGAGAGGGCCAGGGGAGAGGCATGGCCAAGGGCGGGGGGGGGGGAGTCTTTCAAGAAAGAGGATGTGCCAGCCGGAATCCCCTGCCAGAAGCCCCACTGTGACTCCAGCTGGTGATCCAACCATTGGCCGGTGCTCACTGTTACCCAGGCAACGGCATCTGTTCTTTGACTAGGTCTGGCTTTGTGTGCAGAAGTAGCTGGGAGAGAAAGGAGACGCCAGAGGTGTAGGAAATAGAATTGGTGAAGGTTTCCAGATGAAGATTAACCTCAGTAAAGTTTGTAAAGGACTGTAGCAATTGGCTAGTTGCCAAGGTAGGAGGAGATAACATTCCAGACTGAGGGAACATCCTGGGAAATGCCTGAAGTTCAGTTGCCTGGATTGTTGGGTGCATGTGGGAAAGTCATGAGAGATGACGATGGAGAAGACACTAGAGCAGTGGTTCTCAACTTTCCTAATGCCGCGACCCTTTAATACAGTTCCTCATGTTGTGGTGACCCCCAACCATAAAATTATTTTCTTTGCTACTTCATAACTGTAATTTTGCTACTGTTATGAATCATAATGTAAATATCTGATATGCAGGATGTATTTTCATTGTTACAAACTGAACATAATTAAAGCATAGTGATTAATCACAAAAACAATATGTAATTATGTATGTGTTTTCCGATGGTCTTAGGCGACCCTTGTGAAAGGGTCGTTCAACCCCTAAAGGGGTCGCAACCCACAGGTTGAGAAACGCTGCACTAGAGTAAGATGACAACAGAACTTAGGATCTTATCAAGGAGTTTGCATTTTCTTCCAAGGCAACAGGGAACTGCCAAGGTATTTTTAAGCAAAGGGGTAATACGATCAAATTTACATTTTGGACTATCACTCTGGCAACAGAGAGAGGCTGCCGCATTAATGCAAGGTGAGAAATTAATGAAGGGCTGTGGCAGTAAGGAGGGATTTGTCATATATTAAGAAAGAAGAATTGGCAGGGTCTTTCATACTTACTGCAAAATTAAAACTTGACACCCTAAGTCAGGCTCAGTGGCAAAGACATCAGTAACAGAACCTCCAATTTTTAGTTGGGCACATGGCTTCCCAGAATAAAAACTGCCTATAACCACCTTCCTTGCAACTTGAGAGGCCATGCGACTGAGTTTTGGCCAATAACTTGTAAGCGGATGAGTCTTATTCTGGGAACCTTCTTTGTAAGTTATCTACTACCCACCCTTGCACCTCTTCTTTATCCTTCCCTTCTTCCTGCTGGATGTGATGGATGAAACAGGAAAAACCATCCTGGGCCTTGAGATGACCATGACCTTAGGCATGGAGGTCAGGCATAGCCAGGAAACAAGACAGAGGAGTCTCTGAGTCCCTGGGGGCTTCTTGGAGAAGTGCCTTCCTATCAACCCAGGAGTACCTACCTCCAGATTTTCACGGTAGAGGTAAACTTCTTTTTACTATCTTGTTTAAGCCGCTGTTCTTTTGGACCTCTGTTACCTTTTACCCAAATGAACTAAACCGGATCCTAACTAATAAAGCTTTCAGTTTTCGCTGTTGATAAAATCCCAAACTCCAGGAGCCATTAGTCTGTACTACCCCTTCAGCCGTTAGCATAGTCCTCCTTTGGTGGCACTCAGCTCGGGAGTGTGAAGGAGTAGGAAGAAGATTCCAGCAAGACTCTGACTCTGGTTTCCTCACCTAAGACGTGCAGCCTTGAAACACCGACTCATGTGCTCCTCCTGGTCAGCCATGATTTGTATCCGTTTGTAGCAGTGAAAGGAGGGAAGGCAGCATCGGGGATCGGGAGGAAATTTGTGGCTGAGATGCAGGTGAAGGCTTCATCTGGTTCCATGCTGGCACCTTGCTGGTTCCCAGCAGCCCCTGCTTCTCCTTGGTGGCATATATCTCGTTTATAACAAATGAATCTTTCCTGCATTTATTTGTTCAATATGTCTCCCCCACTAGAGCATTAGCTCCACGGAGGTCAGAAACCAAGACTGCCTTCGTCACCAGGGTACTGGAGCAGAGAGGCCGCTCCATAAAATACTTGTTGGGGGGGAAAAATGAATGAATCAACCTTCTCATGCAAACAGGAAAGAGATTCACAAATAGAATCGGTCAAGCTTTGCATGGGAAAACCCTTAACAGCTTTTAAAGGAAATTGATGGATAAGATTCACTTTGTGGATGAAATCTGGACCCTGCCAGCTTCCCATCCAGCCAGGTAACCTCTCTATTACTCAGCGTTCCAGGAAATGCGATGAATTTCGACATTCACGTAAGAAAATAAAATGAACAGTAAATCTGCTGGGAGCAAAGGGAACAGGGGGCTGCGCCCAAGGTCAGACCGATGTGACTTTGAATTTATCCCCAGGACAGGGCTGCAGGCACTAGAAGCTGGGGGTCTAGCCCAGGCCAAGCGGTGCCCAGGGCTTTGCCGGCGGGGAGCGGGCGCGTGGGGAGGGCGCCCTCTGCAGGGGGTGAGGGAAAGTGCGGCGCGCCGCCCTCCATCAGCCCATAGCCTTTGGAGCAAACATCATCTTAGAGAAGGAGAAAGGTGGAAGGGAAGAAAAACCGACGGAAACTCCCGTCCAGGAAATGCTCTTACGAGTATGTCTGAGCCCCGAACTTCCTCCTGCTGGTGGAGAACAACTGCGATTAACTGCGGATACTGATCGCCCTGATCCTGAGAACTCCCACCACTTCCCATCCCTCAAATTCAAAGAAAGAGGACATTCTTGGGACTATTTGAAATGATAGGGTCTCACGGGACCCTCTTTGGACCACCTTCCGGGTTCTGGAGCGCAGGGGCGGGGTGCCCTTGGGCTGGATCTCTGGCAGGAAGAAAGGCTGAGTGCTGCCTGGGCGCCTGGAGCTGGCCCTGGGGGCACCCCGCGGTGCAGCCCCGACGCCTTTTAGGCTGAGGGTCGGGATCCACCCGGGGGGCTGCTGAAGGGAGGGAGGGGCGCGTGAACCCCGTGGGGGCGGTTGCGCTTCCCAAGTCCCCCTCGCCCCCTCTCTGGTCACTCATCCACAAAATCGGAGACTGAATTAGATGGTCGGGTGGCCCAACCCTAGGAGATCCTGACTCCGTTGTCCTTTTTAGATCAAGACTGTGCCAGTGGAGGGAGTTGAAGAATAGAGGACTGTTTGGAGTGTGAACCAGAAGAAAGGAATGGGTGGGGGGTCGTCTAACCTGCTCTCTTCACAAGGCTTTTTAGGACCGGGCCTCCCTTTATTGAATCGGGAGTGACACCTAGTGGCGCCTCCGCCCCACGGTCACTGCGGTGCTGGTTGTCTGGGTTTCAGAAGCCCCAGCGTCCGCCCTTGGTACTCTCTCTGCTGAAAAGCCTCGCAAGCGCGGGGTATGGCTGATGTTTCCTAGGACTTCCCAGGAAGCACTGTCCGTCCCCCATCGACAGCCCTTCTCATGTCATGTATGCAGCTCTAGTTAAAATGCTCTTGTTGCCTGGAGAGCTGGCTTTGGCACATCACTCACGCTCAGGCAGCATGTGTGTATTGAGCTGCTGTTCCACGTGCTGGGGATACCAAGATGGCCAAGAAACTGGCCTCAAGGAATCACAGCCCAGCTTGGGGGGCGGGGGGATGGAGAGGTAAAAAATTATTACAACACAATGGACAAATGTTAAGTGTGTGTGTTGGACAAAATAGAAACAGAGGCATGGATGCATGGAACAGACTGACAGCTGTCAGAGGGGAGGGGCTAGGAGGGAATGAATGAAAGGTGAAGGGATTAGCCAAAGAACATATATGCATAACCCACAGACACAGACAACAGTGTGATGATGGCCAGAGAGGAAGGGGGACACAGGGGGCTGGGTGGTGGTGGGCAGGGAGTGGGGGGATGGAGGCATCTGTAATAGTATCAACAATAAAAATAAAGTTTAAAAAAGATACTTTCAGGTTTTTGCCTATTACTAATAAAGCTTTTAGAAATATTTCTTAATGTGTTTGGATGCTATGGGGATAACAGGAGTGGGCCTAACTCTGCCAAGAGGCATTGAGGAAGGCCATAATCCTTGAGCTAAGGTTTTGAAAATGAGATGGTGTGGCAGGCAGAATTCTAAGAGGTCCCCCAAGGTTCCAGGTCCCCTTCCCCATCCAATACACTCACCTTCTCCGTTATTCTAGCAAACACTAATTTAGGTGCAGCTGTAAGAGATTTTGCAGATGCAATGAAAGTTCCAAATCAGTTGACCTTAAAATATAAAAATTATCCTTGGTGGATCTGGTCTAAATGGGAGAGCTTTTAAGAGATACTAGGCCTTTCCTAGCAAAAGAGATCTGAAGCATGAAAGGATTTATCATGGGCAAGATATTCTTTTTTGTTAGCTTTAGAGATGAAGGAGGCCACATGGCAAGGAATGTGGGCAGCCTTTAGGAGCTGAGAGCCACCCCTGGCTGACAGCCAGCAATGAAAGAGGAGACACTGGATTCTGCCAACAACCAGTGAGTCTGGAAGAGAACCCTGAGTCCCACATGAGAATGCAGCTCCAGCTAAGACCTTCACTTTAGCTTGTGGGAACCTGAGCAGAGAACCAGCCATGCTGTTCCCAGCTGCTAACTTTGTGTTAATTTGCTATACGGCCACAGAAAACTAATGCAGATGGTAGTATTTTGAAAGAGGAGCAACATGGACAAAGGCTCAGAGGCATAAAGCAGCAAGGTGCATTTGGAGAGCTGAAATCATTCAGTACAGCTGGGCCATGCGGGGCAAAGGCCGTGGTAAAATGTAATGTTGAGAACTTGGCTTTGGGTCAGAGAGACTCTGCCCTTGGCTAGTTAACTTAGCTTTCTGTGCCTCAGTTCTCTCAAAGGGGATATAAGGCTAAGAATAGTACAGTTGACCCTTGAACAAAACAGGTTTGAACAGCGTGAGTCCATTTATACAAGTATTTTTTAAAATCAATATACAGTCAGCCCTCTGTGTCTCCATATTTGGCATCCATAGATTCAACAAATTGCTGATTGAATCGATCCACAGCACTTTTGATCCACAGTTAGGAATCCATAGAGGCAGAGGGCTGACTATATGCATTGCTCTACACCATCTATAATAATAATAAAAGCATAATATCCTAATTAGACCAGACAGCCCAATGACCTTCCGAATGTCATTCCGGATGTCCTTCCGCACAAAGTCATGGTGGCAGGGCAGAGGCAGAGGCAGTTAGGGGTGATCAGGCAGGCAGGTGAGCAGTTAGGGGTGATCAGGCAGGCAGGAAGGCAAGTGGTTAGGGGCAATCAGACAGGCATGCAGAGTGGTTAGGGGTGATCAGGCAGGCAGGCAGGCCAGCAGTTAGGAGCCAGTGGTCCCAGATTGCAAGAGGGATGTCTGATTGCCGGGGGATGTCCAACCAGCAGAGGGGTCCCGGATTGCGAGAAGGTGAAGGCCGGGCTGAGGGACACCCCTGCCCCCATGCACAAATTTTGTGCACTGGGCCTCTAGTTTTATATAAGACTGGAGCATCTGCAGATTTTGATATCCGAGGTAGGAGGGGATGGGGTACTGAAACCAATTCCCTATGCACACCAAGGGACAACTGTAGCTAAAATTAAGAGTCTTGTTTGTAGGAAATATGCATATAAAGGGCTCTACCCAGTCTTGAGACATAACACATGTTCAAAAATGTTAGGTAGTAATAGCTGTAGTAATTGATCATGTGGAGAACAGACTGGAATAAGGAGAAACTGAGGAATATAGCATTTCTTACAGAGTGGCCGGAAATCCCTCTATTAGGATCACTGGAGGAGCTTTTAAAAATGCAGATTCCTGAACCCCACCTTGAATCCAGACTGAATCAGACTCTCTGGGGGTGGAGCATCAGAATTTGCACTTTCAAGAAGCTTCCCAGGTGATCTTGATGAGGATGACTGAGCAAGAGATAAGGAGACTTGTAACTAGGCCATTGCAATAGTCCAGGTAAGAGTGAGTCACTGACAGAATCCACCGGGCATTGGCAATGAGAATGGGCAGGGGGGCGGTGGACTTTGAAGTAGGTACAATCCACAGGACTGGAATAGCGATCAGAAGGGATAGCGAAAAAGAGGGAGGCAAAGGATGAGCTGGGAACCTTTTGAGGAGGCAGGTGGAGATGGTTCTGTTGACTCAGGTTGGGTCATTTGGAAAAAATAAAATTTAGGAGATAAGTTGGGGCTAGAAATACAATTTTGTATGTCCATGAGTACAAGAAGTCAAGGGATGATGCCTGCAGAATGAGAAGATGCTTAAGAAGATAATTTAAAATGTATGTGAGTTTTACAAGTTCTTTATAAAGTTTGGATATTAACCCCTCTTAAAACTCAACACCAAAAAAAAATAAAATTAAAAAATAGGCAAAAGACCTGAATAGACACTTCCCCAAAGAGGACATGCAGATGGCCAGTGGTTATATGAAAAGATGCTCAAGGTCATTAATCATCAGATATAAATTAAAACCACAATGAGGTATCACCTCACACCTGTCAGAATGGCTATCATCAATAAATCAACAAGCCAACAAGTGTTGGGGGAGAAAAAGGGAACCCTTGTGCACTGTTGGTGGGAATGCAGATTGGTGCAGCCACTGTGGAAAGCAGTATGGAGTTTCCTCAAAAAAATTAAAAATGAAACTGTCTTATGACCCAGTGATCCCACTTTTGGGTATATATGTGAAGAAACCTGAAACACTAATTTGAAAGGATGTATGTACCCCTATGTTCATTGCAGCTTACAACAGCCAAATTTGGAAGCAGCCCAAGTGCCCATCAGTAGGTGAGTGGATAAAAAAGCTGTGGTACATTTACACAATGGAATACCACTCTGCCTTAAAAAGGACAGCATGGAGAACATTTGCTAAATAAAACAAGCCAATCAGAGAAAGACAAGTGCCTCGTGATTTCACTTATATGTGGAATCTAGTGAACAAACTGAACTACCAAGCAAAATAGAGACAGACTCATAGATAGAAATCAGATAGACAGATCTGATGGGGTGGAGGGATTAAGAGAAAAGAGAGAGAGAGAGAGAGAGAGAGAGAGAGAGAGAGAGAGAGAGAGAACTCATGGACATGGGCAACGGTGTGGTGATTGCGGGGGGGAGGGTTGTGTGGAGAGAGGGGGAGAGGGCATAGAGGGGATAAATTATGATGGAAAAAATAAGAATTTTAAAACTGTACATGAGGAGTCAGGATCTAGAATACTGAAAAAGAGCAATCAGAAAGGTTGAGTGGGTGCTGTGTAGGGAGGGGCCCAAGAAGGTGGCCATCACCAGTGTCCTCAGCCTTGGAGCCATCCAATGGGAACGTGTGAGTGCATCCCTGAGATCTAGCTACTAGCAGCTCAACGGCACATCAGTGAGGCCCATTGCAGTGGGGGAGGAAGGAGGAGACCAGACTGCAGTCTTGGAATGAAGAAAGGCAAGGGAGGGGGGATGGTTCTTCGGAAATGTGGCTGTGAAGAAAAGGAGAGGAATAGGGCAGGATCTAGAGATGTACACAGCCCTTCCCCTCGCATTTCATCGGTGAGAACCTAGGTACACGGCCAACAAATGTGGTTGGAGCTGGATGCCTTTTGCCTGCTGAACCCGGGCTGTGTAGAGAAGGGGGCAGGTGAGTTTCTCAGAGACAGAAGGGATGCCTAGATGCTGAAGGCTGAGGGCGCAGATACATTTATAAGTATGGGGCCGGGCCCATGAGGCAGGACAGAGGAGCGGGATAGAGATTGGCTTGACTCCATGAAGAAGGAAGAGTGGAAAAGATGAGGGCCAACAAGCCAACAGATGGGTGAGCTGTGTGGAGGGCCCAGCTGGGGTTAGAGAACAAGAATCCTGTGAGGAGCAACAGTGCAACTTTGAGAAAAGTGCCTCATTATTCTTTGCCTCGGTTAGCTCATCTATACTATGGAATTAATAGTAATACTTGCCTAGGAACATTGTTGCAAGGATTTTCTGAGGTGACACACACAGTGACCAGCATAGTAAAAACTCATAAAGGGGCAGCTATTCTGAGGATTACATTTATTGTAATTTTATAAGTCGAGAATGGCATGTCTCTGTCCAGAGCCCTCTGATTGCCTCCCATCTCATACAGAGCAAAAGCCAAAGTCCTTAACTACGATCCTTACTCTCTCCCTCAGTTCTCTCTGCTCCAGCCACATAGGGCTTGGGATTGTTCACCAAGAATGTCAAGCTTGCTGGGCAGGCATGGCTCCGGGTTGAGCATTGACCTACGAACTAGGAGGTCACGGTTTGATTCCCAGTCAGGGCACATGCCCTGGTTGCGGGTTCGGTCCCCAGTGTGGGGCATGCCGGAGGCACCAAACAATGATTCTCTCTCATCACTGATGTTTCTATCTCTCTCTCCCCCTCTCGCTTCCTCTCTGAAATCATTAAAAAATATATTTTAAAAAAGAATGTCAGACTTACTCCCACCTCCCAGCTTCTCCCTGCTGTCCCTTCTACCTTAGCACTCTGTCCCACTCATCCTCATGGTTCATTCCCTCCCGTCCTCAGATGTCGCCTTCTCAGTGAGACCCTCCTTGAACTTCCCAATTTCAGCCGAAAACATCCTGGTACCTGCTCCAGAGCTTCCTACCCCCTTCCTTGCTGTATTTTGCTCCACAGCACTTTCCACCATAGCCAAGCTCCAGGTTTTACTTGTCTATTTGTCTATCGCCCATCTCCCCTCAACAGAACCCTTATCTGTTATTCACCACAGAATCCCCAGAGTGAGCCATCAGCAAAATATCTGTTTGCAGGAATGAATGATACCTTCACTAAGGTCTCAACTCAAATATCACCTCTTTAGAGAGCACTCCCACCACCACCATCTAAAATAAGCTCCCTGCCATCACTCTCTGTTCCCTCACTCTGCTTTGTTTTTCTGCATCACATTTATTCATCCCTGGCATTATATATTTGTCTATTTGCTTATTGTTTGTCTCCCCAGCTAGAGGTCAGCTCCCACAAAGATTTAGATTTAGTTGGTTCACTGTTATATCCCAAGTGCCTGTAATCACACTGGTACAGAGTGAACACAATACATATTTGTTGAAAGGCTGCAATATCATTGTGAATTTTTTTACTATTATTATTAATATTGGAAAACAGAAGGGAAGGAGTAGTTGCCCTGTAGAGAGTAGAGCAGAGGGGGAGGAAGGAGGTCTTTGGGCAGGACTTCCTAAATGCATTGTCCACTGGGAACTATAAGAAGAAACAGGATTCCCATGCACACCCCCAAGACCTTGGGCACCAAAAACATGGGCAGCACCTGTGTTTTTTCCTCCTCTTTTGGAGGGCCTGGGTTGGCACACACTGGGGTTTTATAAGCACATGTTAGGTGAATGCACAGGAACTTTCTGGAACTTTAGAAGGCACAGCATTGACACCAACATGCAGTCTGTCTGTTCTTGTCCAAGCAGCATTTCATTTTCAAAGTGAAATTCCATAGCTAAGGCAGGCTCTGGGATCGTCCACTCAAGAGAGGAGAGCAAGGAAGCAGAGAACAGATAACGCAACCAGACTGCCTGCTTCAAACCCTAGACCAGGGGTGGGCAACCCCTGGCATGCATGCCAAACATGGCACACCAGTAACTTTTGCTGGCACGCGAAACCCTCTCTTATAATCTTCCATTTACAATTTTTTTCTTAATATCGACTTTTTTATTTTTCAGATAAATTCAGTGTAGGTGCATCTTAGATAAATAAGTAATTTTACATAACAAGTTATCTTAAAGACCATAGACATGGATTGACGCAAGAGGGGAAGAGCAATTTCTATGCCTCTGCCTTAACTCTCCCTGCCTTCCTAGATCCGACCAGTGTTTTGGTTTCATCCACATACGCTTGTGAATCTTTGTTCTCAGTGATGAATTTTGTTAAGTCTCGTAATAGGAGTAGCCTGATGGATGAAAGTAGTAGCTCGTGCATATCTCTGAAGGTCACGAAATGTAAACCTGATGTAAAATCTCTGTCATCAGTGATGCACCAGCAAAAGTCCCACTGATAATATCAAACGGAGTCATAAAGTTTTCTGTCGGACTATCAGTGTACATGTATACATTAAAAAATAAATGTATTTTTCATCATCATATACTGTGTTTTTGTCGCTTGAATGAATTTTATTATTTCTTCAAGGTTCTTCACATACGTACACCTTAAGAGATATCAAGTAGGTGTAACATGTTCTCAAAAAATTAGGGTTGGCATTTTGAGTCAGAGATTTTGCTGGTTTTGGCACGCACTCACAAAAAGGTTGCCAACCCCTGCCCTAGACCTACTACCCACTTCGATACTGTCTCTGTGCCTCAGTTTCCTCATCTGTAAAATAAGGATACTAAAAATACCAACCTTACAAGGTTTTTATTGGAGGATATATATCCACACATATACATGTATATTTATCAAGTGTGTGTGTGTTTG
Source organism: Myotis lucifugus (assembly GCF_000147115.1). Lineage (NCBI taxonomy): Eukaryota > Metazoa > Chordata > Mammalia > Chiroptera > Vespertilionidae > Myotis > Myotis lucifugus. The sequence continues at coordinate 16,402,746 of NW_005871057.1, forward strand.
TGTGTGTTTGTGTGTGTGTGTGTGTGTGTGTGTGTTTTCCTGGTGTATGCCAAGAACAGTAAAAGGTTTGAGAACTTACCCTACTTGTAGGCTAACAAATTAGCTTGTCATCCTATTATAAATGCTGGCAGATGACACAAGACTCCTGGTCAGAGGCAAAGAATGGAGGATTTTATTACTTACATCACTAGCAATAATCAGCGTATCAGCATATGCCCCAATTCCCTGAGCTTGATTCCCACTGAGTGATGCAAAAACAATACCTGCACACACAGCAGGTCACATGACAGGAGTGGAACCCTGAGCTTAGGGAACCAAATATATTATAATGGGCAGTAAGCATGCCTGCTTTTTGCTCCAGAGGGAGACAATATCTAAATCTTTCAAGGCTGTTTACTAACAAACACCTCTGAAAAGATAATCTGCTAACAAAGGGAATCAGTGCCTGTGACAGGTGCAGAAATATGAGAGATCCATGGAGAGTTGTCTCCCAAGAGCATGTGGTGAGAACTATTATTATTGTTAGTAGTGATGATACTATGGAAAAATGTACTCATACTATATAACTTCATTTATTTTGGCAACTCTGAAATTGATAGGAATTATAACAGAGCAAACCAAGACATGAACCAAAGGAAAGTTACAAAGACTGATGGCAAGTCACGGCATTTGAGTTAGTGCTCGGTGATTAGACTACCAAATGCATTTCACAAATGGGTTTCCAGGGTGGGGGGAAAGCTGCTTGTCAGTAATTGATCATGATACTGAGCAAATGAGTTTGCAATTTCATGCTGAATAATCTATCACTCCCTATCTTGGGAACTCAGGCACTCCGTCTTCTCTGACAGCCAGCATGGATATCCCATTGCCAGGAAGGAAGGCAGTCATCAAATTCCTAATTTTTCTCTGTGAAAAATTAACATTTAACTCAAATATAAGGTCTGTAGGAACACATGAAACCTTAATTACAAAGTGCATCCAAGATTTGTGCTAATTAATAAGCTGATGAAAAATTCATTGGAATTCAGAGAAGAATCAAGGGGAAAATTGGCCAGTGTTAACACCGAGTTCTATGAAATGTTTAAGTCTTTCCAAAAAGGCAGCCCCCTCTCTGTCATAATTATAATTTAATCATTCACATGGTTATTTCATTTTGTAAGACTTTAGTTGTACATCAAAAACTATGCAGGAAGAATATTTCTTTAAACTTTGTGATTTCTAACAGGCATTATACTAGCAAGTTAGAGATTTTTGAAGAAGACCAGCGTAGCTACCTGAAATATGAATTTTTTTAAAGATGTGAGAGAAGACAACCGTTTGAATGCTGGCTGTGCCATTCACTAGCTGTGACCTCCAGCAAGTTCTTTGAGCTCTTTGAGGCTGTTTCCCTATTCAAATGGGGATGATAATGATGCATGAGGTTGTGGTGAAGGTGAATGGTTATTGTTGCGAATTAATCACATGCCTCCTCCCTTGCAGATTCTTCAACAAACCAGACCAGGAACCAGATGAGACTGAAATGTAGTAACTGGCTTGTTATCAAGACAGCTGGATTGGTGAATAAGATAGAAGCCAGGCTTTTTTAGGAACATGGTGCTGAAATATAAGAAGAAGCCCCTACCACTCCCAAAGCCAAAGCCAAAGCAAAGGCTTTGAAGGCAAAGAAAGCAGTGCTGAAAGGCGTCCACAGCCACAGGGAAAAAAAGATCCGCACATCACCCACCTTCTGATGGCCAAAGACACTGAGGCTCCGGGCAAAGGCAGCCTAAATATCCTCAGAAGAGCACACCCAGTAGAAACAAGCTTGACCACTATGCCATCATCAAATTCCCCCTGACTACCCAGTCAGTCATGAAGAAGACAGAACACAGCAATGCATGTGTGTTCATTGTGGATGTCAAGGCCAACAAGCTCCAGATCAAACAGGCTGTGAAGAAGCTCTATGACATTGCTATGGCCAAAGGCAACATCCTGATCAGGCCTGATGAAGAGAAGAAGGCATATGTTCAACTGGCTCTTGACTATGATGCTTTAGGTCAGTGGTTCTCAACCTTGGCTGCACATTAGAATCACCTGGGAATCTTTTTAAAATCCTGTTCTCCGGAAATTCTGTTTCTTTGTTATGGGGTGGGGCCACAACATTAGTAACAAAGAAACAGAATTTCCGGAGGATGAGGCCCAGAAATCAGGATTTTAAAAAGATTCCCAGGTGATTCTAATGTGCAGCCAAAGTTGAGAACCACTGATCTAAACTGAGTCCAGTTGCCTAATTCTAAATATAAAAATTTTACACTAAAGGGAAAAAAAAAGATAGAATCCAGGTTGAAACTGGGCTTCCTGCATCCACCCTCCCCAGCCCACCCCAGCCACCCACCCACTCAGTCCTGGGACCTGGTGGTGGGAAGAGTGGGTCTGCAGAGCGACACCCAGACAGCCCCAGGGAGGGTGCCAATCCACTCCACCCCCTCTAGGGAGCTGAAAAGAGAACCGCCATTGAGAGGGTGAGCCTGTTATTTTCTGTGCTTCATGTAGAATGTTCTGGCTTCTTGAGCATCAGATGATGCATTCAATTCATTTATTCATCCCTTCACTCATCCATCCATCCATCCATCCACCCATCCATTCATCCCTTCATCCCACAATGATTGAAAGTGTACAACTTGTCAAGGGTACTTGCAAGCTAAAAAATGAACCAGGCTCTGGTGCCTGCCTCCATGCAGTTTATAATCTCTGCAAGCAGATGGACGCATGATCAAACCACTGCAGTGTTTCTCCAGGAACCAGGGGAGGGGAGTAAGCCAAAACAAATTTATAAAACACTTGCCCAGCCTGGCCAGCATGGCTCAGTGGTTGAGCATAGGCCTATGAACCAGGAGGTCATGGTTTGATTCCCAGTCACATGCCTGGGTTGTGGGCTCAATCCCCAGTGGGGGGCATGCAGGAGGCAGCCAATCAATGATTCTCTCTCATCATTGATGTTTCTCTCTCCTTATCCCTTCCTCTCTGAAATCAATAAAAACTTATTTTTAAAGATAATAATAAAATAAAAATAAAACACTTACTCAAAGTACCTGGCTTGTACAAAGCACTCTAAGTGCTGACTATTATTATTTTTTATTATTATTATCATTAACCAACTTTGTGGCTTTGCCATATCCTAATACCACTTGGTCTATTATTAATAACTAGAGGCCCAGTGCATGAATTCGTGCACAGGTGGGGTCCCTTGGCCTGGCCAGCAATCGGGGCCGACCGGGGCCAGCCAGGGGGAGGGAGGGATCGCGGGAGGTTGGCCAGCAACAGGAGGTTGGCTATGGGAGCGCACTGACCACCAGGGGGCAGCTCCTGCATTGAGTGTCTGCCCTGTGGTGGTCAGTGCAGGTCACAGTGACCAGTCGACTGGTCATTCAGTTGTCCAGTCGTTTGGTCACTTAGGCTTTTATATACAGAGATATTTTCTTTAAATCTTCACCAGTCTCCTGAGCAAGTGTTGGAAGGGCTAGTTATGTTTACATAATACGCATGAAGATAAAATGTGTAATGATTAAAATAAAACCTGATCATCTGAAGACTGCCCCCACAATCATTCCCTCACTTGGCACACCTGGAAAAGCACTGTTTTATGCAGCGGTTTGCTCGCGTGTCCATCTGCCTGCAGAGATTTTGAGCTACATGAAAGCAGGCACCAAAGCCTGGTTTATTTTTAATTTGCAGTTTGCAAGTTGTCGTGACAAGTTGTACACTCCCAATAATTGTTGGTGGGATGAATGGTTGAATGTAATTGAGTGCATCAACAAATGTTCAAGAAGCCAGAACATCCTACAGAAAGGACAGAAAATAACCAACAAATGAAAAATTATAGGTAGCCGCCTTTTCCCTCTCTGCACCTCTACCCTAGGGACAACTGAAATGACCTGCCCTCCCAACTTTTCCTCCCCTCTTTCAACAAACTAGCCTCCTGGCTCACTTGATGGCAAGTTGGAGGGGGTTTCAGGATGGAACGAATGTTGCAGTTGTAATGAACCAGAAACTGGGGAAGAGGAATCAGATTTCAGCAACAGCAGAATATTTTCACTGTTTAAAAAGCACTCGTCCCTTAGGCTTGAAAAGATTAGAAGCTAATAATTTATGTCAAAATCCGGCAAAGCCCTCCACAAAGGCCTATTGCTTGTCCCTGCCTTTTGACTGACAGATATGAAAATAGAGACTGATTTGAAAACCTAGGGCTATTGAACTAGAGCAGCATTAATTTATCCATTAGAAACTAAGAAATGAGACACCACAAAGAAACAGATGTTGCTGGTGGGAGGCCACACCTTTTTCCAAATACAAAACACACCAGCTCTTCATGTTTGACTTAGCTTTCCAAGCCTCTCAGACCTCAAATTGGCAAAAACAATTTTTTCCATGCTAGTTAAAATGCCCTCAAGCTACAGTCATTAGATTTGCTGGACAGCAGTGTGATTCTGATGTTATCAGCTCAGTCTTCCTGTTTTTATGAATAATGTATAAGAAGCAGCTATTAGAAATGGATTCTTCCATGGCTGACGGTATCGCCACCAGACAGGTCCCTGAATTCTCAGTCATTTCATCTGCAGCTTTAACAGATCTCCCTCTTCTCCTCCTGGCTACCTTCTGGCTGCCTGCCATACATGGAGAACCTTCCAAAGACGCCCTATCCCCTCTTCTCCCTCGATACTAAGGAAACTGGGAGGGGGTGGGGGAGGGAAGACAAGAAAAGGTGTCTGCCACCTTCCTTCCTTTTCACTGTTGCTACATGTCAGAGGAGTAGTGTGGAAGCTACTGATGCCAAGTTTATGGGTTTGATTCGTGGCCCTGCCCCACGTGGGCCAGCCAGCCTTGCTTTGTACCCAGATGCCAGATGCCTGCCAAGAAAATGCTTTACTGTGGGCATAGACAAGAGCTGGAAGATAACTTCTACCTGTTCGGTTTTCTTCTATATCTCTATGGGCTCGCATCTGTCATCACTTTACAAGAAGACATCTTCCCGCCCCACCCCTTCATTCAACCATTCATTCAACATCTTATATAATAAAAGGCTAATATGCTAATATGCAAATTGTCCCCTCCACCGGGAGTTCGAATGGGAGTTTGACTAGGGGGTGGGGCCGGCCTGCCCTGGGTCAGCTGCCCCCACCCTGATCAGGAGCGAGGCCTGCCGACCAACCACCTGCAGATTTAAAAATACCGGGCCTCTAGTATTTTTTATACCTGCAAAACTTGCACTGGAAGAGGCAGGTGGTACTCAAGGATTACAAACATGATTAGAAAATGTATACAAAAGAGCAGTGAGCCCTGGCTGGTGTAGCTCAGTTGGTTGAGTGTCCTCCTGAGCACCAAGAGGTTGGTTAGATTCCAGGTTGGAGCAAATGTTCAACCCCCTCCCCCTAGCAGGGGGCGTAAAGAAGGCAACCAATTTATGTTTCTCTCTCATAGATGTTTCTCTCTCTCCCTCTCTCTCTCAAATCAATAAAAACATATGTATTTTTTTAAAGGAACAAACTATTTTTTAAAAGGCTGTAGATGTTCCTGAGGACATTTAAACAAATAAAATAAAATAAAAATAGAGCATTGATTATGAGAGTGTGTATTAGAGGGAAGTCACAGAGTCAGGGAAGGCAGAAAAAGGACGTGAGATTGAGCCAAGAGCTGAAAGACAGGGACAGTAAGCCAGCGGGTGGGGTCTGGCAGCAGGGAGAGTGTGAGCCAGGTCCCTGCCAGAGCAGGGGCGGGGTCTGGGGGAGCTAGAGGACAGCAGGGCCCAGAGCACAATTTGCAAATGGCTGCCAGGACTTCTCTGTCCCCTTTGACAATTTCCACTTTCTCCTTCCAGACACTCTTCCTCTCCTTGGAGTCCGAGAACTGCTCCATTCTGGCTCTTCCCATGTTCCTGACGGTTCCTACTCGCCCTGCTTCCTCCACTCTTTGCCCTTAAGTGTGGTGTTAACTTCCAGCTTCCTCCCTGACTGCCTGGTGTCGGGTGCCAGTGCCTGCGGCCCAGGAGGAGCACATGGAGTTCAGTGGCCACATATTGTTCTGAGTCCCACCAAGACCTTGAAAGCATCCTGGTTAGTACCTGGGGTCCTCAAACTACGGCCCGCGGGCCACATGCAAATACAAATATTGTATTTGTTCCCATTTTGTTTTTTTACTTCAAAATAAGATATGTGCAGTGTGCATAGGAATTTGTTCATAGTTTTTTTAAAACTATAGTCCGGCCCTCCAATGGTCTTAGGGACAGTGAATTGGCCCCCTGTTTAAAAAGTTTGAGGACCCCTGCTGGTTATCCAATGTGGGAGTGGTCAAGTCAGCTGTTCCACCCACATACTGGAAGGAGTGCAGTCATTAAAAGTGATGTTTCTGAAGACTAATGATCTTGAAAATTTTCGGTGATAGAACATGAATTTGAAATCAGAATATAAAGTTCAACCTCAAGCATGATCTCAATTTTATGTGGAAAAATGAACAAAAAAAGAAAAAAAAACAGAAGCAAATTCATCAAAATACTAACAGAATATTTATGGCATGGAATTTTTGTTTTTTACTTCCAATTTCTTTTCTTTTTTTATATTTTTATTGATTTCAGAGAGGAAGGGAGAGGGAGAGAGAGAGGAAAACATCAATGAGAAAGAATCATCGGCTGCCTCCTACACCCCCCCCCCCCACTGGGGATCAAGCCTGCAACCTGGGCATGGGCCCTGACCAGGAATCAAACCATGACCTCTTGGTTCATAGGTCGATGCTCAACCACTGAGCCACACCGGCCAGGCTTTACTTCCATTTTCACACTGTTTCATCTTCCCCCAAAATGTCTTAACTATTCATTATTTAATTTTTCATTAATTAAGTGAATTTAGTTGAACTAATATTAGGCACTTACTACTTGCTAGATATCATTTCCAATTCAGTGACGGATAGAACACAAACATGGTCTCTGTCCTGAAAAAGCTGCTTTTATAAACTAAAAAGAATTTTTTTAAAACAAGATGAAAAAATGAAAGTTATCATCACTCCTATAAAATGACTCAAAAACTGCTTTCTCCTGCCCTTGGCAGTAGGGGAGCGCTGTCGCTGTCAGCGGCTTAGTGATATTATCAGCTACCGAGCCAATGACCGAACCTTGATGAATATCCATTTGTCATGTGTGCCCAAGGCCAGATGCTGGGAACCAGGCCCCTCCCTGTCCACAGCTATTATTCTGGAGTGGGAAACTCTTTGTACCATCATTGCAAAATTTAGCCCCACCTGCCTGGATGCTTACAGACACTTCATTCCCATCCCCCTGTGGGTCCACTTCCAAGGATTCCTTCCCGGGGAACCAGCCATCGAGGACTGTAAACTGGCGCCTCCCTCATGTGTCTGGAGCCTGGCTCCACTACTTGTTGCTTCCTCACCATGCCCACAGCAAGGGCTCGTGATTAAACCCCAGAAAAAGCACCAGCCTGAGAGAGCTGGGAGAACAGCTGGAATGGAGGACTCCCGTGCACTGATTGTCTGATTGTTTCCAAGCAAATTGTTTTTCGTAGTAGGGAGATAACAGGCAAATGAAATATGGGAGACAGGCAGAGAGTTTTCTAAACCAGTGTGAGGGGTGGGTTCTTTAACAAAAACACATCATCCTTTAACATTGAAACTACCAAGTTCCCATTTCTTAGCAAATGGGGAATAATTCCTCTGTACGCTGGCTCCTCTTCCCCCTCTTCCAGCGGGCAGGGTCGTGTCTCTTTCTGCTTCTCCAACATCCCATCTTAGCCTTGTCTGAAAGTCAGCGCTTCCTAATGATGAAAAGCTTTGCACTAGAGAATGATCTTAAGGAGTAGACAGAATGAACAGTATTAATTCTACTAATTGTCTATTTATTTTAATGCCCTTGGGAAAAACTATATCTAGCATGTCAAACCCATGATTTTATTATAGGCTATGGCAGCCTAAGTTTTTTAAAAGTGAGTTAATATAGAGCCAATAAAGAGGAAAATATTAAATAAATCATGATGTGTGTGGTATGCAAATACGGTAAAAACCGCGAAGTGGTGCATATTTGCCGATTAGGAAATACAAGTGGGAATTCTGCGAAGAATCTCAGGCGGCTCTGGTGAAGGGTCAGGAAAATCCATTGGTTCGTTAAGATAATTTAGATGCAGACATTTGCATTCAGCTCTGGATCCTCAATAAATATTCTGAGTTCCGGCACCTCCTGAAGTCTGAGCTCTGAGTTCGCAGGCTGGTGGTCTTTGTCTCCAGCAGGAGAGGTACTTTGTTTTAAAATTCAGAGGATCTCACATAAAATGCAGGTTTCTTGTTCTCTTTGAAAATTGGAAGGTCTGGCACTCTGGGTCTACATCCCTGCACGTCAGTAATCTGGTGACCACAGGCCCCAGGCATCGCTATTCTCGGACACAGGCCCTGCCTGTGCACCTCTGTGACTGTGGCTGCCCAGGGACAAAGGGTAAAAGAGGATCCCTCCTCTGTAAGGGTCCTCTTTCCCTGCTTTGCAACCTTCTCTTCCCTCTTCTCTTCTCTTCCCTAGCAACCCCTCCTGCCACCCCTCCCCCCCCCCACACACACACTGATAAACATGTCTCCAGGGGAGAAATTCCAGCGTACGACCCCTATCTTCTCTCATGTCTGTACTTGCCTGAATGGTGGCCCAAAGTCACCGATCACTGCCAGGTTGGTGATGGATTGCCTCTTAGCCATTTGACCGACAGAGGATCATTTGGAACCACCTTAGATGATATTTTTGTGTAGGATGTGAAGTGGAGGTGGAAATTCCATCTTCTTCCTCCTTACTACATCACAAGGACAGGGACACATGATCTGGGGCCAGAGGGTCTGAGTTCAAATTCCTGTTCTTTCGTTTCCTGGCTCTTTGAACTTGGGCATGTCATTTAACTTCTCTGTACCTGTTTCTTCGCCTGTAAAATGGAGATAGTGGTATCTATTGCATATGATTCTTATAAAGATTAAAAGAGTAAATCTATATGAAATGCCTGCACACAGTGAGGGTTGTAAGAATGTGACCTGTTTATGAGCAATAGCCTTCCATTCTGCGAACTACCACCGGGATAAGCTTTGCCTCTGTACCCGCGATGTGACAATAGCAGGCATATTCCTTTTAGCCGCAACTTTCCATTGCCATCATGTAAGCGCCAGGCACTACCCTGAGCACTGCAAGTACAAAGATGTAAGACAGTGTCCTTGCCCATCAAGGAGCTACCTATCGATATCTAGCTGATTTGGAAAGTAAGGTTAAATTAAACAAACATCATATGACAATTGTTTCAATAAAGATGAACTTTATAGAGAACAAAGAATTTAATTATTCTGGATTCAGTCTACAAGAATCAGTCTCCTAAAGAGTTCGGGACAAATTGTTATTTTGAAAGGTATCCCTAGTACCTGAACTTATGACCAGAAACAAGAGTGGGAGCCAGAAGAAGCTGGTTACACACACACACACACACACACACACACACACACACACACACACATTTGAGGGAACACGGGCTGGGGTTGGGGACTAGGGAAATGGATCCAGGGTTCAGAACAGCTGGGATCTGTTCAGTTCTGTTTCTTTGTGTAACTTAAAATCAATTAAGTTTACTCTAGCCTGGCAGGCATGGCTCAGTGGTTGAGCATCGACCTATGAACCAAGAGGTCACAGATTCGAATCCTGGTCAGGACACATGCCCAGGTTGTGGGCTCGATCTGAAATCAATAAAAATATAATTTTTTAAAAAATTCACTTCATCTGTTTTCCCATTAACAATGGAAGCATGTTACACCATCTCTCACTTATTTTTAAGTACTTTAGGATAATCAGAGTGATATGATGCATTTGCCAGGGGTCACCTCTGAGAGAGGTCAGCTAGCTTTGCATTGAGACAGCCAGCTCCGGAGGCAGCTGTGAGTCCTATTGGGGCGGATAGCTCAGGCAACAACCAATCACTTGTTATCAGCATATTGAATATCACAATTTGTGACTTTGCATGATGCATATTAGAAATAACTCTCAGCGAAGACAGTCAAGCCATGTGACTGGGATGAAATGGTTCAGAGATACAACCCTCCCCCACCTCCACACCCCTGGAATAAATAGAGAACGAGAATCCAGCCAAGCCCTAAAACCTAGACCCGTAGTTGGCAAACTGCGGCTCACGAGCCACATGCAGCTCTTTGGCCCCTTGAGTGTGGCTCTTCCACAAAATACCACGTGCGGACGTGCACGTACAGTGCGATTGAAACTTCGTGGCCCATGCGCAGAAGTCGGTACGTATTTTGTGGAAGAGCCACACTCAAGGGGCCAAAGAGCCGCATGTGGCTCGCGAGCCGCAGTTTGCCGAGCCGCAGTTTGCCAACCACTGACCTAGGCTATTGGGACAGCTCCTGAGCTTGATCCCTAATCTATTTCTGCCATTGGCTGGGGGAATTCCGATGACACATAGCATCTTGCCTCAGACACCAAAATGAGCAGAGAGCTGGGCCTCACCGAGAATACTTCATCCAAGTTTCTGCCGGTGGCTAAAGAATTTCTGCCTGAAAGTGGCACACCCCGGCTTGCCCAGGCCTCTCAGTACACTGACATCACAACGCTGTTCTCTGGCTGAAGTCTGGCCACACCATTGGAAAGACCGGCTCTGTCCGCCCATCAGCTTTGTCCGGCGAGAGCAGCGTTGTCCAGCAGAACCTTCAGCAACAGCAGACACGTTCTCTACCAGCACATCCGGCTGGTAGCCACTCGCCACAGATGGCTACTAAGCATTAGGAATGTGGCGAGTGTGACTGAGAGACTGAATTTTAAATTTTACTTTATTAATTTAAATTGAATAGCCACTTGTGGCTGGTGGCTACAAGAATTGGGTGGCACAGGCCTGGAATTGGGCCGGTCTCCCTTCCTTGGGACCTTCTCTCAATCTGGAGTCAGTTTGACCTATTGCCAGCCTTCCTCCCAGTCTCCTGTCTTCACCACAGTCACCTGGCTCTCTCTTCTTTAACACCCCGGAGTGTTCTCGCTTGAGTGGTGAAAGGGAAGGAACCCAATGTGTCTCAAATATCCCCAAAACAGAGAGAGGAAAGAGGCTAGCCTCCAGGAAATGGGGTATTTAAAGACAAATGGGACTAATAGAATGCACATGCCTCATTTGGCACTAGTGAATCCAGTGGTGCTATTGATAGGAATAGTATTAATGCATCTATCTACATGTGTACAGGTATGAACACGTCATTGCAATGCATGCTGCATGTAAGGCAAGCAGAGCAAGAACTAGACTCCCCATTTCAAGGACAAAAATAACCGAAGGTCAGTTCAGCTGATGTAGGATCACATGGCAGGTAATGACAGAGCTGGGACCAGCACCAGGTGTTCTGACTCTTAACTTCTTACCAGTGGAGTGTTTGAATAGGCCCTAATTAGAGAGGGAACATGGATGGGAGAAGAGAGAAGACCATGTCACCCCCAAGAGATTGACAGTGTATTAAATGAGACTCTTTTCTTTCAAGCCCACAGAGAGCCATGTTGGATATAATATGTATCATTTCATTCTCTAGCATTGCAGAGGCCCAAATGAGTTGGGTGAATTTAGGTGGGTATCTGCCCTGCAGAGCCGCTAGTGGCTCATTTGATCCCTCTGGACTCTTACTGTATTCCTCGGGATCTTATTAACAAGTCTCTTTCTAGCAGGTGCTCTACCCTCGCACAACTCCAGAGGGCGCCTGCATATACAATACAACCTGCAATGCAGTGGTTGCTCTAAGAGGCTTTATTCCTGAATCGAAGGAGCCAGGTTTCTTTCCTTACACTTCAGTTAAATTCATTTTCATATGATTTTTCTTGGATGTTCCAATTCAGCTCACATTAGGCTAAAGGTTCACAGCCTTGGCTGTTTACCTCAATTTTGGGTGCTTTTTAAGAAATACATGTGCCCTGGCCAGGTGGCTCAGTTGGTTGGAGTGTCACCCCATACACCTAAAGGTTGCAGGTTTGATTCCCAGTCAGGGCACATACTTAGGTTGCGGGTTACATCCTTAGGTTGCGGGTTACATCCCCAGTTGGGGCGTGCATGGGAGGCAACCAATCAATGTTTCTCTCTCTCTAAAATCAACAGTAATAAAAAACATATCCTTGGGTGAGGATTAAGAAAAAGAAATACATGCCCCAGGTTCCAACCCTTAAGAATCTGGGCATCTGCATTTCCTTGCGGTTCCCCAGATGGTGCCGATGCAGAGAGCCGAGACTCAGACATTGTTGGAACAGGAATCAGGACACTCACATTCTGGTTCCTGACTTTCCCACACACTGGCCTCCCCGAGCCTGTTTCCTATTTTGTAAAATGAGGAGATATGAGGTTTGCCCTACTTTTACAACTGTTAAGCATGAACACTCAAAGGAAAGAATTTTGAAAAGTTATCATGTATTTACGGTAGGAGGGAGCCAGTGGCCAGCAGTCAGGCCCAGCTGCAAGCAGACCTGGAGTTCAGGCCCCAGGTGACATTTCCACATGGGCTGCCATGGCCTGCCTGCCTCCATCGCATTATGCTAAAAACAGCTGGGAGTGGGTGGAGCTCAAAATACTCTGACGGAATGTAATTGTGCGGGCAGTTTCCACTTTAGCTAGGTAATTCTGGACACATGGAAGCTGCCTGCATGCAGTTCTATTTATTTCCAAAATAGCTGGTGAGAGCCCAGAAATTTTAGACATACATTTCAGTTTTATCTGTTTTGAGACCTTTAGGCCATGGGATTAGAAAGCTCCAGGCATGAATCAGGAGGCAGAAGAACACAAGTTATTCATCCCAACCTCAGAGCTAATACTCAGCGTAAACCCACAGCCATCTGATGTGAGAACATGTTAATCTGAGAAATCAAATGCCAAAGATACACCGCCCCCTACTCTTCATTTCAGGCAACACGTGCACACACACACACTCTGAATGCCCAGATCCTAGCTGTATACAAATTACAGATTTACAAAAATACTCAAAGATGCTGACAATAGTTTCTTTAGAAACTTCTGACAAACAGGTATGTTTCATTCCTTAATTACATTTTGTGCATTCAGTGCATCACAAATTGTCCATAGCAAGAAAAAAAAATGCATTAAGGATCATGATTTTGCAAAAGATTGAGAAAGATACCAGAAAGAGGAAGTTAAACTTTTGATGGCCCTGATGCAACTATTTCAAACTTTTCATGCAGCAAATTCAAATTTCTTCCCCGAAGAGAGACATTCTCAAAACTTAGTTTCTACCAAATGTACTTTCTTTCTTTTTTTTTTCTGTCTGAAGAGTATTTTTTTTTATTGCTTAAAGTATTACAAAGAGTATTATATATGTCTCCTTTTTTTCCCCTTGACCTTCCCCTGGCTTCCCCTACCTGCCAGTGTCTTGTGTCCATTGGTTATGCTTATATACATGCATACAAGTCCTTCGGTTGATCTCTTACCCCCCTCCCGCCCCCCAACCCTCCCCAGCCTTCCCGCTGTAGTTTGACAGTCTGTTCGATGCTGCTCTGCCTCTGTATCTATTTTTGTTCATCAGTTTATAATGGTCTTTATTATCCATAAATGAGTGAGATCATGTGATATTTTTCTTTCATTGACTGGCTTATTTCACTTAGCATAATGCTCTCCAGTTCCATCCATGCTGTTGCAAATGGTAAGAATTCCTTCACTTTCAAAAATAGTTATCAGGATCCTATCCCAGACCCAGGGAACCAGAAAGCATCCAGGGGGTGGAGGCATCTGCCTTTTCAGTAAGCGTTAAAACCCAGCCTCCTGGGGTAGACACAGGACGCTGCTCGGAAGTACCAGAGAGCGATAGCATGATCAAACCAAGAGCAACCATGATCGCCATCGTGAGCTGCCCTGAACCCCTTATGCTAAAGCTGCTGGCACGAGAGAGACCCCGGCTCATCCCTTTGTCTGCCTGAAAGGTCATAGGTTAGGCGCCACTTAAGCACATTAGAAACGATGAGTTTCTGACAGGATGCCCAGTACCGTTGTGCGAGGTGAGCACTGCATGAAGACACCAGTCCCTTTGCCTATTTATTACCACGGTTTTCGGGCAGATGGCAGCAATGTGTCCCAGTCCAACAAGTCAGCCCAGGACAACAAGGTTCCAGCAGATATAAGAGAAGAGTTTTAGGGAAGAAGGGAGGATGCACTTTGGTAATTCACACATCGGTGTAGGTTAGGTTAGCTGCAGCCCAGTTCTGGTTCCTGTCCACTGATCTCTTCCTTGGTCATTCCTGGCTATGGAGGGCTGAGTGAGCAGCAGCCTGGGAGCCTCTCCACTCCCGCCCCCTCCAAGGCAGGCTCGAGCGCCCTGCTGGCAACGGCATTAAGTGGAGTGGCAGTCTGGCTTCCAGTCCAGTAGTCAGGCTCCAGGTGGGGCTATTTTTTTCTACTCTATCCCAGGAGAACAGAAAACTTCGCCTCCTCTTTCTCTTTGGCTCCGTCCCTGTATTCTGTTTGGGTTGTCCCTGAAAGGAGACCTGCTCTAGCCTTCCTTCTTCTTTTGCTCCTCTTCTTCACTCCTGGCCTTTAAGTTAAAGACATCTGGGCCATTCCTATACTTTACCCTGCGTGTCTGAATCCTGTTTGGGGATTTTAGGAATGGTTGACTACCCAAGACTTTGAGATGTGGGCTTCTGCCACCTCAGAAAGTCTCAAAAAAAAGTGTTTCTTAGTAAAAGGATGGCGGATGCTCAAATTCTATCTTGCCCTTCTCCCTCCACTTTTACACCCCAGCTGCTATCAGGGTAACCACCCCTTCCATCTTCACCCCTCTCTCTGTAAGCCTGTTTAAAATGACGAAATATGTGCTGATACAGGTGTTAAGCAAAACAGTTTCTGGTGCTTGCCATGACCGAGGCCATCTTAAGAGGCAAGTTGCTCTCAGTGATTGCCCATAGGGCCTGGAAGGAATGTTCTTGGAAGTTACGGTCTTAGGTAGATAAGTAAGTCCATTAAGTTGTTTACTGCTTTGGAATATAGAAGCACGTGCCACTTGGCTACAAGTCCCCTGGGTTCCCGGAGGCTACATATACAGGGTGGGGCAAAAGTAGGTTTACAGTTGTTCATATGGAAAAAAATACAATCATCAATAAGTAATGGTACAAGAGTAAACTGTGTCTTGTATACTCGTGACTGTAAACCTACTTTTTACCCACCATCAAGCCCCCATCCCCTTTCTGTGCACAGATCTCCATCTTGGTGACATCCAAGACTCTGCTTGTCTGTAAGTTCCCTTCATAAACTCATTGTTTAATTCTGGAGTTGTCAGTCACTTTCTTTGGTTTTCCTTTGCAGGTTGTGTCTAGTGCATCTTGGGAAATTTCCCAGTAGTAGGGCTAGTTAAAAATTATCTGGAGGCGGGACACACAAGTCCTAGGATCCCAGAAGAAGCTGTAAGAGGATGCAATGTTCAATTACAATCCCTTGTGTTTTGGTGGGGGGTCACTCCTCTAAGTGCTGGTGCGCTTTGAGAAGCAAGTATCTTGTAGACCAAGGGGATGCCATGCTGGCTGGAGGTAACCTTGCCAACCAACAGCAGGAACCGTGGTACATTTATTTATTACATTGTGGACAACAGGTACACTGACACAATCGTTCATGGAGCATCTGGTATGTGATGAGCATTTTGCTAAGAGTAGAAGATAATCCGTATCACAACCGGTTCCTGCCTTGGTGGAGTGAATAGTCTAATGGTGGAGACACTCCATAGATGGGTTAAAATTGACATGTGCAATCACATACTGTATTAGATGCGTTTCACCGAAAGAACACTGCAGAATAATATGACGAAACCTACTTTAGACAGTGAGTGAGGGGAGGCGTGTCTGAGCTGGACTTTTAAGCTGAGACCTGCAAGATGAGAGAGAGCCAGCCCCCTGAAGAGTGGGGACGCTTGTTCCAAGCAAGATAGTACTACAAAGACTGTGAACTGAAAACTCTAGGATATAAGTTTCTACCCCTCTTCTCCTCCCCAACTCCTCGGGCTTCTCTTCATCCTGGCTCCTTTGTTATTCCTACTAGTGAAGTACGAGAAGCACCGAGCACCATTCCTGGCATATGTAGTAACACTCCCTGCCAGTTGCTATTCTAAGTGTGTTACAGGCATTAAACTCATTAATCCTCACACCAACCCCATGATGGAGGTTCTGTTGATGTCTCCATTTTGCAGATAAAAAACCCACACAAGTCAGAATGTAATAATGGTCACTGTTAATATTAAAATCAGTAACTCATTCAGCAATGGCACAGCGAGCACTGTCAGGTTCCTGGCAGACGTCCTTTTGTTCATTTCTGGCGTTTTCCCTGCTCATTTAGATCCTCCTCACTGGGCTCTCTTCTTCTGCGGGCTTTGCGAATGGAAAGCTGGTTTTTTAGATCCATTGTTCAAGTAATTGGTGGTAAATCTTTCATCACTGCTGATTAGGTTTTATAGGGAAAAAATCATTTCTGCGTCCTCCTTACCCAGTGATACTTCTTTGAATTCCATTCAGTTCAGTAAATGTTTATTGACAACGCACTCGTGGTCCAGCATGACCCTGGAGATGCCAAGACCAGATCCTGAAATCCCAAATCTGAAAGAGAAACAGACACAAATAGCTGTAATAGAATAGGATCCAAGCTCTGCTTGTCTTATAATTGAAATACAAATAAAATGAAGAAGGAATTAATTCTGTGGCTGCTGATTGGGGACAATATAACCTGTAGTCAGATAGACAACACCCAGCAGGTGTGTTCTTAACCTTAGCTTACTTTGTGTGTGTTTTTTCAGATAATAAGTGTGTAACTGGTCACAAGCCTTTTCAATATGAAGATGTAACATCTCCACGTTTTGGAATGCGTCCTAATAAATCTGATTTGTCTGAAAAGAATTTGGGGGTTTTTTTCCCCCCAAAATTATCTGGTTTTTCCTAATTACCTACTGTTTAGATGCAAATTCACCATCAAATAGATTTTTTTCCTTTTTAAAAAAAAATTACAGGTATGGAAGCTAATCTTTGAAGATGCATCAACTAAAGCAGCGGTTCTCAACCTGTGGGTCGCGAAACCCTTTGGGGGTCAAACGACCCTTTCACAGGGGTCGCCTAAGACCATCGGAAAACACATATGTAATTACATATTGTTTTTGTGATTAATCACTATGCTTTAATTATGTTCAATTTTTAACAATGAAAATACATCCTGCATATCAGATATTTACATTACGATTCATAACAGTAGCAAAATTACAGTTATGAAGTAGCAACGAAAATAATTTTATGGTTGGGGGTCACCACAACATGAGGAGCTGTATTAAAGGGTCATGGCATTAGGAAGTTTGAGAACCACTGAACTAAAGGAAATGGTAATTGTTGAAGGAGAATGAGTGCCTGGTGTGCGTATTTCTAAGTTAAGAAGGAACTTAATTTTTGCATCAACAAAAAAAAAGTGGTTCACCCTTCCAACAGGGTTAGGACACTTCCCCTGTGCCCCCACTCCCCCCTCCCCCCGCTCTGGCTCAGCACTAAAATACACAGGAAAGGGGAACTGTGCCACTGGCCCCTAGGCAACCAGCCCCACAGTTATGATTACAGCTTCGTATTTGCAACCAAAGAGATGAAAAACTACAGAGTTCCTCATCTGTATTTTAATGGGCACAAAATTTCCCTTCAGGGGGACCTGGCCTCATCCCTCATCCATTTCAAAGAGCGATTCCATGCAGTGAGCAGACCAACAGCCTCTCTTAGGCGAGCACAAGCGTTTCTGCTCTCTGAACCACCCCCTCGATCTGAAATGTCCACATCTGATGGTGAAACTACCACACAGGATGTAAAGGACCCAGCAGCCGCTAAGTCAGCCGAAGTCGCAGTAACACGAGTGCTGGAGAGTAGCATAAACAAATCCAAGATGGAAAATAGTCATGTGAGCACTGGCCTCTTCGAGCATGAAGGCCTGCTAACTACTCTCCCAGGAGAGTTGATGGGAATGAATTTAGGCTTTTCCAGCTAGCGTCCGGATAGGGCCCTTTCTCTCTCCCTGTTGCTGAATCTGTCTGAGAACCTACTTTTTTAAAGGAGGAGAATGTAAATTATGATGTAATTATTCAACTAGGTGGGAAGTGACATCCTAGACCTGCGTCCATCACAGGCCAGGAAAACGCGTGCTGACCCTGGTTCTCGACTTGGTCACCATGTGGTAGAAGAACCTCGGACAGCAGTTTTAACTTGGGCCTGTGAATATGGGTGGCTAAAGAAAATTACATCTTTGTTTTCCTGAACTGAAACTTAGCATGTCTTTCAATCACAGATGTAGGCAGCACACTGGAATAGTAAGTAATGGTAGCACCTGTGACTGTCACCAAGGGAAATCACAGAGCTTTGCAAATCACATGACAATTGTTGCAGATGCTTTGATTTATACTTACCCATTTCAGGTCAGGATTAAATATTCGAGGTGCTGCTACATCCTGTTATTTACAAGGTTACTAAAGAAGTCCACATGTTACCATGGCATATTTACTATTTTGCAACTGTATCTCAACATAGTTGTGATTCTACGTATTTTATTTTATTATTTTTAATTTAAAAAAATGGTTGAAAATCTAAAAACATTCTGATAAGAGTCCATAGACATCACCCAGGCTGTCAAAGAAGTCCATGCCCTCTGCCTCCAACAAAACAATGTAAGAACCCATGAGGAGACCCTCAGACTTGTCCTTGCTGTTTTGGGGTGACTGCAGTATTACCCCATGGCAAAATCACAGCTTCTATATATCCAGGGGCCTATAAAGTTACTCAGTTGGTGCATTTCATGTGGTGTTAGTTGCCTCTTTTCCAATAACACACCGTAACAAAAACCTCAGATGCAGTACAATTGTAAAATATGGAATCACTTCATCTTCAAATTGCTGGTTGAAACTGCGCCAGCTTTCAGCTATTCAAGAGCTGCCTCTCGGAATCATGCATTACCGAGGCCCCCTTGCCTCCCCGGCTTCCTCTTTGGCTGTTTACCCTGCGGTTCTTTCGCTCTGGGTCACAGGTGCACTGACAGATAGGCAGGGCACCCAGGGGAAATGACATTCAAATCTGACAATTTTCCTATATCACTAAGAAGTCGTGAATGGGTGGAGGTGGAAAGCATTGATTAAGTTCAGATTTTGAATTACCTGTGGGTTTTAATTACCGTGCCATCCCTGCCCCAAGGCCTTTTGTCTCCCCCTGCCACTGCACCCCTGTTGCTCTCATGAGACACATATGAGCTGCTACTGTGTGTTGTTAGTTATCTTCACGGTGCACACGCTCTGTGAGTCCATGGAACCTGCGTTATTTTTCACTTGGGTTGCCTCTGGTGCTTGGCAGACAATACACCCGCCATCAGTAGGTGTGGCTGAACTGAATAGCTGTCTACTGTGCATATTTAGTGGGCCCCCATGCTTGAAGAGGCCAGTGCTAACATGATTGTTTTCCATATTGGATTTGTTTATGCAACATCTATTCCACAAATACTGAGCACTTATCATGTGCCAGGCATCATGACCAGATATTAAAGCCAAAGACGAATAAGACACAACCACTTCCTCCAAAGAGTCTAGGGCAGCCGTGGGCAAACTACGGCCCTCGGGCCGGATCCGGCCCATTTGAAATGAATAAAACTAAAAAAAAAAAAAAAGACCGTACCCTTTTATGTAATGATGTCTACTTTGAATTTATATTAGTTCACACAAACACTCCATCCATGCTTTTGTTCCGGCCCTCCGGTCCAGTTTAAGAACCCATTGTGGCCCTCGAGTCAAAAAGTTTGCCCACCCCTGGTCTAGGGCCTTGAGGATGCCCGACAATACTGCCATGGAGTATAATGAGAGCAAAGATAGAGGTATGAACCAGGCATGCTGATGGCATCAAGGAGGGAGTGGTCAGTTCTGGAGAATGAGTGTCAAAGAAGATGCTTGAGTGGGAACCTGAAGGATGAGTAGGACTTGGTCAATGGGAAAGCAGGTGCTGGAGACTTTCCAGGAATGGAGAACTGCTTGTCTTTCAGATCTGAACAGCGGACAGAATTCTTTACCTACCCATTAGCTCCTCTTCTCTCCTTCTTCCCCATTAACAGAACCCTAGTTTGGGACAATCTCAAGGAATACACGCTCCTTCCCCAGACCCAGGCTCAAAAGCCAATCAGGAGCCAATCATGGCCATTCCTTTGCTCTTTGCCACTGACGGGTCCAGAGCGGGCATATGACCACATTCTGATCAATGAGATATAAGGGGATGCCTGCTAAGGGCCTTCCCTTTGCACTTAAAAAAACTCGACAGTTTTTCTCAGAGAAAGACAGTTTTCCCCTTCTTGTCTTGAAAACTATTACAGTATCTGCAGCTGTCCTGGCTAGCTTATGACAGAAGAAAGATAATAAGAGCCTGAGGGCTCTTTGATAGTAACAGTGAATAGCAACCAATACGGGTAACAACTAGACTCCTGTGTGGGGAAAAATTAACCCTATTTGTCTATGCTACAGTATATTTTCCCCTCATAACTAAACATATTATAATTGATCTACATAGCTTCTGTAAACTATTTTTCACAGATCTCCCCAGTCGTACCAATGAGACCACATGACTATAACCCTGAGTTGTACTGGCTGATTATCCCTGACCTGCATAACTCAACTCTTCCCTCCAATCTCTCCAGTCCTTTCAGGAAAACCCCAGGGGAACAGCTTTGAGAATGTGGTTTCCTCCTTCTACTCTGTATCCCACTCCTCACCCACCCCTGCCATGCTGAAACAGTATTCTATGCAGAGTTAGGAGAAAGCCCTTCTCTCTGACTCTGTTTCACTCTTTCTAGACTAGCCCCTAGTAGTATGAATGCCTTGAGTGTCATAAACTTTTGGCCAAAGTGCATCTTCTGTCTCCTGTCTACCTCTGCTCTCTATAGGGGAATGTCTGAGGAACAGGAGTCGGAAGTCTCATTGACTTTTCTTTATGTCTTTCCACAGAAGCCTAGCATCAGCCTCCTCCTTCAGACAGAACAGAACAATAACAAAAGCTCTCAGGCATATCCACCCATGCCAATAGATGCCTCAGAGTTCAGGCTTACTGGCCCCTCACAACTATTCTCCAATTAGCTCATCCCACAGCACAGTTACAGGTGCACATAAAGAAATAGGAACATAATAGTGCAAAGATAGGTAGGCATGGCCCTCATATATCAAGTGGGGAAGTATAAGCTGCAATTCCTGAGTAAGTGCTTCCCAACAAGTGTGCCATAAGGTGTATTGAGATACTACCCTGGCCTCTGAGCTGCTGTGACTGTGGGCAGAGCCCGGCAGCCAGAGCCCTTGGGCTGTCACTTCCAGCAGTGAGTGGCTTTGTGTGGATCTAGGAGGGTGGAGCCAAGCAGAGGGGCCTGATGAGGCCATGACCTAAAAAGATTGGGAAACAATGAGGAGTCACTGAAAGATTTTTAGCAGGCAATAACCTTTCCATTTTGGAAGAAAATAAGAGGACAGTGCAAAGACTACATTGGAGAGGTGGACAGTGGGCCTGGGACCAAGAATACCAGTCTCACCTGAAACAGCCCAGGTATGAAGAGATGAGGGACCAAATGAAGGAGTAGGTGTGAGAAAATGGAAGGAACCTGGGATATGAGGAGTCTTAAGGAGATAAAATCAATGGACTTGCCTATTGGTTAGATATAAAGGCAGTGGTTCTCAACCTTCTGGCCCTTTAAATACAGTTCCTCATGTTGTGACCCAACCATAAAATTATTTTCATTGCTGCTTCATAACTGTAATGTTGCTACTGTTATGAATCGTAATGTAAATATCTGATATTCAGGATGGTCTTAGGCGACCCCTGTGAAAGAGTCGTTCGACTGCCAAAGGGGTCAGGACCCACAGGTTGACAACCGCTGATATAAGGGGAGTGGAAATATCCAGGATGACTTCCAACTTTTGGACCGAGAACCTGGGTGAACAGTGGTGTCAGCCAGCGAGATTGGAAACACACGGGGCAAAGGTGGAGAAGAAAATTGGTTTGAGGTGCTGTAGTGTCCAAGGGAGATAACCAGTGGGCATTTGGACATATAGATCCCTGGTGTAGATTTGAGAGTCTTCGGCAGATGAGTGATGGTAGAAGCCCATAGGCACTGGTGGTACTGATGAGGGAGAAGAGAGCAGTGGTAAGAGAGTGCTAAAGACAGAGCAAGCAATAGAAGCTCAAGTCAAACTGGCTCAAGTCAAAGGACGGGGTCTGAGCACTCAGCTCTTCTGGGTCTCAACCAATCTCTCTCTCTCTCTCTCTCATCCTCTCTCTCTTCTTTTGGAATGTTGGCCTCATTATCTCAGACAGGACTTTTCTACTAGGCAAAGAACAAAGTCACTGGTAGCCCCAGGTTTTTCACCCCAGTGATTTTTTTTCTTTCTTTCACCATCTATATAACAACCCCGGCGAGAACTCTGATGGGCTTTGCTTGGGTCACATGACCTATTCTTAGACCAAATGCAGTTGCACTTGGATTGGTCAGGTCTGGGTCATGGGCCCTCATCTGGTTGGGGGCAGTGTGCAGTGGCAGGTTCTATTACCAGGAGAAGAGGGGTGGTAAAACTTTCTGGGCAGATATAGTTACCACGATCCCCTACACATCAACATTTAAAGACGTAGGTAGAAGAAGAGGAACCAGTGAAGGAGACAGAAAGTTGACATGTCAGAGTAAATTATCAGCTTTTCAGAGGCCATGCACTGTGTCTTGTTCATATCTGTTTCCTCCTCCCCCTACAATTTGGAACCTAACGCTGTGCCTATAATCAAAAAGTGTATGCGGAATGGATACATAAACACTCCACATGAAAAGCAGTGGAGATTTTTCAGAAGATGTAACAAAGACTGACACCCAGAAATCCGATTTGGACAATATACAAAAGCACAGTTTTAAGTAGCTGGCCATCACTGACATGATTTTGAATAGATTCCCTGAAAAGAGCCCGTCTTTTCCATGATTTGGATGAAGGCACCATATCAGTTTGGGCCCAAATAGTTACAGCAGCTGAGAATTTGATTTGGGAAATGTCTAATGGAAATCAGGGTTGTTCTTTTAAAGAATGTTTTATTGCTCTGTTCCAGGGCTGACTGTAATTTCATGCTGCATTTGTAAGTCTGTAGACAAATACCTTAATTACTAAGGATGTCAGATATAAATAGGAGGCCTAGTCAAACCTTTATTAATCGGTGACATACTTGCAACTTTAGGATTCAGATGCCAGGGAAGAATGAAAGCTGGTAAGCCATAGTAAACCACCCTGTAGGTAGTGAATGTGTCCTTTTTTTCATGTCAAGTACCTTTTATATCCACTAGGGGGAGTCGTGCTGTGCATCAAAGCTTGGCTGTTTCTATGTATAATGGAATTACATACCCATGAAAACTTGTCTATTGATGGGGTGGATCCTCCTCTCTAAAGTTCTCAGAGATCTGGCATGTTGTCATTTTTTCCCCAAACAGATGAGAGAATGTTATTCAAGGCGTGTTAAAGAAAATCAATTGTTTAAATTCTCACTGAATTTAGAAGGGTCCACTAACCATTTTAGATTAAAGTTTTTATAAGACAGAAGTTTCTATCATGAAAAGTAGGGTTTTTATTTGCTAGAATCTTTGCTTATTAAAAATATAAAAGGCTGAATCTGTGTTGTTTCCATTTTAAAGAGTTTTATTTTAAAGGCCTGCTAGACACTAGTGTAATCTTAGTGCTCAGTGGAATTCTTAAAGTATTATTGGCACTCAGTTGATAATTATTATAATTATTATAAGCTTGTCTAATGTAATTACAGTATAAGAAGTTTTCCTTTTCAACACAAAGCCATTTTAAAGCAAAGTTTGAAAGGTGCTGTAAATTAACATAATTCAAATGCAATGCTCACACTTGCATTCAGTGGTAACTCCTCCATATTGTCAATAGTATTTTTTTGTGGCTGAATATTCCTTTTCTATTTTTGTGTTCTCTGTTTTTGCAAAGATAATCAATTCACAAGTTGGTATTTGGAGATGAGGTCCTTAAAAAAGCAAAGGAAGGTCATTAGGGTGGGTCCTAATCCAGTATGACTGGCATTTTATAAGAGGATATTTGGACACAGATATATACAAACAGAAGACCATGTGAAGATGAAGAAAGAAGGTGGCCACCTTCAAGCTAAAGAGAGAGGCCTCAGAAGAAACCAACTCTGTCAACACCTTGATCTCAGACTTTTAGTTTCCAAAATTGTGAAGAAAGATTTTGTTACTTAAGCCCCGAGTCTGTGGTATTTATTATGGTGGCTCCAGGAAACGAATTCAATGGGGTAACATGGCACTTGAGCCCTGATGTCTAATAATGATGATGATAATAATATCCTATATAATAAAGAGGTAATATGCAAATTGACCGTCACTCCACCACAAAGATGGTGGTGCCCACAGTGGAGGTGGGGTTTTCATAACACAAGATGGCTGCACCTGCAGCGGAGGCTGAGTTCCCGTAACAAGCCTTAACGAGCAATCAGCAGGGTCCTGAGGTTGCGCCCCGCCCTTGGGGCTTGAAAGGGCACCTCAAGCCATGCCCCCCACCCTGGCACCAGGCTGGGGGACCTCAGGCTGCAGCCCCCACCCATCAGGGCTTGACAGGGGACCTCAGGCCACACCCCACACCCTGGCACCAGGCCGGGGACCTCAGGCCATGCCCCCTGCTCTGGAACCAGGCTAGAGGGCCTTAGGCCGTGCCCCGATGCCATGCTGGGGGACCTCAGGCCACACCCCTGGCCCAGGATCAGGCCGGGGGACCTCAGGCCATGCCCCCCACCCAGCGGGTGCACCCCCTGCCCCGGCACCAGGCCAGGAGACCTGAGGCCGTGCCCCCCACCTGGTGGGGCTTGACGGGAGACCTCAAGGTGTGCCTCCCACCCTGGTGCTGGGCCGGGGGACCTCAGACTGCTCCCCCTGTCCTAGCACCAGGCCAGGGGACCTCAGACTGCTCCCCCCACCCCAGCGCCAGGCCGAGGGACCTCAGGCCGTGCCCCCTGCCTGGTGGGGCTTGACAGGGGACCTCAAGGTGCACCCCCCTGCCCCAGTGCTGGGCTGGGGGACCTCAGGCTTCTCCTCTTGCCCCAGGCCAGGGAACCTCAGGCCGTGCCCCCCACCCAGCAGGGCTTGACGGGGGACCTGAGGCTGCACCCCCCCGGTGCTGGGCCAGGGGACCTGAGGCTATGCCCCCCACCTGGTAGGGCTTGATAGGGGACCTCAGGTCACGCCCCCTGCATGGCGGGGCTTGACAGGGCATCTCAGGCCACATCCCCCACCCAGTAGGGCTTGACGGGGGACCTCAAGGTGCGCCCTCCACCCCGGCTCAGGCTGGGGGACTTCAGGCTGTGCCCCCCACCCCGGCACCGGGCCAGGGGACCTGAATCTGTGTCCCCCGCCCGGCGGTCCTTGACAAGGGTGGGACCGGCGGGGTCTGGATCTAGCCCAATGGGGGGGGGTGCTGGCTGGGTCTGGGTCTCACACGATTTTGAGGCACACGTGGGTGGGCAGGGACTTGACCCTGGGTCCCATGGTGCAGCCCAGACTCTGACAGGAGGAAGATTTTCATATACATTTTACTAATTTTCTTTCATCTCTGACACTTCTATTATAGAGAAAGGACAAATAGCAATATTAAAATATTTCCTCTAATTAATCCCCTTTTAATGTGCACGAATTTCGTGCATTGGGCCACTAGTTATAACAATAACAATGAAGGAATTTGTGGTCTCCTGTCCTGGCACCCTGGCACATTGGTTGTGCCCTGAGGGGTCCAGAAAAATGGAAGTTACAAGTTACCCCAACATTCCAATGATATGTTATCATAGATGCAAAAGACAACAGACAGGCTTAATGAAGGTAAAAATTGACTTTTTTAAAATATATTTTATTGATTTTTTACAGAGAGGAAGGGAGAGGGATAGAGAAGTTAGAAACATCGATGAGAGAGAAACATCGATCAGCTGCCTCCTGCACACTGGGGATGTGCCCGCAACCAAGGCACATGCCCTTGACTGAAATCGAACCCAGGACCCTTGAGTCCACAGGCCGGTGCTCTATCCACTGAGCCAAACCGGTTAGGGCAAGATTGACTTTTGTCAGGGAAGAATCTAGCCTAGGACATGACTACCTGCCATAAACTGCTTTCAGTTAAAAAAGTTTCAATTTCAGACCATCCTTTGTGGTTATTTTAGGTCTTTTTGAGTTTGTAAGACTGCCATGCAGGCCTTCCCTGAGCTTGTGGTGATAATAATATTATTACTTATTGAGCACTTCCTGTGTGCCAGGCATTGTACGAAATGCTTTATACATATTATCTCATTTAATATGTTTTAAAATTTCATGAGATAGATGCCTTTTATTTTTCAGGCTACAGTGAGGCTGCTGAAGCTCAGAGAGCCCTCAGAGTCACTGTGAGGTGGCCCTGGTGGTGGAACCTAGCCTGACTAGGGCCACTGCTAGCCTACAGAGTCTTTGTACAAACACAAGGCATCTCTCCCTTTGGGCACACACCTCCCCATGCCAGGATACAGGGCTTGATGAGCCAAAGACGAGCTAGATTTCAGTCCCTCTTGCCCCGCTGCCCTTGTGCAGGGTTAACCCTTTGTGGTGGCCCACTCTGTCCCCAAGCACTTAATCGTTATATTGGACTGCCCCAGGGGCTGGAGCGGGCTACACCACCAAGGAAGGAGCAGGTGGGTGCCCACAGAGATTCTGAGAGCTGGCCATGCGACCTCACCCACTCCGCAGTTGGCAATGAGGCATGTGGGAGTTCTAGGTCCTGGTGGGAGGGCTTCCAGGGGCCCTGTTTCCACAGGAGGCCTTGATTCAGCCCAGTTCTGCAAATTCACCTCAGAACAGCTCTGTCTCCATTTCTCAGTCAGCAAGAAATCCAAGGTGCTGTCCTATCACCATCACCCCTGCACCACCCCCCAAAATTAAAGAGACTGAGAACTGCATCTTTGACTATTCTACTATGAACATGAGTGTGCCTTTCTTCACAATTAAAGCTCCTGAATGTCCCAAATTTGCAGCTTTCATGGTGGGGGAAAACGCCTGACAGTGTAAATAATTAATCACCATTAAGAATGTCCAATAAGTGAGGGGAGTCAGGTTTCGAATTGGCTGGTTCAGATGATTAAGGTGCAGAAGTCATAGCAGGGTAAAAATAAAGCACCCTCTGAAAAAGCACCGTCTTTAGAACTCAAGACGGTTTCTATTTCTACTGCAGAGAACAGTGTGTGTCACCTGTCCTTGAGCCATGAAGGCACTAAGAATATCCGATTTATCTTTAAATATTAGTTGGTGGGTGAGGTCTGGAGATGAGGAAGTATGGCAATCTCTCAATAACCCTGTTTTAATAACAAGGAGTAAAAATGGAATTTCCAGACCGCTGGAGCTCAGACTTAAGGAGAAATGTCTGAAAAGGAAAAAGCATGTTGTTTCGTGTCTTATTTGAAAGGATATTTCAGATGTGCAGTGGTGTTTTAGAGGTCATGGCCACCCCGCCCCCCACCACCTTCTGAACCCTCAGCCCCCAGTAGTCCTCGTTGACTTTTTAAATAAAGCTTTTACTTTTATGACTTGCTGGCAAAAACATATAATCCTACCCAGTCAGGTTTCCATTTGTCTGTATCACCAGGTTGCACTTAGTGTGGGGAAAAAAAAAAAAGCCTTTGCAAAGGGAGGGAAAATGTAGCTTTCCCAGTGCCAGATTTGGGGAGCCAAGCATGGGAGAGGAAGACCGGGAGTCCCTTGTGCCCAGCAGTCTTTCGAGCTTCCCATCAGTGGACAGACAACGTACAGATTGAACTATCATCTAGGTCACTTCTCCAGCTGTGTTTGGAGGAAGGTTGGTTCTTCAGTTATGGTTCTGGCAGGAAACAGGTGACACACGCAAACAGATACACTAATGAATGGAGGAGGGCGAGGGAGTGGAATGAGCCAGAGAAGGCTGTGACTCTAGCTGTGGCTGCCAGAGAGGGCTGTCCGCGGGCTCTGTGGCCTCCAGGATCTCCCTCCAGCGGGAGGCAGCGAGGAGAATAAATATCTGGACACTCCTCCAGCTACTACCCCTGGATCTGGTGCTGGTGCCTCTCATTGAAGCCAAAGGTAAGGGATATGTCCATCAGTGGTGAACGTCTGAGTGTAGAGCAGGAAGGGAAAGAGTGGGGAAATGGTATAGAGCAGGGGTCGGCAAACTCATTAGTCAACAGAGCCAAATATCAACAGTACAACGATTGAAATTTCTTTTGAGAGCCAAATTTTTTAAACTTAAACTATATAGGTAGGTACAGTGTGATTAACTTAATTAGGGGGCTCCTAAGCTGGTCTTTGCTAAAAACGTCCTCAATCTGAGGAGTCGACCTCAGCGAACATACCCCCACTTCTTCTAACGCCACTTCTTCAAAATAGACTCGCCCAGGCCGAAAATCAACTTCTGCGCATGGGCCACGAAGTTTCAATCGCACTGTACGTGTGTGCCTGCACGTGGTATTTTGTGGAAGAGCCACACTCAAGGGGCCAAAGAGCCGCATGTGGCTCGCGAGCCGAGGTTTGCTGACCACTGGACTATAGAGAAGTGGAGAATATCCAAGCACAGGTGGGGACGAAGAAATAAACAGGAGGGACCAGAGGAGGGGCAGAAAGGCAAAGTAAATGCTCAACCTTCTGTGGGATTTGCACCTGGGATTCTGTGCATGAGGCTTCGAGTATCTGAGAGATGCTGTGGGCCCTCCACATCCCCAGTGCCATCCCCAGGGCAGTATCGAGTGAAGCAGCCCTCACTGTGGGGACCACATGCCGAGCTTCCCAACAGCCACAACCCATGCTCAGAGCTGGTGCCAGTTGATTCTTGCCCACCTTGGCGGAAGTACTTTCTAGGGAGTGGAAAGGACATACGAAAGAGAAGGGGTGCCAGGGTGGTGGCGAGCACCAGACCGCTCACGGCCAAGCCCAGCAACTTTATTAGTCAGCTCCGAGCATCGCCTGTCAGAATCTGAAGGAAACAGAACGATGAGTGACTGAAGGTATCTGTGTGTTTATCTTATCTTCTGCTATTCAAGAGTTTGAGTTATTATTAATATGAGGGCCTGGTTTCTGGCAGCTCTTCCCTTTGAATGGGTCTATGCCACGCTGTCAGTTATCAAAGGATTCAGGGCCTAGGATTATGCTGACAGGGAGCCTCAGAGCTGTGACGGCAGAACAGAGACTTGGGAAAAGACACTGCATTAAAGAGGGATCAGCATTTTGTGTGTAGTCCTTCATGCCCTTTTGGCTTCATATTTCAAAAGAACAGCAAGTAAAATAAGAGCAGGGACAGCCTTGAATCTTGTGAAAATCAGAGAAAAGCTGGTGGCCAAGAAATTGCTCAGCAAGTGATAGAGATTCACCAAATCTGAAGAAATAACGAACGAACGGATGGTTTTGTGTGCTTCATGCAGGGTGAGCGCCAGCTTGCTTGGAAAAGCAGTGATGGCTGATTTACCATACTTTGCTTTCAAGCAGTAGTGGTCTCAGGCTCTTGACCACTGATGGTCTTGGCAAACTTTTTGAAGAAAGGGCTCAAGAGAAACTTCATGACAGAGTGGTATTCTACCTGAGAAGTGAGGTGCTGGGGTGCCAGGGAGAAGTCCTAGACACCACAGTCTCTTTAAAACATTGACATTCAGCCCCAGCTGCGTGGCTCGACTGGTTGGAGTGTCATCCTGCATACCAAAGGGTTGTGGGTTTGATTCCAGGTCGGGGCAGGGATGGGAGGCAACCAATGTTTCTCTCTTACATTGATGTTTGTCTCCCTCTTTTCCTCTCTCTCTAAAATCAGGTGAAGATTTTCAAAAATATTAGAACTCAAAAAAAAAATCAACATTTACATCCTTTCCATAGGCAATAGCTCATTTGTCCTAAAGCTGAGTGAAGGCCCTTATTTAGTATAAAGGAAGTCATTTTGACCTTGAGTAAAAACTTGTTTCTTTGTATATCCAATCCATCCTTCCATCTGTAATTGTAACTCTACTGGGAATGACCATGAGCTGTTAAGCCATGAGGTGGGAAAAGAGAGCCAGTGTCATATCACAGGTGACCCCACTTCCACCTACAGAAGGAGCCCCACTGAGCCTCATCACTTTAACCACAGGCAGGGGCACTGTCGCCAGGTGTAAGAATGGTCAACGATTGTGGGCTGTGTGGCTGGGTAGGGAGGATGTGGGGCTGTGTTCCCTCAGTCACATATTGACTGCGCTGCATTTGACTGACTTCTCCTGTTGCTTGAACTTGTCTCTCAGCATCAATTCAAACTTATTAAATGGCTCTTCATCTTATCTGTGTCCAACCATCTACTCATCAGCAGACTTGAAAGGAGGCTGGCTCATTTCGTTTTCCTGTCAGTCACCACAAGGGGCCGGCAGCTTCGAGAAGGGTCCCCACGTGAATGACCACGTAAGTTTGAGCGGAGCTGTGGAGAAAGAAGTGGCCTGTCTTAAGTCTTAGAAGAATAACACATACTATTTAACGCACTGGGTGGTGTTTCTCAAATGCTGCCTGGCAGGGATTGTAACTACATAGACAAGGCGTAAAGAGAATTCATTGACCACCAGAACTAATTTTCTCAGTTGCTTTCAATCCCTGCTGACCCAGTCATCCCTGCAGACCACGGTTAGAATTTTTTGTCAGAAAGGAAACTGAAGCACCAATGATAGCCATCTTGTGACTGTGACCAATTGCCTACTGAACATTCTTAATGTCCGAGCCTCAGCAGGAAACCACTGAATCTCTAACGTCCTGTCCAGCAGAAAGGAGTCTGATTGTGGACGGTCTGGTTAGCCCAGATTGCCTCCAGTGCCTGAGGGAGTTGATATTTTCTTATGATGAAGACTTTCCTATCTAGTGAACGCTACAAATAAAACTGCTCGGAATCAGTCGGAACTGCCTGTTTCCGTGGTAGCGAGCCTCTGTCTGGAGGATAAGTCTGCACCATCTTCTTGGGGGGGGTGGGGAGGAGGTCAGCCAGTAGTGTTACAAGGAGTTCTGAGTGTGCAATAGTGACATCCAAAGGGATGGGCTCCGTCAGTTGGAGAGGGAAGCTTTGTCACCAATGGGATTTGTATCCTTGGCCAGACAGCAGTATCCAAGAAAAAGAAATAAAAGACACACAGAATCCACATGCCTAAATATTTATTCCAGTTGTTTGTATTTCCCACACTTTTCCAATGTGAATGTGTGTCCTGAAGGTGGAGCTTTAGTTCACAGGAAGATTGGGAAGGGGCAACCCTGCCTGCACAAAATAGGGCAGAATCTGCAAAGAATACCTTTACATGCCTCCTAGTCCCCTACATTTTTCACGCCCAAAAGTAGGCACAGATTCGGATTTCTTTCCTGGTAGGAGCCTGCATACAACTAAATGGGAGGGAAAAGAAGCTCGCGCTCAAGAATGGGGCTTATGGTCCCAGTAGAATGGGGAGAATCTAGCCATCGAAGCCATTTGTACTTCTTGATGGTAGTATTTTTAAGATGTTTCTGTTTCAAAATGAGGCAGCAATGAATTGAGTAGTGATCAAAACGCCACACTATAGAGTATGTTTAATCCCAATAGCTCTCAAGATGGTCTGCTACTGATTGTAGCAGCTCTACAGGACTTAGAGAAATTACTTGGTTACCAGTGAAGTAAACCCATCTCCGCAATGGAATTGTGTTCCTGCTCAGCACATAACAACACTGCCACAGCCGGTTATGACGGCAGTGACGATCAGTGTGCTCTTCATCACTCACAGGGAAATTTCAAAACACTAGCACACAAATCCCCTGCTAGGCCATGATGGGTTCTATGAGCTTCTGCAGATGTTTCTTAGGTACTACTTTTTCCATTTCCAGCAGAGCAAAAATTCTTAAAGCATGTCAGGTGGGCAGGGAATGGGGCGCACGGCCTGATTACTTTGGAGCAGAGAGAGCGCATCTGATCTGTCTTGCTTACGATCAGATTAACATGAAGCCCGTATCTCAGGCCTTTCCCCTTCCTCCTCCACCCTCCTCAGGGTACCCCAACCACCATCACCACAGCAGAAACCTTGTATCTCATGGGAAAGCATTTGCTGCCCACTGACAGGCAAAGATAATGTTATCCAACTTCAAAGAAGGAAATTATGAATGGAAAGATGACCCCTCTGAATTCAGAATGTGAGCGTCGCTGATGGAATGATTTGATCCATTAATGGCACATTTGGGGCAGAAACTCACGTTTCTTTTCTGCTTCTTGCTTTAGTTCACCCTTCTTTCCTTACGCCTTCCCGAACTCCTTCTCCTGCCTTATCCCTCAGCGCTGGGGAGAACTCGAGCACTGTTGTAGAAGTTTGAACCTGGATCAGCTGCTCCTTCAGGAGGGCTCAGCATCTGTAGAAGTCCACTTACTCAAACCGCCCCCTCCCCCCCAAAAAAAACCCCGCTCCACATAGATTCTATTTAGAGTTGAGAACTGGGAGAAGACAGAGGGTGCACCCTGTCCCCTCCCTGGGGCTTGGAAACAACCTGGGAAGGGACAGAGATCATTTCCCACAGATGCCTAGGGATCCCCAGGAGCCCCTGGTGACCCCCTGGATCACCTGCCAGACTGTAAGGTGCCGGTGGTGCTATCAGCTGCAGCTGGGGCAGCTGGGAGGCACTTGTGTGTCCTCTAGGATGCCCCCTGCTGAGAAATCTTGAACCTTCACCCAGGGGAGGTAGTCATTCAGGTGTGCAGTGATGCAGAAATACAGGGTGGGGCAAAAGTAGGTTTGCAGTTGTGAGTGCAGGAAGCGTAGTTGATTCTTGTATTATTAGTAATTAATTACTGTAAACCTACTTTTGCCCCACCCTGTATACTGTGTTTCAGAAATTCTTGGTGGTTTTGTGGACAACCGGCTGCTACTTGCCCTCTAAGGCAGCGGTTCTCAACCTGTGGGTCGCGACCCCTTTGGTGGTCCAACGACCCTTTCACAGGGGTCGCCTAAGACCATCCTGCATATCAGATATTTACATTACGATTCATAACAGTAGCAACATTACAGTTATGAAGTAGCAACGAAAATAATTTTATGGTTGGGTCACAACATGAGGAACTGTATTTAAAGGGCCAGAAGGTTGAGAACCACTGCCCTAAGGGAATTGGTGAGACCTTAGAGGGTCTAAAGTAAAGAACTGGGAAGGGATGAGAGAGAGAGAGAGGGCAGGCCTCTAAGGAAATAAAGGTACCTGTTCTAGGATTAGAAGGCTGGGGAGGGGAGGGGAGGTTACAGCATTTAACTTGGGGAACTGTTTGGTCACACCTGTGGAGAATGCTTTCTGGGTATTATTGTAATGGCCACAGGTGGCACTTGGCTAGAGCAGGAGGTGTAAGTGGCCCTAGAGCTGGATACAGGTTAGAATCTCAACTCTGCTGTTTACCAGCAGGACCCTCCCCCCCCCCCCCCCACCAGCTCCCCTCGCGTGCAAGTTCCCTAAGCTCTGCTAAATGAGAATAATACTCATTAATTAATAGGGTTGTTATGGGTATTAAATGAGTCTTCTGTAGTGAATTTAGAACAGCACCGGGTACGTAGTAAGTGTTCAATAAATGCTAGGTATGATCAGTAAGGTCAGAGGGTGAGTAGAACTTGAAGGGCTAGGTTTGAGAGCCTGGGACTCCGTTGCCAAGGGAGATTTGAGACCCTTTTCAAATATGGGAGCTCCAGCGCCAGGGATTGTCCAGGATCAGAGCTTTGGCGCCTGCCTTCCCCCACCTCACTCTTCTGACCAGGGAAATCCACCCTCCTTGATAGGGGAGCCCTGGTCCCCCGAGCCTCGGGCTCGTCCCCGTCTCCCGCGCGCCTCCTCAGGTCCCTGCCGCGCTCCACACCTGTCAACCGTCCTTGCAGCCTCCCTGTGGCCCAGCCCCCGGCCTCAGAGACAACCCTCTGGTGCCTGAGGTCGTCGCTCCCGGGGTCTGGCGTCTCCCCCCACCCCACCCCTGCCCCGCTGCTCTGGTAAACAAAACCCTAGCGTTGAAGCAGCCCCGCGGGGGGACGCGCGCGGGAGCTCGCTCGCTGCACAGTTAGCGCGCCCCGGGAGCCCCGGGCCAGCCAAGGGGCGATGGTGGCAGCCCTGGCGGCAGCGGCTGGCGGCTCAGCTTTGTTTTGAATAGATGAAAGAGGCCACCTACACAGTAACCCAAATTATCAGACCTCCCTCCTCCCTATCTCGCCGAATCAAGAGGGGAGGGGAGATGGGCGTGGAGGGAGGGCGGGCGGGCAGGAGGCGGAGGGCGGAGGAGGAAGAGGATGAGGAAGGGGGCCAGTTGCATCCCACTTTCACAATGGGAAAGTGAAACGCACGAGCGCACCCAACCTCTCCAGTCCTCCCCGCCTGCCTCGCTCCCCCCACCTCTTCCCCTCCGCGCCTCCCCGCGAGCGCCAGCGCGGCACAGAGGAACTCTCCGGAGAAGGAGGGCCAGGAGGAAGCGGCGCCGGAGCCCGCAAGGGTTGCCACCGCCGC
>NW_005871057.1:16437739-16450340 GCF_000147115.1 Myotis lucifugus
CGGTGAACCGGGCGGACGGCGTTGTTTCGTTGGCGAAGCGGGAAGCTGCCTGGCCCAGCTAGACTACAGCCTGGAGCACAGGCTCTCGCGCCTGTACCGGGACCAAGCGGGCAACTGCACGGAGCCCGTCTCGCTGGCGCCCCCCGCGCGGCCCCGGCCCGGGAGCAGCTTCAGCAAGCTGCTGCTGCCCTACCGCGAGGGGGCGACCGGCCTCGGGGGGCTGCTGCTCACCGGCTGGACCTTCGACCGAGGCGCCTGCGAGGTGCGGCCCCTGGGCAACCTGAGCCTCAGCTCCCTGCACAACGGCACCGAGGTGGTGTCCTGTCACCCGCAGGGCTCGACGGCCGGCGTGGTGTACCGCGCGGGCCAGCTCTGGTACCTGGCGGTGGCCGCGACCTACGCGCTGCCAGAGACCGAGACGGCGAACCGCTGCAACCCGGCGGCGTCCGACCGCGACACAGCCATCTCGATCAAGAACACGGAGGGGCGCAGCTTCGACACGAAAGAGGAGGGCAGCCTCAAAAGGCGCGACGGGGGCGCGGGCAGCCTGCACTTCGTGGACGCCTTTCTCTGGAACGCCAGCGTCTACTTCCCCTACTATCCCTACAACTACACCAGCGGCGACGCCACGGGCTGGCCCAGCATGGCGCGCATCGCGCAGAGCGACGAGGTGAAGTTCCAGGGCCAGGTGGCCCTCGATTGCGGCCACGGGCACCCCTACGGCCGCCGCCTGCTCCTCTCCTCCAGCCTGGTGGAGGCCCTGGACGTCTGGGCGGGCGTGTTCAGCGCGGCCACCGGGGAGGGCCAGGAGAAGCGCTCCCCCGCCACCACGGCGCTGTGCCTCTTCAGGATGAGTGAGATCCAGGCGCGCGCCAAGAACTGCCAGTGGGACTTCTTGCCCCAGCAGACCAACTGCGTAAGTCCTGCCCCGGGACGCTGCCAGGAGCGCTCCTGCTGGGGAGCCGCCGCCGAGGCGAAGAGGGAGGGAGAGCGGGTTGGCATTTACCGGGTCCGGAATTCACACAGCCCGGTGGCGGCCCGACGCCATTCTCACCCAGGCTACGAGGCCTCGGAGACTCTAAAGCAGGGCCAGAGGTCCCCAAAGGGAGTGTAAAAGGGGAGGTGGAGAGGGCAGGAGTGAGGCTCAAAACTCCAGTGCCTGAATCCCAGTGCGGTCCTTCCCTGTCCAGACGTGGGCGCTGGTTCGAGGCTGAGCCTCCCATGCAGCCCCACCCCTCCCCTCCCTAATCGCTAACTCAGGTGTGTGGTTTTAGCTGGCTTGTGGCTTCGACCCCTTCCCAAAACATGGTCACCAAACATAGTGCCCTCCGCAGAGAAGCCGCTTCCTAAAGGACTTGCTGCCACACCCCAGGCCTTGTGCCCCCCGCCGCGGTAACACAGGTGATGTGGTCTGAAGAGTTGGTAGCCTGCTGAACCTGCGGCAGAGCCAGCCTGGAAAGAGGCTCTCCTTCGGCCAAACAGAACCCTCAGCGCGACCCAGCGCAAGGGGGCGGGGCTGTGGTTCTGCGGAGGGTGCGCTGTGGTCTCCCGCGGGGTGGGGGAGAGGGTGGGCAGGCAGCGGTGGCTTTGTAGGTAAAAGCCTCACCCTGGAGGGGAGAGCAAGAGAAAGTGTTGGGGTGCTACAGGCAGTTTCTGGGCTCCCGATTGCCTGACTACATCGTGGGGCTCCGCGGCACCACCCTTGTGTGGTACCCAACCAGGCAAACAGCACAGGCTTCCCTGGGGTGCCCAGGGCAGCCACAGCTGACTCTTGAGATTGGCATTTCTTTGACTGGAAAATAAAGCAGCGGTTCAAGAGGGTCCAGTTGATGGGGATTATGGAGCCATTGTGCACTTCTCAGCGGCCGTTTTCCTTCCAAGGCTGCTGGCACATCTACTCCACATATGGCTCCTGAGAGCGAGCCTGCTGAGAGCCTCCTTTATAACTGGACGGAAATCAAAGAGCAGGAATTAATGGCTACAGGTGTTGCCATTGTTTTGGCATAAAAGGCGTCAGGGAGGCAAGGGAGCAGTCTCCACTTGGAAAATGTGTTGTGCTGCTACAGTTGTTGTGTAGGCACACAGGGGGGCATTGGCTCTAAGGTGTATTAATATGTGCATAGAAAGACACTCCCACCCCACTCACCCCTTTCTCGGCAAAACCCATCTTACTAAATATTAGCCCTATTTTCCAGGGAGAAAAAATAACGTAAGTCCTTTGCAAGGCTCCTTAGAATGGTCATTTGCTTGTTCCACCTTGCCTATCTGTTGCATGCTGATAATGCCTTCATTTAGTCACTGGTATAATTTTTTTAAAGCATAAATGACATAATGCATCCTAAAGGACTTCATCTTTCTATACACATATATAATTTAATATTTACTATCTGTCTTTATTAGATCTTTATAGTTCGAGTTTAGCGAAAATTATCGCCTTCCACTCTTCTGTTGAAAGACTTGAAAATACCCCCCAAATATTACTTTGTGTCAAGCTTAAGGCATACTTGGTCTCTGGGGCTAATGACAAGACAGCTCGGAGGCCCACAGCAGGTAATAACAGTGGAAGTCCAAGCTTTGCCATCTGACAGCTGTGTAGATGTGTGGAGCCGAAACATTTCTCTTGACTGCCTCTCTCTACCCATTGGGTCCTGGAGGACTTAGTTCCCTTCCAAACGCAGCAGGCATCCTGAATGCACTCAGAATCCGTGTTTTGGCTCGATCAGGTGTTCCTACTGGTGCTGGGATGAGGAGGGGAAGGGGCAGTGGGAGAGCTGTTTATCATCTTCACGGGAGCTTCTGGGAGAGAGCTGCCCATTGGAAATCAAGCGAGGGATAAACACATGCTGCCAAAAAATCTGGAATTGGAAAAAGACATAATTAAAAGAGGTTCCTCCATAGCATTTCTTGCTGCTGTTATTTATCGAGAACTCCCAGTGTGCTCAGAGCTATGTGTTCTGAAAGACGGTGTCTCTACCCCCTGAGCTTGTCATCCAAGTTAAATAATACACTCTGGTTCAAACAATAGCATGTCATGGTCGCACAGGTGGGAGCTTGGAGTTTTGCTTTCTTTTTTTTTTCTTCCCTCATTTAAGTAAATTTCTTGCTGCTAGTATACACTAAAAAGCCTTAGTGGAATGGGATTTCAAGAGGGGTTTGAATTGGGGGAGGGGGAGGTGGTAGTTTTGCTGAAAAAGCTATTTTTTAACCTATTAAATGGGCAGATAGGATACTTCATTCAACAAACATTTGTTTGATGCCTCCTAGTGTGAGCAAGGCTCTGTGCTGGGTGCCACTGATTTTGCCGCTGAAAGGACAATGGCAGGTTGCAACCCCATTTAATGGGGTCATGGGATCAGTGTGCCTCCAGTTGTCACTCAGAACAATGCTGTCATTTGAATGGCATTTGTTCTGCATTTTATTTTCAGGTTTGATTGTGTTTTGGAAAAGGCAGGCTGAATTATAGGTGCCGAACACAGGAGACAGACTTGAAACACCCTAGCGGGAGCCTCAATAGGTTCCAACCGCGGTTCCTTCAGAGCAGACAGTCATTTGAACAGTAAGCCACAGGCAGCGAGGCACAAGCGGCCCGATGTGCTTGCCTTCTCCCTCTCCTATGAGAGGGCTTGCTCTGATTTTCCATCTTCAATCAACCATGGGTAGCAAAGTGACAGGAGCGACTGGGTTGTGTTTCCTCGTTTCTTGGCTCTCTTCCTGTCAATCACATGTTGCTGATTCTCTTCCCCTTCAGCTCCTCCTGCTGAGGGTTCATTTGGGGGATGCTTGTGCCACGAGTGCGTACTACTCAGCCTTTTTCACACTGGCCTGTTGCTTTTTTCTGCCTTGCCATCAACTTCGAATCCCCTTTCACAACTCCAGCAGGTTAGCTTCAGCTCGTGAACGTGCCAAGGCAGCCGATTTTGTGGACCTTAATACATAATAACAGTCCTATAA
Source organism: Myotis lucifugus (assembly GCF_000147115.1). NCBI lineage: Eukaryota > Metazoa > Chordata > Mammalia > Chiroptera > Vespertilionidae > Myotis > Myotis lucifugus. The sequence goes on from NW_005871057.1 coordinate 16,441,691, forward strand.
TAATCATGATGATAATCCCGGGAAATATTTGCACAAGACAAGATATTATGTCTTGTGAGCCCTCCTCAAGTCTGAGGCTGAGTCTATGAGGAACATTCCCATTTATCTGATGAGGAAGCACAAAAGAGCAAAACAGCGGGTGTCAGGGCCCTCCAGCCTAAACCCAGGTCTTGCAATGTCTCCTTGTGTATTTTTTCCACTCTGGTGCCTCTCAAACTTTCCCTTGAAAGTCCCCTGACTGAAAAGGCAGCAGCCAACCTCCCCTAAATGTGGAATTGAGGTTGGAGGGGGCCCTTTGAAATGCATTTTTAAAACTTCATGTGATTTTTTTTCATTCTATTTTCTAACATATCTGTGTGCTTTGGTTAATATAAAAAATGAATGTTTTAAATTATGTACAAGCTAATTAATTTAATTTCCTCCCTCTCGGAGCGCCAGCTACTCCTTGCACACCAGTGCACTTGTAGAAAGTGTTTGTACCCGAGGTTTGAAGTCTGATTTTTCTGGGTTTGTTTAGCTGCCATAGTTGGGTCCTGGGATTGCCTGTGGTTTAAACAGGGTGACCACCCCCTCTGGAGACACTGAGAGTGGTGTTTTCTTATCCTGTTGGCCAACGGGACCAAAGCCTGACATAATTTAGCTGTCATGCAGACAACCACAAAACGCTCACATGCTCTCCGGCAGACAGTAACCCAAGACATTTCTAGCCACTGCATGCAGAAGTGATGTCCCAGGACCACTTGGCAGTGCAGCCTTCTTGACCTCAAAATCCACAGTCTTCCTGTCACGTTTATTCCTCCTTTGGTTTCGGTTATGATCCTGTCTCACCATTTTGCAATCTATAGGCTAGATGGTGACTTTTACCCTCATATATACATTTGATATGCAACGGTGGGTTTTCAAAGCTCCATACCCACTCAGAGGGAAAAAGCAGTCATAGCTACTATCTACTAGATAGCTGTCATGGCCAGGCTTTGTATTAAGCACTTTACATGCCTCACTTGTGGTTGATTCTCACAGCCATCCAATGAGACAAGGACCATAGGTATTATTATGATTTTGTAGGTGATAAAATTGAGGACCAGAGAGCTTTAATAGGTTCCACAGCTGGTAAATGGCAGAGGTTTTAGGACCTGGGTGGTCTGGCCTTGGACAGCCCGGCACCATGGATAGTGGGTGTCAGTTCTATCCTGTGTGGAGCTAGCTGGGCTCTTGCAACTGCTCTGATAAGATCAGCTGTTTGCGGACATGAGACTTATGATAGAGCAGAGAACCCTTGACCATGAACTGAGTTTCTGGTTCTGTGTGTTTGACCACCTGAAGTTAACACTCGGGGAGTTTGTAGTTCTGAAACTGTCAGCTTCGATAGTGCTGTGCTGGGGTCCAACCCCAACGGGTCCAGGGATCCCCAAAGGTGTGGACGGAGTCGGCGAAGAATGAATGACATGGAAACTGGGTTCAGTTCATCAGCATAGCGAGGTTCTCCCTCCAGGATCTCCAGCGAAGTTCTGGTCAGGATCTCCAACCAAGTTCTGGTGCCATGTTCTCTCGCTAGGTTCTCCAGCCAGGTTCAGTCCAGGTTCTTTTGCCATGTTCTGTCTAGGTTCTCCAGTGAAGTTCTGTAGCCAGGTTCTGTCCAGGATCTTTTGCCATGTTCTCTGGCTAGGTTCTGGTTAAGATCTGATGAGGTTCTGATGAGGAGCTGATGAGGAGCTGATGAGGATCTCATGTTTATTGTCTTGTTACATCCGTATTTATACCAGCCGATTTTAATCCTGTCAATTTCTATTACAAAGGTTAGGGCGTTTCTTATCTCCATTCCAGGGAGTAAAGATTATGTAGCTTAACTACCTGCCTGGCACTTAATCAAGGGGTTGTATCCCCTCCCTAACCTCAGGGAAAGATCCCCCCCTGGGGAAACAACCTTTCTCGGAGAGGTGACCTTGGTCAAAACACATGGCACTAAGGAGTATGCCATATACGTCAGGTACCCTTGAAACATATGCTGTGCAGATGTTTCTTCTCTGCAGCAAGGATGGACCGGCTCCCGGCAAATTCCCCCTTTTTTATTTTTTAAATGATAGCGTATGTAAATCAGCGGCCACCTCTCGGATTGGGTTGTTGGCAAGCAATGATAGCGAGCATAGCTATAAACATAGTGGATGGAGCGTACAAGGAGCCCCGTTCCTGTAGAAGGTTGCCGGCCTCTTCAGTCAAGGGATTTCAGCTGTCCTCAAGTTGTTGGTTTGATTGTCCTTGTTGATCTGGCTACGGGCAGCATCATTGGTGGTGGGCTTCCCGAAGTCTCAGCGAGTTGAAGGGCTGCATCAAAGGGTCCATCAGAGCGGTGCTTGATGGTGGTGTCAGTGTCCGGGGAGGAATCAGCTGTGCCCTCTGGGTCCGCCGATATGGATAATACCGGGGAGGAGGAGGATGAGGAGGAGACGGAGGGTGGTGTGACATAAGGTCAGATTAGATGGTCTGGAATCCACACAGGTGAGTCTGCATCCTGTGGAAATATACAAGCATCTCCTCTCCCCCAGGTTAAAAGTACATCAGGTCCCTTCCAGGCTCCTGTAAGTAAGTCTTTCCATTTGACAAAATAAGTGAGTTTCTGCTAAATGAAAGTTTCTTTTGCTGATTTACTCAGAGTCCTTGGACTTGGCTGAGAGAGTAGCTTCCACTTCTTGCTTTTCTACCATCTGTCACAATTAAAATGTAATCCCTAGACCAGGGGTGGGCAAACTTTTTTGACTCGAGGGCCACAATGGGTTCTTAAACTGGACCGGAGGGCTGGAACAAAAGCATGGATGGAGTGTTTGTGTGAACTAATATAAATTCAAAGTAAACATCATTACATAAAAGGGTACAGTCTTTTTTTTTTTTTTTAGTTTTATTCATTTCAAACGGGCCGGATCTGGCCCGCGAGCCGTAGTTTGCCCACGGCTGCCCTAGACGGTAAGGGACCTTGTAACATTTTATTTTTTGTTGAACCAAGAGTACCTAGCATGTAGTGCCTTGTATAATTGGGGACTTGAGAAGTATTTGTTGAATTAACCAATGAAGGGTCTTGGAGGAACATGTTGGGAATGATTTCTGTACTTAGTGACAATATTTTCCTGAATCTGGCCACCTCATTCTCCCTTAACTATTGTGTTTTCCTAATGTCTGATGCATCCAGGCCTCTTTTTCCCAGTTTCAGGCTGTCTGGCATCCTCCACTCCTCTGGCTCTTCCTAGAAATCCCCATTCATTGGAATAGCCAGACTTCTGATCTTGCCAATTTGGAGGTTAACTTTGAACGTGGAAACCCAGCATGGTTGGGTCTTGTATGGCATCCTACATAATAAAAGCCTAATATGCAAATCGACCAAACAGCAGAACGACCGGTCGCTATGATGCACACTGACCACCAGGGGGCAGATGCTCAATGCAGGAACTGCCCCCAGCCGCAGGCCCCAGGCCAACCAAGGCAGATGCCAGTGGAGGACCCCTGATCACCCTGCTGGTCGCCCTGCAGACCGGCCCTGATTGCCGGCCAGGCCAAGGGACCTGTGTATGGATTTTGTGCACTGGGCCTCTAGTAATTTGATAATGTGCATGATCATACCTTTCAGTGATAAGAGAAAAAGGGCTTTATGCTGTAGGTAGGGTAATGATTCTCAGAGTTCAGTCTCTGACCTAACAGCATAAGCATCACCTGGGAACTTGCTAGAAATGCAAATTCTTCGGCCTTACATTAGACTTACTAAATCAGAAACTCTGTGTTTTAACAAGCCCTCCAGGTGATTCTGAAATACAGTCATGTTTTAGAACCACTGCTGAAAGGGAACACAATTTCCCTTGTAATCCAGCTGAGGCACCTGAGATAAGAACTTGTCCATTTTTTCAACTCATCCCACTATGTCCACGGATGATCTTGGTGTGGGTGTGGTGGAGAAAGAAACTTTATTCAGTGCAAACAGCTCAACTGAGATACAGCATAGGGAGGCTCCTCTCTGACTAGACAGCTCTGCTCTGCTCCAGCAAGACATTTAAGGTGTTTCAGCTCTGGCCATGGAAATGCAATCTTCTATCTCATCTTAAGTGGAAAGGGAAAGTACACTCCCAGAGCCACAGGGGAGCTGGCTTATTTAGACAGAAGTGCCCACCCCTGATACCTGATTGGTCTGTCTTTATGCAAATGAGGACTCCAAATCCTAGAAGTTTGATTGGTTCAAAAGACACTGTCCTGATTGTTCAGAATTGAGCCACTCTGATTGGTTGGTGAAGAAGCTGATGGGCTTATAGCTGCACAGCTCTGATTGGATGTGGAAACCTCAGTCCTATTGGTTGAAATAGGACCCAGGAACTCCTTTATAAGGGCTGGCTCAGATGGCAGAAACACAGTGCAGGCATCTCCCTGAAGTGTAGTTCATGGGAGAGGTTCCTGTGTAGGAATGGCTACTGGGCTCTGTTTATAAAATTTGTGACCAATTAAGCCACTGGGAGCCTTTCTTAGTAAGTATCTTCTTTTTCGGGGTCCACAACTACCTTATATTCCTTATTCTCTTCTAATTGCTCAAAGGGAATACCTAGAAAACCTAAAGCCTTTCCATTTTTGAGCTTGTAGTCTGACTCTCAAGAACCTACAGGTCATAGTTTAATTAGCTCATTCATTCTTGCATACAACAGTCTATTTGCATTTCATTCCAGGATGTAGGGGGCGCTTCTAGAGTCTTCCATTCTGCTGTACACCAGAACCAGTTCCACACACATAAAATCTCTCCAAGGGCCAACTCTTTATAGCGTCAGTTCGAATACTAGTTTCCATTTTAGACATAGTTGGCTGCATGAAACAAAAAGCTACTTAAGCAAGCTCAGATAAGGGATGGTGGATTTAGTGGGCAGAAACACATGGAGTTACATTGAAATCTAGGAATCGGAGCAGTACTGTGTAGTAGTTACATGTACAGACTCTGGGGCCAGGTTGTATGGCCTTGGGCACATTATTTAACCTTTCTGTGCTTTGGTTTCTTCATTTATAAATAGGCATTCTATTTGCCTCATGGGATTATTGTTTGGATTAATGAGTTAATATGTCTAGGATGAACACTACTTGACCCATAGTAAATGCTATGTATGTATTTACCATCGTGATTAGTAATGTAATAGGATAGGGTTCCTTGAAATGGAATTGAGAGATGGTTCTGGACTCAAGGCAGCTTGAAGGAGCTTAGCAGCAACAAGTGATGGATGCCCACTCTAAGGTTTCACTGTCAAACTGATTAGTAAGGCTCTCTTCCTCAGTCCGGCTTCCAAATGGCCTCTGCTTCTTCAAATGTCTGCTCCTCAACCCTTCCACCTGAATGTGTCTCAGCCTGCTTGATCCCCACTCTACCTCTCCATAGCATTGGCCCTTCTGCTTGGGCTCCCCACTGGCAAAAACTTTCCATATTAATTAGTTCAAATCACCAGGAAAGAGAATTGTGTCCAACTCACCTTTCACACCAAATTAGAGCACTATTCAGAGTAGGGATTTGTTGCCCTTGGGGCAGATACAAATCGACCAAACAGCAGAACGACCGGTTGCTATGACACACACTGACCACCAGGGGTCAGACACTGAATGCAGGAACTGCCCCCAGCAATCAGAAGAAGGGGGTCAAACATGTGATGCCCCCAGTAGGCACAGTGGGAAGGTTCTCTTGGATGGGATGATGGAAGAGCTACACTGTGATTACCATGTTGACCACATAGCATGGTACCACCTCTACCTTCCTTTGAGCTTCTTGATGATCTCTGCCGACCTTGAATACATGGTGCACATAGCTGATGAAGACTGAGGCCTGCTGTGAGAATCCCAAAGTCTGCTGGGGGCGGGGTGTGGGGGAGGGAGCAGTTTGTGGGCATCAGGGTCTGACCTGTTTGTGGGAACAGGGGCATAGTAGTAAGATTTTTTTTCTTATCAAATGTACTCATAGTTTTTCTTAGTTTAATTTTCTATCTTGATGAAAATGCAATTGTTATACTGTCTCAAAACCAAATAGTCTTAATACTAACAGTTTTATATTATTACAAGTTTTTATACTGTCACAAGTTATGTTTCACAGTTTCTGTAGTTGATTTTCATATCGGTTTGACTGTCTAGTCAATAGTTACACATAGTGTTCTCCTTGGAGAAGTTATGACAGGGACTTGGCCCCAATGATGCTGGCCCACTGGCAGGCCAATGCTGTTAGGCAGAGGTCAGCAGCTTTTTCTGTGAAGGTTAGCTCTTCAGTGGTTTAGGCTTCACAGGCCACATACAGCCTCTGTTGCAGTGACATGGCCACTGTGTAGGGTGGCAGCAACCATGGGCGATGTTCCAATTAAACTTCAGACACGGAAACCCAAATTTTATTTAATTTTCACTTGTCATGAAATATTCTCCTTTTGATTTTTTTCAAATATTTAAAAATATATCATTCTGACCTCCTGGTTGGCCATTCGGGGAAAAAACACGTGGGCCAGATTTGGCCGACAAGTGGTATTTTGCCGACCCCTGCTGTTGTGGACAGAGAGCAAGACAAACCTTTACAATGCAGATGTACGCAAAAAAATTTAAAAAATAAAAATAAAATGCTGTGTCAGCCGCAAGAAGGGGCATCAAACTCGGCCTGGGAGGACCTAGGAGGCTTCCGAGGGGTGAAGCTGGAGCCAAGTGGAGAAGGCGAGGAAGGGAGTTGTGGAGAGAGGGAACAGCTTGTGCACACGCAGGAAGTTGAATAGGCTTGTGAACCGCAGGTAGCGCACCCGGCCGAGGAGTGTCCAGAAATGAGTGTGCCGGTCCAGATGGCGAAGGGCTTAATGAGACAGGCAAAGGTGGGTGGATTTAACCTGATGGCTAGTGGTTTTCAGACTTTCCAAACCTGGCCTTTAATGTAAATCTCAACCAGAAGCTCGGTATGAGGAAAAGATTAGCAAGTCATCATTGGCCTGCTGCCCTGGCTGAGACCATTGCCACCAGCTGGGACACAGGGTGAAGCAGGGGTTGGGGTTCCCAGACCCCGACACCCATGCCTGTCCCTGAGGCATCTCCAAGGACCTTCTAGGATGCTGCCATGCAGGGTGTGAAAGCATGGCTATGGCTGATGAAGGACACAGCAGGGTTATAAGCAGACAGGGTCTGATTGTGCTCTTTAAAGATTAGTCAAGAGATAGAATGGGTGAGGCAAGATTTCAGGCAAGGCAACTGAGTAGAAGAGGAGCCATTGTTTTAAACAAATAATTACTTGCATTCCTATTATGTGCCAAGTACTGTATGAAAACATTTCTCCCACTGGTAAAAGAGTAGACAATAAACATGCAGCACATAAATAAGTTATGTTTATACTAGAGGCCTAGTGCATGAGATATTTGCACTGGCGGGGGTTGGGGAGGCCCTCAGACCGGCCTGCGCCTTCTTGCAGTCTGGGGCTCCCAGTGAGCAGTCGGACATCCTTAGTGCTGCCATGGAGGCAGGAGAGGCTCCTGCTGGCCAACCATGATCCCGGCTTCTGGCTGAGCTCCTCCCCCTGTGGGAGCACCTGACCACCAGGGAGCAGTTCCTGTGTTGAGCATCTGCCCCCTAGTGGTCAGTGCGTGTCATAGTGTCATAGCGACCGGTCATTCTGCTGTTAGGTCGATTTGCATATTAGCCTTTTATTAGATAGGATTAGAGTAACTGAGCAGTTATAGAGCACGTACTGTGTACCAAGGGTTCTAAGTAAGCACTTTACCGTTTTAACTTATTTAATCCTCACCACAGCCTTATGAGGTGGGTAACATTGTTACTTTCATCTTACGGATGAGGAAACTGAGGCACAGACTGAGATTGGGGCTGTAAAGGAACTAAACAGGTGTTGGGGACAGTTGCCTGGATGGAGGTTGAGTTGACACCAGGAAGATGAGAATGGATAGTGATGGTCATCTCCAGAAGGGAGCCACTCCTCACAGACAGGAGAGCAAGTTCAAGGGCTGAAAGGAGGGTACAACTTGGTCAGTTTGAGGAACAAAAGGTTCGTGTGGTTGAGTACAGGGAGCGGGGCAGGGGAGAGTGTACGGGAGGAGGTTGCTGAAGGAAGCAGCAGCCCGATCCTGTATGCCTTGCAGGCTTTGAGAAGGAGATTATATTTTTTTTTTCCTCGAAGCATAGAAGAGCCTTTGAAGGGATGTGAAATGATTAGATTTGAGTCCCCCAATAATGGCTACCCTGTGGGGAATGGATAAGAGATTGGCCCCAGTGGAGGCAGGGAAACCGGCAGGAGGCTCCTGAAGTAGTCCAGGCAAGAAATAATGTCGCCTTGGTCTAGAGTGGTGGGGCCGATCCTGGAGAGAAACAGGGATTCTGTGGATTGCAGTCATCCATCTGAGGGATGCTGAAGCCCTGAACTGGGTGAGGCAAGATTGGCAGCAGTGAGGGTGGAGAGGAGGCACAGAGGAAATAGTTTACTAAGACGTAGAACTGAGAGGTGTTGGTGACCAGTTAGAAGATAAATTTAATTTTTGTTGCTGTTTCGATGCCTTTGGGACACCCAGGAAGAGCCACTAAGCAGGCAGTTGGCCATGAAGTTGGGAATTGGGGATCTACCCTGTAACTCTGTGCAGCGCCTCCCATACCTGGTGCAGTGCGAGGCCCTGTGTTGGGCTCG
>NW_005871058.1:0-1750 GCF_000147115.1 Myotis lucifugus
TACTTATAACAAGCCCCTTTTCATCACGCCTGGGTGTATGTTAATGAGGTGACTTTTGGAAAGCACCTAAGGATGAGGCCGGTTGATTGCTGGGGGATTCACCCAGAGTAGAGGGATGGATCTTTCAGTCCCATCTCTGATGTCTGGGGAGGCTGGAGAGGCTGGAGGTGGGATCACTCACCAGTCACCAATGATTTACTCACTCATGTGTATTTAATGAGGCCTTCATAACACCCCAAAAGGATGGGGCTCGGAGAGCTTTGGGGTTGGTGAACACATAGAGATTTGGGAAGAATTTTGTATTCAGAGAGGGCATGGAAGCTATGGGCTTTCCCCCATACATTGCCCTATGCATCTCTCCCATCTGGCTGTTTCTGAGTTATATCCTTTTATTTTTTTTATTCTTTTACTAGAGGCCTGGTGCACAGATTGTGCACCAGTGGGGTCCCTCGGCCTGGCCTGTGGGGATCAGGCCGAAACTGGCCTGGTGCACGGATTCATCCAGGGCATGTCCGGCCCATCTCGTCCAGTCCTGGTCAGGGCCGGCAGGCTGGGGAGGGACTGCAGGAGGTTGGCTAGCCAGGGAAGGGCCGTGGGAGGGCTCAGCCAGCCCCCAGCAGCAAGCTAACCTACCGATTGGAGTGTCTGCCCCCTGGTGGTCAGTGCATGTCATAGCAACTGGTCCAACTATCGAACAAACGGTCGGACATTTAGCATATTGGACTGTTATTATATAGGACTAGAGGCCCGATGCACGAAATTTGTGCAAGAGTAGGCCTTCCTTCCCCCAGCTGCCGGCACTGGCTTCCCTTTGACACCTGGGACCCAGGCTTTCCTCCGGTTCCAGCTTTGTCCGGAATGACGTCCAGTCTAATTAGCATATTACCCTTTTATTATTATAGATAATAAGCTGGTAATTTAGTAAGTAAAATATTCCTCTGAATTTTGTGAGCCACTCTAGCAAATTAATCAAATCCAAGGAGGGCGTCGTGGGAACCTTTGATTTATAGCCATTCGACCAGAAGCACAGGTGACAACCTAGACTTGGACTGGCATCTGAAGGGGTGTGTGTGTGGGGGGTGAGGGGGTCTTGTAGGAAGGGCTGAACCCTTAACCTGTGGACTCTGATGTTATATCTTCCTGTAGATAGTGTCAGAATTGAGTTGAATGGTAGGACACTCAGCTGGTGTCTGAGAATTGCTTGGTGGTATGGGAACCCCCACATCCCAGAGTGGAATTGGTACAAGAATCATAGCTACTGATGGATTCCATAGTTGATTTAATAAAGGTTTTTCTGAAGTGTCAGTGTTTGAACTTCTGAAGTATCTGCATTGTGAGCACTAGGGGGCCTCATAAGATAGCAGTTGTCAGCCTGGAATGCGTAGTATTCTGAACATTTAAGTTCCAAGACCCCGTGCATCCTGCTGAGATGCCCAGTTCTTAGTAACAAAGTTTAATTCCTGAATTCTGTTAAACACTTAGCAGTCTTTAGAGACAAAAAGAGGATTTCATGGCAGCTTTAAGTTTTGGTTATAAATAGAGGCCGTATAGTATATGGCTCTCAAAGAACTGGACATGGAGAAAAGTCTCACTTAGAATTTTGGATATTCAGAAATGACTTGAACAGCTCCCCTCATGTGCTCTTAGCTTTGATACACTGTACTAAGACTCGCTGGACATTCACTCAGTGTGCTGCCTTTCTTTTAGTTCGGATACAGTTTGCTGATTTCTGATACCTGAAATGAACATA
>NW_005871058.1:1850-3256 GCF_000147115.1 Myotis lucifugus
TTTGACTTCCCCTTGCACTTTATGATAATTCTCTTAAGACATTCTTTTTTTAAAAAAAAATGTTTTATTGATTTTTACAGAGAGGAAGGGAGAGGGATAGAGAGTTAGAAACATCAATGAGAGAGAAACATCGATCAGCTGCCTCCTGCACACCCCCTACTAGGGATGTGCCCGCCAGCAAGGTACATGCCCTTGACCAGAATCAAACCTGGGACCCTTCAGTCCACAGGCCAACGCTCTATCCACTGAGCCAAACTGGTTAGGGCTTAAGACATTCTTTACACTTGGGCAGTCATTAGCTTTGTGTGTAAATGTCATTATGAGGATTTAAGCTTCAGGATAAATCTGTTTTTATTTTTGTAGCGCCCCATAGTGGTTGTTAAGCAAATTGCACTCCACCAAATGCTTTATTTTTTGAAAGCTACCAAATTAATGTGAGGAGAGGTTATTCAGGAAGTGGTAGATGCATGGAAAATAGAAGACAGCTATATTTGTCTGATTTGTCATAGTATATGTTCAATACATACTATAACAAAAATGATCCTTTTGATGAGGACTTAGTATTAGGGGTGTATTGGTAGGGTATCTTGCCTTAGCAGGGAGTTTCTAGAGATTAGTATCACTGTAGACAAATTAAATAGCAACATATGGCTAGAAAAGATCTATTTCAAGTGCAAATAGGCATTTTATTATTCACATAGTAATCTTTCAACATGTAATAATCTTTAAATGCTATTAAAAAGATCTAAAGTCGATTGTTGTCTTTTCTTTCTTTTTGTTTGCATTATTTTAAGATAATTTTAAAAACTCTTTCAATTATTTTAACTGCATGGCTATGTAATTCTCTTATGTATGTGATTTTTAAAAAAATTTGAATATTATCTGCTTTTCTCTTTTTGAGCAAGTTCTGAGAGGCAAAATGTTGACTTCTCATTCTTCAAGGTTAACTTAAAAAAGATGGCTGCCGAAACCGGTTTGGCTCAGTGGATAGAGCGTCGGCCTGCGGACCGAAAGGTCCCAGGTTCGATTCCGGTTAAGGGCATGTACCTGGGTTGCGGGCACATCCCCAATAGGAAATGTGCAGGAGGCAGCTGATCGATGTTTCTCTCTCATCGATGTTTCTAGCTCTCTATCTCTCTCCCTTCCTCTCTGTAAAAAATCAATAAAATATATTTAAAAAAAAAAAAAAAAGATGGCTTAGCCCTGACCGGTTTGGCTCAGTGGATAGAGCGTCAGCCTGCGGACTGAAAGGTCCCAGGTTCGATTCTGGTGAAGGGCATGTAGCTTGGTTGCGGCACATCCCCAGTAGGGGGTGTGCAGGAAGCAGCTGATCAATGTTTCTCTCTCATCGATGTTTCTGTCTATCCCTCTCCCTTCCTCTCTGTAAAAAATCAATAAAATATATT
>NW_005871058.1:5281-88222 GCF_000147115.1 Myotis lucifugus
AGCTGCCTCCTGCACAACTCCTACTGGGGATGTGCCCGCCACCAAGGTACATGCCCTTGACTGGAATCGAACCCGGGACCCTTCAGTCCACAGACCGATGCTCTATCCACTGAGCCAAACCGGTTAGGGCTGAGCCAAGTTTTTGAGGACATGCCCAGAAGCAAGATCTTGAATAATTGAGAAGATGTTCTGGAGAGTGGCATTTTGAATTCCTTTTATGCATTTAGAATCAAAGGACAGAAACATAAGGAAGGTACATGAAATCCCTTGGTGGTAGATTAAGGAGGCAGGAGAAAGCAAAGTGGGGAAATCTCTAGAAATGGATAATGGTTGGCTTTTTTTTTTTTTTTAATCCTTACCCGAGGAGTGAGGATATTTTTTTCCATTGATTTATTTTTAGAGAGAGTGGAAGGGAGGGGGCAGGGGAAGACAGAGGGAAAGAGAGAAGCTTCAAGGTGCAGGCTGACACTAATGACTGAGCCACGCTGGCCAGGGCAATGGTTGGCTTTGAATTGACCCTTTTCTCTTGCTGATTGTGCCATTAGTGGTTTTCTAAAGGTAATTCTTCAATTTTGTGACACCTATAAGACACCAGTATATCCTAAAAAGAGGACTATTTTAGCACTCCCCTTTTTCTATACTTGTAATTTTCCCCTAGCTATCAGAATTGGATTAGAAGTTACCCAAGGAAAAGGCAGGAGAATCCTATGCTATTATACATACGATCTAATTTGATGGGAATGGGTGTGTTAGATTTGTTAGGAAATTGAAATAGAACACATTTACAGTAAATCAGTTACTTTTATTTTATCATGGTTTTCCCACTCTTTTTTTTTTTAGTGTTTAAAAAATTTTTATTTGGAGATAATTTCAAATGTATAAAATAGTTGCAAAAATAAAAAGAGTACAAAAAAGCACCTGTATATTCTGAATCCTGATTCAACTAATTTTAACGTTTTACCCCATTTGCTTTCTCTTTTTTCTTTCTTTTTCTCAATGTTACGTATGTACAAATGTATATACTGTACATTTATCTTTTATGACATTGGCAATTTTGAAAAATATAGTCTCCCCTCCTTTTTTTTTATAATTGTTGGAATTAAAAAAAAATAGGTGGCAATTTATTTTTTTATTTTAAGTTGATTTTTAGAGAGAGAGAGGATGGTAGGAGAAGAGAGAAACACTGATGTGAGAGCAAAAACATTGATCAACTGCCCCCTGCATACCCACTCCCTGGGATCCAGCCCACAACCTAGGCATGTGCCCTGACTGGGAATTGAACCAGCAACCTTTTGGTGCATGAGATGATACTCAACCAACTGAGTCACACTGGCCAGGACTATTGTTGGAATTTTTTAAAAAATGTGATAATAATTCAGATACCATACGGTTCACCTTTTAAAAGTGTGCAGTTTGGTGGGGTTTTGTACATTCATCAGATTGTGCAGCCTATTGTCTATTCCAGGACATCTTTATCACTGCAAAAAGAGACCTTTAGCCGTCACTCCCACTGTATCCTTCCCCCATTCCCTGGCACCAGCAATCTACTTTCTGTCTCTATGGATTTGCCTATTGTAGACATTTCAATAAATGGAGCCATACAATATGTGGCCTTTAATGTCTGGCTGTTTTTTCAAAGTAGAACGTTTTTAAGGTTCATCTCTGTTGTAGCATGAATCAGTACTGAGTAATATCCCATTGTATGGATTAACATCATTCCATTGTATGAATATAGCACATTTTGCTTATCATTCCTTCATCATTTGGTGGCCATTTGAACTGCTTCTACTTTTTGGCTATTATGAGTAGTGCTGCTATGAACATTCTTGTACACTTTTGCACGACCATATATTTTCAGTTCTCTTGACAAAAAGTGATATAACTCTGGTTAAGTTTTTGAGGAACTGCACTCATTATTTTTAGTTTCATTCCGAGAAATTTTTTCTTCTCTTTGAAAATTCAGGGCAGTGATTCAGGGGTTGGGATGGGTGTGTTTTTTTTTTCAACTTCAGATGACCTTCCAGAGATTTCATGTTGAGAATAACCTAAAAGCCTGGCATGGTGCTCCCCTATTGACCTGAAAATGAAATACTGAGATGATCGGACCTAGCAAAATAGTTCTTTTCAGTTGTGTTTGATGGATTTTAATGCTTTTCATTTCTGTTTAACCCTGTAAAGAGATTGTTGGCAATCTTGCTTGTTTTAGGAGGTAAGAATGCTTCCTAATTAGGATGTTTTTTTTTATCCTTATCCAGTGGTTTAAAAGGGAGAACTGGGAATCCATTCAATACAGGTGTTTTTTTCATTTTTAAAAAATCATAGAGAAAAAAAATGAAACTATATGTAGGGTTAGTCAAAGTCCCTTAAATGGGAGAAAAATCTTTCAATGAATTTTGTGGGTATAATTATTTTGAAGATGTGATGGAAGATCAGATAAAGCCGCAAGAATAAAGTTGTTTGGATATTATTTTAATATCTATAGTAAGGTGTTCTTTCCTGATAGAAAAGAGTTTGAGTTTTTATCTAGTTTGAAATATCTTCAGGCATAGGTGAGAAGTTCTGTAAATATGTTAGGAAGATGAAGGAATACAAAATTCAATGAAAGATAATATGAGTAGGGTTGAAGAATTTTGTGAGATGTCAGGAAAATTTAGTAACATTTAACTTAAATCTAAGGCTACAAGGACTATGAGATCAATTGTCTTTAAGTTATAAAGTCTCTCCTATACAAAATAAGTATTAGAGTCACTGAGAAGAATCCAGAATGCCCTGGCTGATAATAATCTCTGATAATAATAAAACCTCCATCAGTTAAAATGATATAACCAAAGTGTCCTGGAATGATGTCACTGTTTCAAGAAGAGACAGGCAATTTTTTAAACTTAGGGAGATTTAAATATAAAAATATTTGAGAATTTGACTCATGGGTTTAATGGTTTTATGCTAATGAAGCAGTACATATTTTTGTGTGTGTGTGTGCACTTGTTAACTTAGCCCATTGGAGTAACATGTCAGTCTTCTAATTCCATTTTTAAATTCATAATTAAGTAATTGACCTATTTTTGTGGTTTTTATATCGAAATCTTACCAAATTTGTGTATATATATGAGAATGTATGAAAATTTAAAACTCACTGTATTTGTACATTTAATTTATTAGCTTTATAAAGATTAGTATAAGTACTTGGATACTTTTAAGAGAAGGGTGACATGTCTAACGGAAGTAGGATGTCTCAGTGTATTTAACGAAGCTTGTAAATGCTACCAGATATTATCCCAAACTCTTAAAAGTAATCTTTGGTTGGATGCTTGACATTGTGAATGTAATATTGTTACATGCTCAATTTTTTTCTTTGCAAAGTATTGGACTTTGTTCTTGTGGGCTGTCATTTGTGGATTAGCTTGAGCCTCACAAGGCTTGGTTCTGAGTTTGATTGGGGAGAAGCTACCGCATACCCGACACTAGGGCTAGCTTTGCTACTCTTCTTGGGTCTACTGAATGTTCTCGGGGTTCAAAGAGGCCTCTCCTCTAAAGGGGGGTAGGTCTTGAGTGACAAATCCCCAGTAATTATTGGCCTAGCCTTGTGGAGTTCACACTAAGGCTTGATAGTCAGTTCTCAAGCTCTTTCTCTGATAGCTTCCTCTTTTCCAGTTTTCTATCCTATAAACTCTTAAGCCTCAGTTTGTTATTAAATAGAAATGACATACATATCTTATAACATAGAAACCCACACCTGAAACCTGTATGTTTATGTTGACCAATGTCACCCCAATAAATTTAATAGAAAAAAAAGAATGACAGTGTTCTCCTCATACTTGTGAGGGCAATTAAACGAGTCGATGAATATAAAGCATTTCCCACAATGCTTGGTTAATAGTAGGAGCCAAATAAATGTTGGCTTTTTTACTCTTGTTGTTTTAATTATTATTTAATTATTATTATTATTGCTGTTCCCATCCTATTATTATTGCTCTTCCCATCCTATTATTGCTAGGTCACATAGGTATTTCAATAAATGTTTGCTGAATTAATGTATTAGTTTTCAGTTACATTAATATTTTTATCTTATCTACAGTTTTATTTATTTTAAATACATTTTTATTGATTTCAGAGAGAAGAATGTAGAGGGAGAGAAAGAGAGAGAGAGAAATATCAATGATGAGAGAGAATCATTGATCAGCTGCCTCTTGCGCGCCCCACACTGGGGATTGAGCCTGCTACTCAGGCATGTACCCTGACCGGGAATCGAACCGTGACCTCCTACTTCATAGGTGGATGCTCGATCACTGAGCCATTTGGGCTGGGCACCTTATATACAGTTTTAAAGTTGTTTGAAATTTGTAGAAAATAAATAACCTGTGAATATGTTTGATAACATATCTTCTGGTAAATTTTTAATATTCGCTACATGGTTAGAACAGATACTGAAATGCTGTCTCTTTTTCAATTTTAGAGAATTATTACTACGTTTCTCCGTTGGTTGGTGTCTTTTTCTTGGCTCTAACTCCGATCTGGATTATAGTAGCAGCCAAACATCCAGCCACCAGGACAGTGCTCTACTCGGGCTGGGAGCCTGTCATAACAGCTATGGTTATAAGTAGGTTAGTATTAAATGTGTGTGTGTGTGTGTGTGTGTGCGCGCGCGCAGCCTATGTGCCTGTATCTATGTGTACATTAAAACAAATTGATTGCCTTTTTTATTTCTTGGGTCAATTATATTATGCATATTGGGTCAATTCTTTATTATCCAAAGTGATAATGGATATATGTGATAGAAATTACAGAAATCAGTAGATATAGAGAACCTCATTTGGCTACCAGTTGTAAACTTCTCTCCAACCAAATCTTTACCAGATTGCTGAGTGAAATTTAGTGGTGTTTGTCTTTGTATGTGTGTGTTTGTATGTGTGGGTGTGTTTTTGTGTGTGTGTGTGTTGTAACCTGACAAGAACATTACTTGTTTTTCATAGTAAATTGCTCAGATAGGTATCAGAAAGCCTTAGAAATGTGTATGCCATTCAAGTATTTCCACCTCTAGGCCTCTGACAGGACTTAAGGATATAATTAAGGATATATGCAACAGATTTAGTTCCAAGGACCCTAATCACCATGGAATTTTTAACGAAAGAAAGAGAGAATACCTTAGAGGCCTAGCAGTCAGATATTGATCAAATGAAGTGTGATGCAGTCACAAAAAGGAGTATCAGTCAGCCATTAAAAATAGCATTGTTATAAGTCTTTGACGAGGAAAGGTGTTCATTATACCCTTGGTGAAAAGAGTAAGCTAGAAATGAATATCAATTTCCTGTTAAACATGGTAGATTGACGTGCTTATCTTCCTTCCTAAAACTACCAAAATGACAATAAAAAGATAAAAAGCTATAAAACTACGAAGAGAAGGAGAACAGAGAGGACAGCAAATGAGAAATTAGTAAGATAGGAATCAGGTGGATAGTTGTTAACTGAATGAAAAAAGCTAAAACCCAGCCTCCAGCAGGGGGAGCACCCAGAAGCAGTGCCCGGATCTGAGCCTCAGGAACCCAGACAGGTGGAGGCATTAGGGCCTTGAGTACTTCCGAAAGCTGAAATGAAGATTGATGGGCAGTGTGTGTAAGAAGCAGTTAGGTCCTAACAGCCCTTCTCTAGTCTGACCACCCAGGTAGCTGCCCCTCCCACCTTAGCAGAAGACAGGAATTCACTTTGGAGAGACTAAATGGGAGAGGCTCCAGGCAAGAAATCAGATCCTGTCTTTCTGGGGGAGGTCTTCAGCTCAACAGAAAACCTGCATGTATTGACCCTTGCAGGTCTTTTAGTGAAGGAGCTGCATGCCCACCTGACCATTGTTCAGTGAGGCCCACCTGCTGATCAGCTCTGCCCAGGCACACAGACCTCCAAGTGTGCTTTCCCTTGTGCCCTATAAGGAGGGGTAGCTCAGCCGAAACCGGTTTGGCTCAGTGGATAGAGCGTCGGCCTTCGGACTGAAAGGTCCCAGGTTCGATTCCGGTCAAGGGCATGTACTTGGGTTGCGGGCACATCCCCAGTAGGAGATGTGCAGGAGGCAGCTGATCGATGTTTCTCTCTCATCGATGTTTCTAACTCTCTATCTCTCTCCCTTCCTCTCTGTAAAAAATCAATAAAAATATATTTAAAAAAAAAAAAGGAGGGGTAGCTCTTCATCAGACAGTTGTTTAAGACTTGTAACATGAAAGACGGAGAAAACTATCTCCGATGTCCTCAGAGAAATGAGAAGCGGCGGCATCCACAATTCTGTAAGAGCAGAATGATTTCAGAGGAGGGTTGAAAAAAACAAAACAGGAAGAGCTCTTGGAATTCAGAAATATAGAAATAGCAGAAACAAAATCAGTAGAATAGTTAGAAGGTAGAACCATCCAGGAAAGTAGAACAGAGAACAGAGAGGTAGACGATTGGAGGCAAACAATAAGGAGAGGAAATTATCAAAGAAATAACATAAGGAAATTCCCCAGAACGGAAGAACATGGGCTTCCTGATTGAAAGGGGCCACTATTTTTTTTTTTAAAGATATTTTATTGATTTTTTACAGAGAGGAAGGGAGAGAGACAGAGAGTTAGAAACATCGATGAGAGAGAAACATCGATCAGCTGCCTCCTGCACATCTCCCACTGGGGATGTGCCCGCAACCAAGGTACATGCCCTTGACCGGAATCGAACCCGGGACCCTTGAGTCCGCAGGCCGACGCTCTATCCACTGAGCCAAACTAACATAAGGAAATTCCCCAAAACGGAAGAACATGGGCTTCCTGATTGAAAGGGGCCACTATTGATTGAAAGGAGCCACTACGGGTCCAGCACCATGAGTTGGAGCAGGAGGGGCCCACATCAAAGCACGTCATCATAAAATCCCCAAAGCTTCCGGAATGAAAACCAGTTGCATACAAAGGATTGGGAATCAGAATGATGCCCACTAGCAACACCAGAAGCGATTCCTCCAAAATTCTGAGGGATAATGTTTTTTTATATATATATTTTTTTATTGATGTTTTTACAGACAGGAAGGGAGAAGGAGAGGGATAGAGAGTTAGAAACATTGATGAGAGAGAAACATCGATCAGCTGCCTCCTGCACACTCCCTCCTGGGGATGTGCCTGCAACCAAGGTACATGCCCTTGACAGGAATCGAACCTGGGACCCTTGAGTCCGCAGGCCGACGCTCTATCCACTGAGCCAAACCGGTTAGGGGGAGGGATGTTTTGAACATAAAATACGGTCTCAGTATCAACCAAACATAAGGACAGACTCACGAAGTTTTCAGACACACAGGATTTCAGTATATTGGTTTCCCATAGACCCTTTCATATAAACGTTGACAAAAGATAATTTTATCAAAATAAGGAACTAAGAAATAAGACGACATAGAAATGAGGATAGCATGTGGTTTGTTTTTCTGTAATGTAGGTTGTTTTTTTCCGGGGGGATTCAGGCAACAGGATCCTGTGAAATGCTGGGAGTTGGTCACAGTCATAGACTAAGCCTCCTCATGGGGCGATTGAAGGGTAGGTAGGGATGACAGCCGTGCACCAGGCCTAGAGAGCAACTGCCCAGGCTATCGGGAGAACAGTGGGCTTCAGGAGGAATGTCTCTAAGGAGAAAGAAAGTGGAATCAATTGGTTACCTGCCGGATGAGCTTGACTGTAATCAGGGGCATTTCATTAACTTCGCTACAAATTTGAGGCTGAATTAGGAATAAACAGCTAAAAAAATTTAAGAAAAATATGAGACAAAGCAAACAGTACAAGTGAGGAAATCTAACAAGATGCTGTGTATTTCAGTTGTGAATTATGATCCCATTGTTATAATAAAATAAACTCTAAATGTTTCACCAAAAATGGTAACCAGACTGTCAGGATAGAGAGAGGAAGAGAATTGTGAAGGGACTAAAGTGAGGAGGGAAGGGTGAGATTAAATCCTCCATCTGCCACAGTGGATGCTGTTAGGGAAATGTTTAAAATTATAAGTTAAGAAATAGTAGGGAAAATGTGTTATTTAGAAATACAGAATTAAATGCCAGAAGAAACAGCTAACAAAGTTGAAAAGAATTGGTAGTGGAAAGCGGGATCTGGGGGGTGGGACCAGGGACGATTTTATAAGCTTTGTGGTACTTTCACTTTTTAAATAATGCTCCTGTGTTTGTTTGTTTTTTATCTTCACCAGAGGATATTTTTCCATTGATTTTTAGGGAGACGGAAAGAGAGAGGGAAAGACAGAGAAACATCGATGTGAGAGAGACACATCAACTGGTTGCCTCCTGCATGCACCTGACCAGGGCCCGGGCCAGAGAGGAACCTGCAACCTGGGCATGTGCCCTTGACCGGAATTGAACCCAGGACCCTTCAGTCCACAGGCTGACACTCTGTCCACTGAGCCAAACCGGCTAGGGCATGCTAGAAATAAAATTTAATAAAAGTGAAGGAAAATACTTTTCCAATTTGGGTTTTTATTTTTAAACATATACACATTTTAAAATGTCTGGGGAGGGTATTTACTAACATGCTAACAGTATAACTCTGAGTGATGTAACTATGGTTGATTTTTATTTTCTTTTTATTTATATTTTCTATAACAAGTTTTATTATCTGGGCAACAAAAATATTTTTAAATGTTTTTCTGCAAGTGTTCATTGTATATGCACTTAAGTATATACTTTCCTTTTTACAAGTCACTTATCTTGGAGATCAGAAAGAGAGCCCTGAATGTGGGGCTACAGCTTATATCATGTTTTATTTTCAACATTTGTGATTGACATTGATTTTTACCTTGGATATAGTTTATCTATTTTTTAATGTCTAATTATTTTATTTTTAAAAACAATCTCTTCTTTTTAAAAATACGTTCTTATTGATATTTAGAGAGAGAGAGGAAGAGAGAGGAATAGAGAGATAGAAACATCGGTGAGAGAGAAACTTCATCAATCATGTCTCCTATTGGGGATAAAGCCCGCAACCTGGGCATGTGCCCTGACCGGGAATCAAACCTGTGACCTCTTGCTTCCTGGGTTGACACTCAACCACTGAGCGACACCAGCCAGGCTCAGGCTAATTATTTTATTTTTAAAAGTAGCGGTGTTTGTATATAAAGAACAGCTTCAAATTAGTACATTTCCTTTCCTCTTCCCTAAATTATATGATTTTATATCTTTCAGCATTGGAGGCCTTATTCTGGACACAACTGTATCTGATCCAAACTTGGTTGGAATTGTTGTTTACACACCAGTTATTAATGGTAAGAATTAGATATACTATTTCATAATGATATTAAGGCTTTCTATGCTCTTAAATGCTAAGAGGAATTTTAGGGCTCGGATTTAAGAGGGCTGTCTGTCCCATCCCAATCATTCTCTCTCCAACCCCAGGTTGCTGCTCAGAGTGAAAATGACCTTCCCCTTTTTCAATATGCAGAACACATTTTTGAAAAGAACTGTTTCTTAATCTTGTTACTGATATAAGTTTGAGAGTCAGGCATACCTGGCTTTTAAGGGTAGTGAGGCAAAATGCGGTAGTTCAGTTCTGGATATTTGGGTTATATCTACTATCTTGTGTTGTTTTACTGCTGCTCCTTATCAATTTTCATGGATAAATCAGAGTTAGGTCAGTTTGAGTCAGTTGCTTGAGTCACTTGAGTCCATGAAAATCTGTCATCCCTCTCATTAAATTCAATAAAAATTAAAAACAAAAGAAAAAAATCTATCAGTCCTCTGCTGATCCCTTTAAAATCTGTGTTATGTTTTTTCTTATCTATAAAATGGGAATTACAGCACTTAAGTTCACAGGGATTTTTCTATGGATTCTGTTTAATAAGATAATTTTAATCCAGTCCTACTGGGTTTTGGTCTGGCTCTCATTAAATTGGATTTGAGTATAGCCCAAGTGAATATAATTCAAAAAGTAATTCTGCCTGGGGAAAACATGTCACAGGATATACTACACATCTAGTATAAATTACTTTTATTTACTTATGTATAAGAAAACATTTTATATGAAGATAAGTTCTCCAAAATCCACTTTTATATCTAAAATTTCTACTCTACATTGAAATTTTTATATAGCTTTAGAATGTTCAGGGTATATAAGAAGATAATCTAGATTAAAAGATGACTTTCTTGAGGTTTTTTTTATAGTGCCATATACAAATTTCTTTAGTAACCTGAGAAGAAAAGTATCTAGCCTTATCTTTTGAATAAATCTAGCATATGTTCTCTCTCATTAAGATGATAAACATGATACATCTTGTTACCTAGTTTTATATCTTGGGATTTTTTTAAAATTAAATTTTTATTTGTTCAGATTACATTTGTTTCTCTTTCCCCCACCCCCATAACTCCCCTCCTTCCAGTTCCCGCCCCACCCTCCGCCCTCACTCCCCACCCACTGTCCTCATCCATAGGTGCACGATTTTTGTCCAGTCTCTTCCCGCATCTCCCATTCCCCTTTCCCCCCCAAGAATAGTCAGTCCATTCCCTTTCTATGTCCCTGATTCATTATAATCACCAGTTCATTCTGTACATCAGATTATTTATTCACTTGATTCTTAGATTCACTTGTTGATAGATGCATGTTTGTTGTTCACAATTTGTATCTTTACCTTTTTCTTCTTCCTCTTCTTAAAGGATACCTTTCAGTCTTTCATGTAATACTGGTTTAGTGGTGATGAACTCCTTTAGCTTTTCCTTATCTGTGAAGCTCTTTATCTGACCTTCAATTCTGAATGATAGCTTTGCTGGATAAAGTAATCTTGGTTGTAGGTTCTTGGTATTCAGCACTTTGAATATTTCTTGCCATTCCCTTCTGGCCTGCAAAGTTTCTGTTGAGAAATCAGCTGACAGTCGTATGGGTATTCCCTTGTAGGTAATTGAGTCTCTTTCTCTTGCTGCTTTTAAGATTCTCTCTTTGTCTTTTGCTCTTGGCATTTTAATTATGATGTGTCTTGGTGTGGTCCTCTTTGGATTCCTTTTGTTTGGGGTTCTCTGCGCTTCTTGGACCTGTAAGTCCATTTCTTTCACCAGGTGGGGGAAGTTTTCTGCCATTATTTCTTGAAATAGGTTTTCAATATCTTGCTGTCTCTCATCTTCTGGCACCCCAATAATTCTGATATTAGTCCGCTTGAAGCTGTCCCAGAGGCTCCTTACACTATCTTCACACTTTCGGATTCTTTTTTCATTTTGCTTTTCCAGTTGGGTGTTTTTTGTCGAATCTTTGGTTTGATTCTTGTGCTCCTCTGGTCTGCTATTGGGTATACTATTCTTTATTTCAGTCCGTGTATGCTTACTTTCTAATTTCTTTATCGTAGCATCGAGGGTCTCATTAGTTTTTGTGAGGCTCTGCTCAAGTTTATTGCAAGCCCTCAAAATTGCGATTCTTAGCTCCATATCCTCCATTTCTGTCATGTTTTTTTGTCTCCGCACCTTTTATGCTTTCTTGGTGCACCCCCTTGTGGTCTTTGTGCGCAGTCTTGTTCTAGCCAAGCCTTAATTGTTGTAGTTAACACTAGAGGGATTTGACCACCAGGCCGACTGGCTGTAGGAATCAGCTGTGTGGAAAACGTCTATCTTCTGGGGAGGCGCTAATCCAGCCTTTGCCTGAGGCGATCGGCAAATGGCTGTGCGCAGGGCTTGGGCGGGGCGGGATCAACAGGGCGGGGGGAGGGAGCCGCTATGGCTGCTCTCAGTCCGTCCCCAGGGGCTCTGCCTCTCTGTCCCAGTGACCGCTGCAAACCTCGGAGGGACCGTAGCCAGACAGTCCCGCTTCTCCCGTTTGAGTCTGGGTCCCTAGAGACTCGCCCGGATCTGTAGCCCAGAGTCTGAGACTCACTCCTGATTGAAAACGACAACCGCGCCCTCAGCCACCAGCCCGCTTTGCGCGCGCACCACCGCACCACCGTACCTTTAAATTTTCCACACTGCGCCTCCTCTGAGCCTCGGAATGCTGTTGTTTTTCCTTCTAGTTGAAGAGTCTCTCCTCAGCCAGCCTTCCTGTGGTTCTGGTTGATGTCCGTTCCGTCTTTTAGTTGTATTTTTGAAGTGGTTGTTTACGGCGGCAGTCTCCGGTGTTTACCTATGCCGCCATCTTCGATTCTCCAAGTATACTTATTCTTCATCTGCAATACTTTTAACAGTGAAGATAACAACAACAACAACAACAACAATCTGGGCAGCCCGACTGGCGTGGCTCAGAGACTGAGCATCCACCTATGAACCAGGAGGTCATGGTTCAACTCCCCGTCCTATATCTTGGGATTGATAGTAACTTTTAAAAAGAACTTATTTTGGTCTGCTTTCAGACCAGACAGTAAGTCAGATGTGAAAAAATAATGTCTTTCAGAACAATGCTTTTCATGCCTTTGGAATATCTACCTCCACTTAAATAAATCCGCATCTCAGAAGAACTTTTTATTTTGTTTCATTGGCCCAGGGTGTGACATAAAGAGGCTTGCAGTTGGTTGAATTGATGCAAGTTGTTTAAAATATGAGGCTACCTACTCTGTTTTCCTGTGTTTCAGGGATTGGTGGTAATTTGGTGGCCATTCAGGCGAGCAGGATTTCTACGTACCTCCACTTGCATAGCATCCCAGGAGAACTGCCTGATGAACGCAAAGGCTGTTACTACCCGTTTAGAACTTTCTTTGGTTCAGGTATGTGCTTGTGGATTTTTACATGTTTTATTTCAGGAACTTCTCCTCTCTGTGAGGATAGGCGGGCAACAGTTGTTGAATACGTATTTTGTGAGTATTGCACAACTTTGTTATTTCTGCGTGCTAAATAGATCTTAAATAGAATAGATTTTGTTCATTAAATCCCAGTGAGCAAAAATCATTCCTATCAATTCTGCAGTTGTTGAGGAGCTTTGTGTAATTTTTCTCTCGTCCCTTTCTCTGGGATGTCTTGTTGGAAAGAGGAACCTCATGGATACGGGCAAACAATGCTAGGTGGTTTAGGGAGACAGGTGGGCTGTCTTTCCTGTAGTGATCTTTTTGGCCTTCTCAATGGAGGCATTCGATCCCAGATAAACGGGATGAGGGGTGATAACCTCAGTTACAAGACACGTGCATTATTTATGCCAACCAGGCATGTGAGAACCAACAAACTAAAACAACCATTTAAGCCTCACAATTCGTGTTATTTTTTTCTGATGAAAATAAATGTAATTGTGACTTTTGAATGAGGATCAGAGATGCCCAGCTTATGATAACAGTGAGAGAACTCTAAAGGAAATGTAAAATGAAACATTTTAGTACTGTAGGAGCTTTATATTTTTCTTTTGTCTTTCCTCTATTTTTATGTAAAGTCTGACCAGTGTTCTTCATAGCAAATTTTTGTCAACCACCTTTTGTTTAATTAACATACTATAACATAGGGAGAATTTCAAAGAAATTTATTTTTAGCAGTTGAATTTTATGTGATGCAGTAACTAAAAGGTAATCCCCAAATTTCAATACATTTCTTTTTAGCAGTTGAATTTTATGTGATGCTATGTGGTATCGTAACTAAAAAGTAATCCTCAAATTTCAGTAACTGACCTATTATGAACCAAACTATGATTTTGTTTTAACAACGTTTACATTTTACATTACAGGAGTAAATCATAAGTCTGCTCAAGTTCTGCTGCTTTTAGTGATTCCCGGACATTTAATTTTCCTCTACACGATTCATCTGATGAAGAGTGGTCACACTTCGCTAACTGTAATCTTCGTAGTAGTATTTTTATTTGCTGCTGTGTTACAGGTAAGAGTTAAAACCTCTTATAATCTTTTTTATGCTCAAATTGATGTAAAAGTATAACTACATGTAAATCTAAAGGCATGAAATATTTTAACATTTAAAAAAATCAACTTGCTGCCTTCCTAATGCTTTGATCTTCTTAAAACTAGTAACTCAAGACCTGTTTTAATATGATCTGATCAATAGAACCTTTGGATTTCCTGTTTCTGGATTCCATGTCTTCCTCTTATTTATTCTCTTGTTTTATATGAATACATCTTCTAATAGATTTCTGAGAAAGAGTGCATCAGAGTAAATATTTTGAGCCTTTGCATCTTGTAAAATGCCTTAAAAATTTTTTTTTTTCTTTATTGATTTCAGAAAGGAAGGGAGAGAGAGAGATAGAAACATCAGTGACAAGAGAGAATCAATGGTCGGCCGCCTCCTGCATGCCCCACACTGGGGACCGAGCCTGGATCCCGGGCATATGCCCTGACCAGGAATCAAACCATGACCTCCTGGCTCATGGTCAGTGCTCCACCCCTGAGCCACTTTTTTTTTCTTTTTTCTGTACATTGATATGTTGACTGGATATAGAATTTTGTTTCTTTTAGGAAACAGAGAAAGGCATAGCTTCTTTGTCTGTTAATTTCTCCCATTACCGTTGAGAAGAACAGCAGATGCCATTCTCATGGCTGATTTCATTGTACAAATCTACTGTTATCTCCCTGGAAGCTGGCAAGATCTTCTCTTTCCCCCCTTGCTCTTAAATTTCATGTTGCTGTGCCCTGGTTTGGGTGTATTTGGACTGTTTTGTTGAGCATAGTTCAACCTTTTGTAAAAAATCACGTTCTTCTGTTGTAGGAAATTTTTTTGAAAAGCTTCTTTGGTGATTCTCTCTCTCTTTCTGGAATCTTAATTGCTTCCTGGGACTCTTGCATTAAACTTCTTATCTTTTCTTATTCTCTGTTTCTTTATCTTTTTTTCCTTTCTATGGGAGATTTCTGTGCTTTTGTAAATCTTTTCACTGCTGTGTTACTGAAGTTACAGGAGAGAGTAGAGGTGAATGCATATGCTCAGCTTGCCATCTTTATTTTACATGGAAGGCTATTAATTTTAAAATTGAAGAAAATTGTCTTTATTTTTAAAATGTGTGATCAATATAATACATGTACAGAATTTTAAGATTAAATAGTACTAAAGGGTTCTACCTTTCAAGCATTTCTCAGACAGTCACTTTGAAATATTTTAGCTATTTCTTCTGGTAGTTATCTGTATGTTTTAAAGTGATGTGCCTAAATTTCTAGTTTGTTTTTTTTATTAATCTCAGAATGCCCCATCTTTCCCAATAGTTATATTACAAGTTTTTGTTAAATTAGTAGTCAGTGTTCTCATTATTAGGCCTATCTAAACATTGCTTACTATAGAGCCAGATAATATACTGTGATTATATTTTCTTTTGTGTATTTTTATTTTTCTTGGGGTTAATAATCACAGATTTCTTCATTGTATCCTTTTTTTTATAAATTGTTCTTAATTTTTTCCAACGGTTCCAGCTTTATTTTGGTTTCTTAGTCATGACTTCTTGCTAAGCTCTATAGGATTTGGTACTTCCTATACTGAGAAATCCTAACCCCTCAAGGAATGTATTCAAATAATTATTTAGAGAGAGAACATTTGAATTTGGCCTTTCAGGGGTTTGACACACATGAGTGAGGCTAGAGGATAGGTTTGGGGACACTATTCCAGTAGAAAGAAACTGCGTGATGCTAATGATGCTAATGAAATTAACCAACATTTACAGTGTTTCCAATATGACCGGTGCTCTTAAGTGCTTTACATGTTTTGTTTCAGTTAATTTTCACAAAGATTCTCTGAGATTTCTTCATTATATATAAGTCAGTAATTTTCAAAGTGAAGCAGATGTGAAATAATGCATTGTGTATGGAAAGAAAAGATTTAAATGTCTATATGTTTTTCTTCATTTGCTTAAAATGCTTGTTTTCTTCTATTTTATGATTATTTTGTAATGAGCATACTATATTTGCATGGTGTTAAGTATGCTCAAACATTTTATACTGAAAGGGCTACATAATTTAAAACTTTAGAGATTCCTGAGTAAAAGCATAGAGATGAAAAAGCACAGAGCTTATGAAAGAAAGAGAAAGTAACTCATACACAGTAACTAATACATAGGAGAAGGGAATAGATGAGATAAGGTTAAAAGGATAGATTAAGGACAATGTAGATGGAAAGGCCTTAAATGCCAGGCAAGGGGGACTAGAATCTGTTCTTAAGATAACAAGAACCCTTATGACTTAATTGATATTTTAACTTTTCTACAGTTATAGTGCTGGATATTTTATTAGAAGTCACCTGTAAATAATTCATTCACTTATTCATTCAATAAGCCTTTGTTCTAGTAGATGCAGGAATTGGTTTTGAATCCCAGGATGAATAAATTCAGACCCTATCCTCAAGGACTCATAGTCTGGAGAGAAGACCATTATATGAACAAATAATTATAATGAATATAATATCATAATCTATATATATAAAAGCCTAATATGCAAAGTGTCCCCTCAGGAGTTCAACCGACTGGGAGTTGGATCGCTTGCTATGATGTGTGCTGACCACCAGGGGGCGGTGTGGTACAAAGGAAGGCCCCAGCCAGCAGCCGGCAGCCAATAGGGACCCTGTCCATGCACAAATTTTGTGCACTGGGCCTCTAGTATAATATACTAAACTCTGGGGGCAGTTACATATAACTTGCTGTCAGAGCTTGGAAGAAAAAGCAACTACCTACCTGGGGAGTAATACTTTTCCATTGTTCAGTAGGAACAAAGTTATTTCAAATGCCTTTTTACTGCTGGCTACCTTTATTGCTTTATATGATATGGTCATTTATTATAATTTATGTTCTCCTCAATCCCCTGGTACATATTCAGAGGCTATTCATTGGTCTGTTGATAAACATGCCATTTTTAGAACGTGTTTCTATTTATAACTCTACCTCTTTGCCTCATGGATTGATTTGACATTTGTTTCTTGTTCTTATGTGTCTGTCTCACCCATTCTAGAAAAAGGCTCTTTGTTTTACGCACTTTTTACATCTCCAGCATCTAGCCCCATCCCTATTGCTCAGTGAGTGTTCACTAAACTGAATGACTGTATCTTGTCAGCTCTGTCTCTTCCTTCAGTAGGAGGGGAAAAAAATTTACATCTACATTTAGGTCCCAGATAGTCCAGAAAAAAACAACAACACAAAAATAAACAAAAAAACAACACACACACACACACACACACACACAGAAAAATCTAAATTTTCTCCTCCTTGCTTTCAGTAAACACTAGTTTCCTCTCTTACACTGATATAGGTATTTAAAATAAAAGGCAATGAACATAAAACCTCACAAGTTTTATCAATGTTCAGTCGAAATTGTAAGGATTTGCTGAAATGTTTAAAGATGAAATGACTTGATATCTAGGGGTATATAGATAAAGCAGAATTGGTCATGAGTTGATAATTGATGAAACTGAGTGGTGGTAATGAGCTTCCCATGGGATTTGTACTGTTCTGTCTATTTTTGTGTATGTTTGAATTTCTCTATAAAAGGAACTTTAGTATAGGAGCTCTTCAGAGTATATGAGTTTTCTAATTTTGGTCCTATGGCTAGTTCTTCTGTCAAGTGAAAAGTAGAAAGTCCATTTGAGTTTGAAATTGTTTGGGACTTGGAATGGTTTAGTTTGTGTCTTATTTACACACGGGCTCCATTATGTCGCAAATGATGTTGTTCAGGTATTTATTATGGGTCTTGCAATTAAAAGGAACCTAACAAATGTGCCTTTGTTTTGTGACGTTAAGGCCATTGAACCATGGATGTAGATGGGATGGATTGTTGTCTTCCTCATGTTCTTGCCCAGTGCCCAAGAGCAGTCGGAGTAGTTGAAATATGTCAAGGCCAGAGTAATGTGTGAACGGCATTCCTGATCAATCACATTACATGTTGAGTTACTTTTTCAATAGTAGGGATGGGTTGGCACCAAACTTCACCATCCTGTATTGCCCGTTATACCTTTTGTGTCATCAGTGAGCATTTACTTAGTATGAGGCTGCTAGCTGTGGTTAAGGGTATAATTGTTGACCTTAGAACACAATTTTTCATCTGTATCAAATTAGCCCATTGAAGCTACAACTTTGATGTGCTAGAACCAGAGTGTACTTCCTTCTACAAACTCAGGGGCACCTGGTTCTTTCTCTCTACGCAGTGATTTCCTCTGCCTTCACATCTTACTCGTTCAGGTGCTCCACTGACTGCTTAAAACCTGCTAGTTTGTGAAATCAAAAGCATAATATGGAATTTCAGGCTGTGACAGACCTTGCTGGGTTTCCTTCTAAGATGCACAGAAGGGGTATCTTCTTCAGGGTTTTCTGTCTCTAATTCATTCTTGCCTTCTCCCCTACTGTCTTTTTCAAGGATGTAGTACCTTGACTGCATAATAAACCTGAGAAGGGTCAAAGATAACTATCAATCAGATACACAGACTGGCAATCTCTCTACCCAAGAAGGAACAGCAGTACATTGTGATTCAGTTCCCTATTTTATTTAAAGCCCCTACTTGTTCCCCTTTGTATTAGAAAGCCTTCCTTTGTGAAAAGCAAAAGCATAGAGTGCTAGGGTTTTTTGGGCCAGTGACAGGCTGTGAAAGAATTCACAACTAAAAGAACAGATAGGTGCAGAAAGAAAGTTTATTTTTACTTTCCCCAAAGGGAAAGGGCCAGTGCCTTGTTAATCAATACAAAAGGCAAAGAACAAAAAAGCTGCTCGTTCTTTTAAAGCCCTGGACAAGGAAAGGAGGGTGATTTGGGGGCTACCGCTGTTGCTAAGAGAAATTGAGCAGACATCTGGGGGATTGTCTGTTAGTTCTTTAGGACAGTTCGGGCAGATGTCCTGGGGACCTGGGGAGGTGTTTTATCTTTTTACAGTACTTTTCCGAAGTCTATAAAACATTCTTAGAGCAAAAGTTATGAAGAGTTCAAAAGAGGCTTGTTTGAAGAGGAGCTGGGGAGGGCGGGGGGGGGGGGTGGGTAGGGAACTTTCTACTAATTATCCCTGGGTTGTAAACCAGCAGGGAGGAGGGGTATGTATGTAAAAATGCAACCTTGAGAGTAGCTTATCTTATCCCTCAGTTTGAACAGAGGGGTTCTTTGAACCAGAGGAGCTAACAATCTTGGTATTTAATTACCAGGTGCTTCTCATAAATTGTGGAAGGCTACAGCAAAGAAAAAGAGAGGCCTTTTTTACATCCTAACATAGAGTTTGGGTCACATACCCTACAAAAGGCCAAAAGATGGAGTATATTGACATTTTTTTCCTGCTAAAAAGTCTAAATGGGAAAAGAACAATGAGACTTTTCTAGCCCTAGATGCCTATTGTATTCCAACAAAGTGTTTAATTTTGGTAAACAGTGCAAACCATCTCTAAATGAAATTTTTAGTTGCTTATTTTAGCTACTGATGGCTTCCTACAGAAAATTAGGTTACCACAAACTCTACAGAATTCTAGTAGCACCAAGTTCTATGAGTGACTCGCTGTGAAAGTTTGGTTGTAGAAAACCGTCGCTCCTGGCATATCTGTTTTTTTCATGTGGGAGAGACAAAATGTTTCTTTTAAATGGTGGAATGATAACAAATTTTCAATATGTAAAGTTGAGAGTTATAACTATCACGATTTCATCAACTATATAGTACATACAGTCTTCCCAGTACTGTGCTCATCACTGTATAGAAGGAATGGGAGACTTCGTCCCTGCCACTTAGGATCTTCTCTTAGCTGTGGGAGATTAGAATTAAATGAATGAAGCAGCTAGAAAGAGCCTAAGACTTACCTCCTTAGAGTCTTCTTCCCCTGTCACTTCAGAATCAAACTTGGTGCTTGTGCCTGACTTTCATTCTTTAGAAGATTTTTTGGGTGAGATTGGAGTATACATTATAGCTGATGAGAAACTTGAACTAATAACAATACATATGAAACTTTTTAAAAATTAATTCTTTAATTTATTGTTACCATAGCAAAGAAAAATTCATTTATCATCCTAATAAAACAAACATCCAAGTGTTTTTATACATATATTGCAAAAACAATGGATATCTTAATCAATGCTCTTTGGAATTCAAGTCACAGAAACCTGCCGGCGCTTGCTTACACAAAAATGGGACTTTATCAAGAAATATAAAACTAGATGTGGAATTGGAGGGGGAGGAAGACACTCCCGCCTTCGTGGGGACAGAGATGGAGATCTAGAAAGCATTGGGCCTCCCCATCATGACTCTCAGGCTCCTTTAAGATGCATAATCTTCCGTCTTCACTGGCTCCTTTCTCTGTTGTCTGCATTGCACTTCTGGGGCAAAAGTCCCCATCGTTGCATGCCTTTCATTCATGGGGACAGTAGCCTGCTTTTTCACGTCCAGTTTTAACTGTGAAAGTTCAGATATGAATGGTCCAATCTGGGCCCCGTAGCCATTCCTAGTCCGGGGTGCAGGGGGGGGGTGGGCATTGCCAGGGAGCAGGGTCATGTAGTAAAAATATGGTTACTGGAAACTACTCTTAACAAAATCATAATACTTATACTTTTTAAAAAAATATATATTTTTATTGATTTTTTTACAGAGAGGAAGGGAGAGGGATAGAGAATTAGAAACATCGATGAGAGAGAAACATCAATCAGCTGCCTCCTGCACACCCCCCACTGGGGATGTTGCCCGCAACCAAGGTACATGCCCTTGACCGGAATCGAACCTGGGACCCTTCAGGTCCACAGGCCGACGCTCTATCCACTGAGCCAAACTGGTTAGGGCAATACTTATACTTTTTATTAATATAATTTTAAAAACAGATGCCTCCTCAAATTTTATCACTAAGCAATACTTGTTGAATTTTATGCTTATGTGTCAATTGCACCATCTCATCTCTCCCAAAAGGTTTGTACTCTCAAGAAAAATTGTTCTCAGCAAATCCCAAGCCCACTTTAAACGAGAACATGAACGCCCTGCGTAATGAAATAGGGTATTGGTTAATACGGATTAATGAATTTCTAAGAAGTGTTTCTGTTTTCCAAATAACAGTTCATGGTCGTTTTAAAACATGTGGTTTGTAATATGAACGTGGCCACAATACAAGCAGTGCAAATTAAGAGCAAACATCTTCCATTTCTCCGCTAGCAGAACATGCTAGGGGCAGAAATATGGTCTACATACTCGCGAAAAGAAGCATTGACGAACGTGTAATTGAAAAATAAGTTAAATAACAGGCATGGACAACCTCTTCTGAAGTCACAGTCACATGGTTCTGTGTAATTATTTTAATTATGGAAACATAAAAATTAATGTTTCCACAGAAGACAAATCTCTCTAAGCCAGACTATCTGTCCTCACACGCAGAGGAAAGAAGAGGGAAAATAAGACCCCAGTGCGCAGAGCGTTGGAGAAAGATCAGAGCTCTCTTGCGTGAGGCCGGGGCCTGCATTTCTGCTCTGTTACTTATTTTGTGTCCTTAGTTAAGTTTCATAACCTCTCTGGCCTCAGAGGATAAGCTAATGTGTATAAAGTGCTTGGTAGAGTTCCTGGAACATAATAAGTTTCCAATAATGGCGGGAGCTGCAGTTAATCCTCATTATTGTCCTCGCATTATTATTCTCTCCCTCATTATTGGGGCAGGTTATTCAGTGCCCTGAGGCTTCTCGTCTCCACACCACCCACCCTCCCTTGGCCCTGTCTGTGCTCTCCGACTGTGCAGCACTCTTCTTGCTCCTGTAATGAGTGCCCTGAGCTTCAGACACCACCCTTTCCCTGCTGTCTCCCAAATTGGCATCTCCAGTTAAATGTTGAAAAGGCATCCCAAACCTAACACGGCCAAGACGGAATTCCTTATTTCCCCCATCATCTGTCCCATACTGGTGTAGGGGTGGTGGACAAGAAGCCACAAGTGGGCACAGTGAAAGCAGAAAGGGGGTACATAAGCAAGATCCCCCTGAATCGCTCAGCTTTCAGTTCCTGACCCCATAAAGTCCCACTGGGAGGGCCAGAGACTTCCTCCCATAGACTTCACATTTGCCATGTACTGCTGGTCCCCATGGCAGGCGTCGCCCTGGTCTTGCTCCTGCAGAGTCTGTGCAGGATGACAGGGAGACTCCTGGACTAGGAACAACTGGTTCTGGGTTCTAGTTCTGGTCACTTAGCTCTACGACTTTGGCTAAGTCCCAGCACTGTCCTGTGGCGTACTTTCCTCACTTGTATTTTAAGGGTGAGTATCACGAAGGCAACCATGTAATTTTCATCCAAACCAGGACCCTTGAGAATGAAAGAGAGCTGTTAATAATTCAAACAACAGCCTGGCCAGTGTGGCTCAGTGGTTGAGCATCAACCTGGAGGTCAAGGTTCGATTCCCTATTAGAACACATGCCCGGGTTGCAGTCTCCATCCCCAGGAAGGGGCAACCAGGGGGCAGCCGATCAATGATTCTCTCATCATCGATGTTTCTGTCTCTCCCTCTCCCTTCCTCTCTGAAATTAATAAAAAATACATTTAAAATATATTTATATTAAAAAATATTAGAGCGACAAGTATCAACCGTTACTATCCTGGGCACACCAGGAAATATAGCGGCCCTCGCTGTCATGCAAATCCCCTCCTGCATTCATAACGTATGATTTTGTGAATTCCCACTCCCATAATAAATATGATTTGTTGCAAAGCATTGTTGTATGTATTAGTAATATGTGTTAAAATTAAAATAATCTGGTAACTAGTAAAACAGTATGTTAATGTTAAAATCTGTAATTACTACTAAAGTAATATTAAGTTAAATTGCCTTTGATGGTTAGCCAGAGAACTCAGGCAAAACATAAAACATTGTTTTCCTGAAAAATTATATTCCAAGTCTAAGTAGATCGTTCTGAATTGGTCTGTTTTTAAGTTTAGAAGTTATCTATTTTTAAATTTGTTTGGCCTAAAACAGACTCCCTCGGGTTCCCAGGTATACGCTGTGATCCCAGTACCTCTGTAATTTACCTGGAAGTCTATAATCAACTTGTTTTGCCATGATTCGACTGGGTACTTTATTGGGATCAGTTGTATCTCCTTTTGACCTGTGACTTTTGAGAGGAAAAGAATACTGGTTCTCTAATACATAAGCCAGTTTTTCTCCTTATCACCTAAGTTGTTCTTTCTGAAAGATTTTCATCTCTGACAGTTCTTTTCTTAAGGCTTGGTGATCTGCCCCACTTTTCATCTACATACATACAGATTTCAAAAATCATAGTAGCAACTGTTTATGGAGCAGTTATTGTGAACCGTGCATTGTTCTAGTCACTTTGCAGGTAGGAACTGGCTGAGTCTCACAACAGCCCGGGAGTAAGTTACACTATGGGTTCCCAATACAGACGCGGCATTTGGCCTGGAGAGAAGTTAAGTGACTTAGGCGTGTGATGGAGCCTGGCTCCAGTCTACACTCCTGTGTTTACAAGAATAACTTGGGCACTTTGTTTAGCCCTTAGTGAGGGTCATAGTTTTCAGGATGGCACCTTCTGTAGGCTTGAAGCTGTGTCTTTGGTTTCATTGGATCTTTTCACAGAGTTTTCACAGAAACGATGTCTACTGGAGTCAAGTAGGAACCCGGTCAAGGACATAAATATGTCCCGAGTGTCCTGAGAGGAGGAGGACAGAGTGCTGTGGAAGCTCAGTCCTGGGAGAGCTTCTTTCTTTGGGGACAGGGACGTTTTATAGTGCGTAAGAGTTTGTGGAATCAGAAAACGCCATTTCACAGAAGGGAGTAGCCTTAAGTAAATGAGGAAAAGCAGGGTATTTATAGAAAGCTAGAGGCCTGGTGAATGAAATTTGTGTACAGGTAGGGTCCTTAGGCCTGGCTGGCAATCAGGGCTGATTGGGACCTATCAGCTGCCGAACGGGGCCTCCTTTCTCTGGCTGCCGGCCAGGGCTTTCCTTCGCTCTGCGCCGCCCCTTGGTGGTCAGTGCATGTCATAGCGAGCGATCAAACTCCCGGTCTCCGGTCGAACTCCCAAGGGGACACTTTGCATATTAGGCTTTTATATATAGAGATAGTTAGAATTTCTGAAGCACAGGGCTTATGAAAGGAAGTGATAGAAAATAAAATTGAAAACTACAGGCAAGATCATGAAAGGTCTTGAAGACCAGAATAAAGAGTGTAGCTTATTCTGTAGAATGATAATTTTCAACACTTTCCCCACTCCCAGCAAACCTGAGAGATCTGATACATTTCCTCTGATGCAGTGGGGATAGTGCGTAAGGGCTTGGGCTCTGCTTGCCGCCACTCACCACCTGTGGCAGTTTGGGCAAGGTAATCTCTCAGGGACTGTGTTTTCTCATCTGTCAAAGGAGACTAAGAATAGACCTACCTCAGGGCTTTTTATAAGGAAAAAAGAGATAATGCATCTGAAGTGCTATTATTGTTTCAGTATTTTATCACCATCATCATAGTAGCTGTGGATTACTGGGCAATGAGTGAGTCTCTTACGGTGTCAGTGAGAGGATTAAACCCTGTGGATTCTAGCATTAAGAATCCCTACTATGCCTCTGATACCCCATTCCTTGGAGTCATTCTTCTAAATGAGGAAGAAGTGGCAACATGACCATAAGTGGAACCCCAGAATAAGTACCCAGTAGCTGGGCAAGGTAGCTTAGCCTTGTTGGGCAAGTTACTTAATTCTTTGGGGGTCTTCTTGCTCTTGCCTATAAAATGAGGACAATGATTTCTTTTTGCACAGTAGTTATAAATACCTGGCACATAGTAGGTCCTCATTAAATGGTGTGGTTATATCTTTCATATTTGGATACTTAACCCAAATCCAGTTCCCAGATGGCATCTGAAAGGAAAGAGCTAACCGACTAGGGGATTTTAGCAGTTTGCCTGACCTCACTCACATTCTTTTTTCGCTCCTCGGGATTTAAATCCGCCAGATTCCAACTGGAAAGCAGGGATCTCTTTATTCTTTCTGTGTGACTGCTCGGCCTCTGCCTCCTAATTGGTTTCTGTCTGTTAGCTTGAGTTGAGAGAAAAGTGTGAAGAGAATGATAAAGGAAAAGTGAGGGGAGGATCTACAGTTCTAATACTTTTTTTTACTTTAACTTTGGGAGTTGATTCATATGGTTACCTTAAGGTAAGAAATTGAAATACTAGGTGAATTTTTAAGATTCCTTTTTAGCTATGTGATTGCATTTATGTGATATAATAATGTGATTATGCTATTATAGCTTAGATGGCAGGGTCTTAAAATTGAGAGGTTTCCTATGATTAATTCGCTAGAGAGGTATGCTGGGGCTCCAGGCAGTTCTGTACAGAAGATGCAATGACTGCCCTGCCTCATTAGAGGCACAGCATCCTGCATCCCACGGAGCAAGTCATTGAGAAGTGGAGCTCTTTTCAGCTTGTCAAGTCTGAATAAGAAGATAGGACCAGGGAAGCTGAGCCATCTTTTTCTAGTGTGCTGGGTAGGCTGTTCCTGAGCCCTGCTGAGATTGCAGACATGACTTAGAGGAATTTTCACATCACCTACCAAAAAATCTTATGGCATAGCTGTGTGCAAGCGCTAATGGAAAAAACCATTCCTCAAATTTTTCAGAATAAAATCTTGGTTGATTGTGACCCAGAATATTCACTCCCAAAGGACTGGCCTGAATGATTCTATAACTTAAAATTTTTAGTTATTTTAAAAAGTAAATATTTAGCACCATACCACTTTTTACTTTTAAAACGGAATAGCCATGTTAGTTCTGACTAACAAGACGAATCTAAATTGTTTTTGTGCCATCTAGGGAAATGTAGTAAAACGAGACATGTTTGCATTTATTAAAAGCGATGCTTAACGATGTCAAAGGATGACGAAACCATCATTCCGTGTCAGAAATAAAAAGACACAGTTGAATTCATTGCTATTGTAAAGGAGTTATGCTGGGATCAGGCAAAATGTCTCTGAGCAGAGCAGACTCCTGATCTTAGGGTTGCAGGGAAGTGTGCAATATAATATTCTATTGTATGAATATTCCATAATTTATTTACCCATTCTATTTCTATTGGACTTTCAGGTTATTTATACTGTTTTGCTATTAAAAATCAAGGCTATGAATATGTGTGTCCTCGAACACATTCTGCGAGTTTCTTTTGGACAGAAGGTCTTAACTATTTTTGTGCCATGGGCCCCTGGGGCAGTTGGGCGAATATTATGGGCTCCTCCTCCCAATCAGGTCCCTTCTTGTCTCACCTTCCCCCACCTGCCACCTCGCAAACATAGTTCAGACCAAAGCAAAGATGCTTTTGTCTGAATATCAGGAGATTGACTTCCTGTTGACTGGTAATCCTAAATTCTTCTTAACAGACATTTAAATATTAGACTTTAGTGCATAAAGTTTCCAGCCTGGAAACTGGATTAGGGAAGCATATTTTTATAGGGGAAATGAATTCAGCCTTTGTAAGTTAGGGGTTGGGAAGAACTGTGCTAATGAGCTCTTTCTGGTGTTTATTTGTTTCATATTTCTAAGCATTCCTCTCCCAAAGAAATCATCTTCCTTCACACAGTACACAAGGCTATTTGTTACTGGCCGTTAGTTGGGGCATGGAGGGGAGACCAGCACCTGGGAATGCTGATTCTAGCTCAGAGAAGGTGCTGGCCAAGAGAACCACTATTGTCCAGAGCAAATATGTATTCTTGTACTTTACATATTTATTTAAATTCCAAGTAACACAGCTTGAAGGTGCACAGTTAGCTGGGGCTACAAAATTGCCTTTCCAGAAGGTATATTTACCTCTAAAAGGTTATGCATATTTCATAAAAAACAAACAGATGATGTGAAAGAAAACACAGCTTACTCTTACTTTGATTTTTGAGTGTTTTCACTGTGAAAAGCATGCGTTTCTGAAATAACCATTTAGTTTTAAAATAAAACATGTTGTGTTAAGTACCTGCTACTTTATGCCATTTTAAATAATTCATTATTCACAATATTCCAAGGAAACACTGAGCCAAACCGCTAGGGCTAGAAAAGTGCTCTTCAGTAATCCACTGTACTTGCCGGCTTGTCCCTAACCAGTGAACGCTAACCTCTCTAATCTTAAGTCCCCTTAACCCTTCAGAAGTTTGAAAATCTCAGAATCCTTCCACTCTAAATGGATAAACACACATACACACACCAACAACAACAACAAACAAAACAAAATAAACCATTTATCTGATCCCCAAACTCGAAGCATCACAGAGGTCTTTTTCCAAGGATGCACAAAAGTAGGTTTATAGTTGTAACACAAATAAATATTACAAAATAAATAAATCATAATACAAAAATAAACTGTGTTTACCTGTGTACTCACAACTGTAAACCTACTTTTGCCCACACCTGTATTCCCGATATCCTAGAAAACAAATGCATTACCTGAGTATTTGAATGGTCCTTTAAAATAACTTGACACTCTGTCTACATCTGTATTTATATAGACAGGTCATTCCTCAATGCTCTTACCTTCTGTTCATTGTTCTCACCATGAAATTTTCTTCTGCAAGCCACCAATGGCCTTATCCTATATAATAAAAGCCTAATATGCTAAGTGTCTGGTTGTCCTGGCGTCCCATCGTTCATCCGTTCAACCAATCAAAGCATAATATGCTAATGATATGCTAAGGCCACTCAACCACTCCCTATGACATGCACTAACTACCAGGGGGCAGATAGTCGACTGGTCTACCAGTCACTATGACGTGCACTGACCACCAGGGGCAGATGCCCCGACTGGTCGGTTGCTTGCTGCTGGGGTCCGGCCAATTAGGACTGAGAGAGATGGGCCAGACACACCCTGGAGCACTCCCATGGTCCCTCCCCAGTTGGCCAACCTCCAGTGTCCCTCCCCGCCCTGATTGTGCGCCAGTGGGGTCCCTCAGCCTGGCCTGTGCCCCCTCACAATCTGGGACCCGTGAGGGATGTTGGAGAGCCAGTTTCGGCCTGACAGCAGAACGACCAGTTACTATGATGTGTACTGACCACCACGGGACAGACGCTCAATGCAGAAGCTGCCGCCTGGTGGTCATTGCGCTCCCACAGGGGGAGCGCTGCTCAACCAGAAGCCAGGATCACGGTTGGTGAGCACAGCAGCTGTGTTGGGAGCCTCTCCAGCCTCCGTGGCAGTGCTAAGGATGTCTGACTGACAGCTTAAACCTGCTTCTAGCGGGGGCAAGCCTGAGCCATCAGTCGGAAACCCCCAAGGGCTCCCAGACTGCGAGAGGGCACAGGCTGGGCTGAGGGACCCCCACTCGAGTGCACGAATTTCATGCACTGGGCCTCTAGTAATTAATACATGAATGGTTAGTTCTCCATCTTTATTTCAATCATTTAGGAATTAAATGATTCCTAATTGTAATATTTATATTCTTCTTCATGTATCTTCTTCCTACGTCACAGGATTATCATATAGAAAAAAGTTGAAACAAACCAGTGATTTGGCAGTTGCACAGTTCTATTAACTATAAGGATGATTGTGGTAATTGGGAGGCTAGAAGAAAATGAGAAGATACATGTGAAATGTTGAAGAAGAATTTTATCACAGAAATAATGAAATGTATTCTTGTGAAAAGAAAATCTTCCTGTCAATGAGCTATTTCTTCTTTTCGAGCATGGTTCTGACATGCATGCTGTTAACTTTTTGAAAGCAGTAGTTTAGACTCATGGTCATGTTCGCCAGGCTGGGAATGTCCAGGCCACAGGAGTAATCGCCGGTGTTCTCTTGTAGGTATTTACCTTGCTGTGGATCGCTGACTGGATGGTCCGTCACTTCTGGAGGAAGGGAAAGGACCCGGACAGCTTCTCCATCCCCTACCTAACGGCACTGGGGGATCTGCTTGGGACAGCGTTGTTAGCCTTAAGTTTTCATTTTCTTTGGCTTATTGGAGATCGAGATGGAGATGTTGGAGACTAATTAATCCTACAAACTGCTCTCAAGTTGCCGAGAAGGAAAACGCAAGATAACCGTCAATGGCTCTTTCAAAAATCGTAAATCAGTCGTTTGACTTCAGTCAGGGCACTCTGCAGTTGGCCCTGACTCCATTAAATGGCCTTAACATTTTTAAAAGGAATTTGTGTCGAACCAGAATGAACAGTATTTATGCTAATTTCACACAGACATAGAAGCAAGCTCAATCTCCGAAGTTAATGAAATAGGAAAGCCTATAGGATGTTTACAGTGAATCATTTTAAAACCACAGACACAGCAGAAATGTACTTGATTATTGTTTAACTTATAATGCCAGTTTAGGGGAGAGTTCGAGTTTAACCTCTGTTGTCTCACGGATGTGTGGTGCCTACTGCATACCATCCATAAAATGAAAGGGGCCCAACCACGCTTTCAATAGTTTTTAACTATACCCGGCTCTCTGCGAGATGAGGAACAATTTGCCAATTACTTACTCCTCACCTGACCTAAATAGGTTCTGCTGAGCATAAGATAAATGGACTTTGACCTGCTGCTATGAATTTCCCTGTGCCAATGCTAATTCAATTTCATCTCTGCAAGTCCTTGGCAGGCTGCCCTTGAAACACAGAATGACCTTGAGAGATCTTTCATGAAAGCAGTGGGTCATTTTTGATCATTGATTTGTTGAAAGAATGTCGATCTTGTTCAGAAGACTTAATAGTTAAGAAAAGGAAATAATCCAAGCTGCATTTGTAGAGACGAGAAAGTGTGTGTGTGTGTGTGTGTGTGTGTGTGTGTGTGTGTTTGTGAGAGAGAGAGAGAGAGAGAGAGATATTTTTGATGGAGAACTGAATCTTGGCTTGTTAGCAAAGATCATAGTGCTATTAGAATGTTAGCATTATATAGTTATTCTTAAATACACTTTATTGACATACTTTTGTCATTTGGTCCAAAAATTTTGTTACTGTCCAGAATATAGTATTTCTTACCTACATGATAATTGTTTCTTATTAAAACCACTGTGCCATTTAACATAGAAGATTTAGAATGGGCAGGTGATGAATTGGTTCTTCTGGAGAAGTCCGTTGATATTTTGAGGTGCGCCATTTTAAGAAAGAAGTTGGTGGGTTACTTCAGTGGTTGCTCATGCCTGTACATGTCATCTGTTTGTTCAGGCTCATTGCTACAGGGGACCCTGTCATACACACTGCTATATCTCAAACAGTTTCTAACCTCTGATCTATATTCCAAACACTTAACCAACATTTATTCATTCAATAGGTGAGCATTTTTATATCACATGTAGTTCATTTTTAAGACCATCAGATATTTAATAATTTAGTTGATAAGGGAAGAAAAATGCACATTAGCTTTGATCTTCATGGCTTAGTTGTGAGTTAGTGTTAATATTATATAAATAGTAGGTTGTTTATACATCTATTGGGGAAAGTGTTCCTAGTAAACTCTTTAAAATAAGGGGACCGTGGTTTAGAGTTATATATTTTTGCTTATTTTAAAACTTTAATTATTCCATTCTTCTGCCTTATCATGAAGCTTCTAAGGCAGAGAACTGAACGAATTATCGAATTTCTCCTTTGGAGAGTTATAACGTCACATAGTGAACATTCTTATGAAAGAAAGAATGATTAAGTTAAGCTGATGAATATTTATCTGCAAAGACTTTTTTATTTTAAAAAAATCCATAAATAATTTATTTGATTTTATTGTAAAGTACTGGTAAATTACTTGTTTACATTTGCACCATGTGATTCATAAACATTTATATTTCCCAATGATTTCTCTATTTTGATTTTTTAAGCCACATTTTTGTAAAGATTGATTTTAGAGAGAGGAAGGAAGAGAGAGAGAGAGAGAAGGAAACATCAGTGTGAGAGAGAAACATCCATTGGTTGCTTGAACCCGCAACTAGGTATGTGCCCTGACTTGGAATCAAACCCACCACCTTTTGGTGTACGTCCAACCAACTGAGCCACACCGGCCAGGGCCAGGAAACCACATTTTTAAAGCGTTTATCAGCACCTTTGGTCTAGTACATTGACAGTGCCTGTGAAATAGGTCAGGTAGGTCTTTCTTTCTCTGTATTTAACAAAAGAACCTGAAACTCAGAGAAGTTACATTTTACAGGTTGCACGGCTGCAAAGTGACAAAATTGTGACTAAAGACCAGGTGTCCAATCTCCTGAGCCAGTACTCTTCCTATGATCCTGCCCCCTCCCCCTCCCCCCAATGCACCAGGAGTACCTACCTAATTACCCGAGAGGAGAGCAATGGAGAAGCAGGGCTGTCTATGGAACAGAGCATTGCTGCTGCTTTTAGATTTCAGGCAGGGAGACCTCCATTTAATGTCTTGATGGTAAGTGTAGCCAACTGTGAATTATTCATGTTCCTAAGCCCCAGGAAAACTCAGATAAATAAAAACGGTAGAATAAAGAGAACAATGCCTTATTCCATAGAACATTTCATTGCTACCACTCTTCCCAGATCCCGTCATTCTAGGTAGACGCTGAGAAAGAACTAGGATGACTGATTTATAGCTCCTTTCTCAATCTTGGTTACAGCAACAAAACGTCTAAAAGGCATGTGATAAAAAAAAAAATCATGGAAATATCAGTCATCAATTAACTGGATTAATTTATAAGAGGGATGTAGATTCCTCTAAAACATTGTACTGTTTTTTGAAAGCCTTTAGATAAGTATGCAAATGATAAGATGACCTATTTACCCACAAAAATAATTTGTTATCAGTCTTAAATAATGTGAATTCACAGTATTTTTATACAATATAAAAATTCCTGCTTTCCAAACTTCTTCCTTTCACTAATCTACCAGACACTTTATTTACACAGATAATTTTTTAAAAACATTTTTTTATTCTTGGTTACCAACCATTTTTTTTTTAAATCGTTTCTCAGAACATGATAAAATGGGAACTTAGGGTAATGTATCTTCTGGAAGACATCAAAAGTTCCGCATCGAGACTATCAGTGATGTAGCCAAATGAAGTACATTTTAAAAAGTCTTTCAGTATTTGGGCTTCCTTGCCATATACTATATCTGTGGTATGATAGTCTACCCATTTATTCTGGGCATCTTTCATCCTTGAATTATTGTAAACTCAAATAAGAATAAAATTGAAGAAATATTTACCCATCCTGTTGTATGTATTTTTTTTTAATAAACTACAT
This sequence comes from Myotis lucifugus, assembly GCF_000147115.1. Taxonomy (NCBI): domain Eukaryota; kingdom Metazoa; phylum Chordata; class Mammalia; order Chiroptera; family Vespertilionidae; genus Myotis; species Myotis lucifugus. Next base: position 37,206 of record NW_005871058.1, read on the forward strand.
GGACATTGAGCCTGTATAGAACTCACCCAGAAGAGACTGGGGTGAGCTGTGTATATATCTTGTAGTTATGAGTATAATATATTGGCTTTGACCATACCTAGATCTCCAGTTTATTGCTTTATCACTTTTTTCTCTGTTTGAAGCACTCTTCTCACTTTCCAGCTTAGATTCCTGGGCTCATCAATCCATACATCCTCCACTACCACCTTCATTGTGACTGGACAGCTCTGGTTAGACATAGCTCTCCACCGATGCTTTACCTGCCCTTGAGCAGCTGAATGTGGCAGGTGAAAAACTCATGACTGCTCAGACAGACCTTTCAGTTTATAACCTCAGACGTCAAGTTAACCCTCAACTGTCTAGCAGCCGACTGTCTTTCTCTAACCCAGCGGTCGCCAACCTTTCAGACCTCACGGACCACCAGCGCTCTAATCACTTTGTTCTCTGAGATGTCAGGCTTTTGTCCCCACCACTCAACTGAAAGTATTCCTTTCTACACCCCTGGAGGCCCCTTCTCTGTCTTGTGGTTGTTCCTCCTCAATCTCTAAACGTTGTCATGTATTTATGACCTCTTCTCTACTTTTTCTCCCCAGGTGACCTAACCCATCGCATTGTTTCTAATATTCCCAAGTTCATTTCTCCAGTGCAGGCCTCTCACCCGAGTTCCGGATGTGTATTTCCAAATGCTTGCTGGACAGCTCCACTTGAGTGACTACGAGGTATCTCAGACATTTGAACAATGCTGTCAACCACTTGGACCTAATTGATACATACATAGACTACCATATCCAACAACGGCAGCATACACATTAAGGGCTAATCTTAATAGGTAAAGAACTAATATAAATCAGGAAGAAAAAGGCCAATAACAAAATAATAAAATAGCCCAAGACAGATGGTTCATTAAAAAAAAAAAAACGAGAGGGATGCTCAGAACTACTCAGACGGAAAGAAATGCTAATTAAAATCACACTGAGATACCATTTCTCACTATCGAACTGGCAAAAATTCAAAATCGGATAAAACGTTTTCTTGGCAAGGCAGTAGGGAATCAGATGCAATTGCTGGTGGTAAATGATAAGTTTACCACGATAAGAGCTCTGTAGAGGGGAGTCTGCGCATATCTACCACAATGACAGGTGCATTTATCATTCGGTCCTGTAGTCCCACTATTAGCACCATTCGATCCAGGCAAGTGAAGCCTCTGCCCGCGGCCCTCTGCCACATGCAATGGTTGGGATCCAGCCAGCGGGCCAAATCCAGTTCACTGCTTGTTTCTGTAAATAAAGTTTTATTAGAATGCAGCTATGCCCATTTGGTTACATTTGTATTTGGCTACTTTTTCAGAACTGAGAAAGAGACCATACAGCCTGCAAAGCCTAAAGTATCCACTGTCTGGCCCGTTGCACACAAAAAAGTTCACACACCTCTGCCTGAGAGTGAATTCTTCAAATTTTATTTCTGAGTCTTCCTCGGGTACCTGGGACTAGGACCTGGATCAGCAGCGGCCTGCGGGCAGGGTGCCCCGACCCGAAGCTGATCCTGTATGGACTCCGTTTGCAAAAAGCAGCTACCGTCCCGGGTCGTTTTGTCCGATGCCTGGGACCAGCCAGGCACATGGTGCGCCCAGATCCTGTTTCTCTCCTCTAAATTAGGGGTCAGGCTTTTGTGGGGTCAACCAGATGCCTGGTACCTGTTTCTCCCCTTTAGGGGTCAACCTCATGTGGGGTCAAACAGATGCCCCCAGGAAGTCAGACTCCTGCCCGTGGGGTAGTCCCTGGACTTACGTCTGGCCCCAGTTCCAAGAAGGCAGCATGGAAAGCTGATCATTCTCACTGGTGAGAATACTAATAGGTTTCCGGAATGGTGCTGACATGTTGATTTGGGGTGACATGTCAGAGGACAAGCGCAGAGCTCCTGGCCACCGAATCCACAGCTAACCCCTGCTCTCCAGCCCCAGACTCTGTTGTCAGCGTTCTGACTGCGGCGTTGTCTCTGGTCTAGCATCCAAGTGTGGCAAGGTGGTGGCAGGCATCCTTTCCCCTGTGCATCCTGTCAGTTCCACCCAAGAAGGTCTCCCTACCCCCTTGCAGGCTCTGTGCCACGTGCCAGGCAGCCCTCGGGGCGGATGGCCACTTCTTTCTCCTCAGAAGGCTTACAGACCACTGTTCTGCAATTGGCCCTTCCAGTTGGTGTCCCCTCTTCCCTCCAGTTGGTATGGTGATGTCATGCTCTCCCAGGTCAGTCTTAAATTGCATTGGACAAGGAACAGCCATTCATTGTCTGGACAGGACCGTTCTTCTCACTATGCTCCTGGGCCCTCGCCCCAGCCTCCCCACTGGCAACAGGACAGTGTGTGTGGTAGGCAGAGGTTGTTAAAGAAAAAAATTCAAGGACACTTGTTAAAGATGGTGAGGTGGACTTTATTCAGGACCGTCACAATAGGCATAGGGACCACTGCAATGGGATTTCGCAGTGGGGAGAGACATGGGGCTCAACTCCAAATACAGGGTAGACAAGTGGGAATTATAGCCAAATATCAGGATAGGGGTGAGTGCATGGAAAATTACTATGAAGAAACATCAGAGGTAAAGGCCATTCTAGCTAAGTTGACCTAACACCATGGTCGGCAAACTTCGGCTCGCGAGCCACATGCGGCTCTTTGGCCCCTTGAGTGTGGCTCTTCCTAAGCCTTAGGAGTACCCTAGGCTCTCAAAAGAAATTTCAATCGTTGTACTGTTGATATTTGGCTCTGTTGACTAATGAGTTTGCCGACCACTGACCTAACAGGATTCTTGGCTAAAGACAGGCCAGGGTGATCAGACATGGCTTGGGGGTGGAGGATGAAGAAGACGATCAGATACTGAGGGTGTTCAGGTTCAAGGGTGGAGGTGCTGGTTAACCTGACTTAGGAGCGTTCTTGCTATGAGTGGGTTTTACAAGGAAGTTTAAGGGACCTGACTAGCGTTGGAATCTGTCAGCAAATAGTCAACACTGAAAGACATCACATCTGGAAATGCAGTAGCCACAGCCTGGAAGTTCATGGTTGCAATGTGTTAGTCTATATTCACACTATAGAATTCTAAACGGTAAAGTTAACATGATCAGAAAAATTATCCTCACCTTTTCCTACACTATCAGGTAAGATGAGCATTTTTGGCTCCCATAACAAAGCACAGTAACAACCTTTGAGAAAGTCATTGGAAACCAGTATTCACGGGCAGGGAGGGGGATGGGGGGAGAGGGATGGGAGTTGGGGGGTTTGCGAAATGCATGATGTAACATGAGCAACAATATATTCAGTATTAATTAAATGGTGTTAGGGAACTGCAGAGGCCAGAAAATCTATAGTTTCCATACAAATAGGTTCTGAAGAGGCAGGGCGCTGCAAGTAATCACAGCTCTGCTATCTTTATCCTAACCGTGGGAGAAATCAGCCGGGAATGGTGCATTTGACAATAACACAAAAAGATTGTGCTTGGGCACAATGAAGAATCGTTGTTTGCATTTACCGGACAATCAACAAATATTTAAGTTCCTCTTTTCTACTCATCTTATTAAATCTTCATTGGATATTAAAGGAAGACATTACCCAGAAGGCTGCCACGCTTGAAGCTATTTGGGGAACACAAGAGAGACCCATACAGTTAGGTCACTCAGTCAGCCACCAATTCCAGCTCCTCCAGGCAGAAAAGCTAATTGACTTATGTCAGGCCTCACATCCAATCTGCTGAGGCCAAGCAAGGGCAGGGACACATGGTAATTGGATCGTGTCTTCCTCTCACAAAGGGAAGTAGGCAGAGGGGATGATTGTCACCTCTGAGGTGACACCACGCCAGTCTGCACATCAGAGGCAAGGCCCCCGAAAGGCCATTTTATCAGCTGCTAAGAATAGGCCAGAAAACAACCTTTGTCTGAGACTTTATGCAATACCGTAAGCAGGCACTTTCAGAAGTGAAAAATACTTGGATGATTTTTCCAGTGGTAACTCTCCGGTTGCTTCTAGGTTGTTTAGGAAGCAGGATACGCTTAGATTGAGTTTGGCCAAACCTCTTTTCCCATCATATCAAAATGAGAGTTTTATTCAGTAAAACAGACTGGAAACAGCTTCAGAACTCCTCCTGGGATTCAACCTAACTCGGTTGGGTTGTATTCCTGGAGCAACTCTGGGCCCCGGGCTGGGCAGATAGTAAAGTCCCACGGGGAGAAAACTATAGCCTTTAATGGTGATTTCTAGAAGTTTCTCCACCCCAAGGCAGTAGTCAGGTTGCTTCGGGATCTAAGTATCCTTGGTCTTGGCAGTCTACTTCTCTTGATGGCTCAGCAGTTGATTTCCATATCATTGAGGCATTGCCATCACACATAGAATAAATGTGTATGAGCGTGCGTGTGTGTGTGCGTGTGTGTGTGTGTGTACATGCCTTGTGCACAGGTGCATGTATACTGCTTGTACCTGGCTGTCAAGCCTTCGCTCAATGCTATGATTTGCATTTGATGGTGTATATCGGCACCAGGAGCACAGGGAGGGTAGTTTACGCTGGGTACTGCCTGAGGTTTGTTCAGTAGTTCCTCTTACAAGGACATTCTTAGAATAGGGGACTTTGTTGCTGGAGCTATGAGTCAACACGCATGATACATTCATTGCAAAGTGTTTTTAAAAAATCATTACTTGTGTTTTGATTCTCTAGTACCTTAATGGCCTCTGTTAATAGCCTTTCAGAAATTGAATATGACAAAACACGAGATGCCTCTTTACAGAGTGAAGAGCTCATGGCGGATGCTAATTGGACATGGCCTGATCTGGTGATTTCATGTCGCTTAGTGTTAGAGAGACAGGTTTGACAGGCCCCAGTGAAAGCTGACCTGGGCCATGCGTGAAGTTCATCTGTGAAACCCCTTCTCTCAGCACTGAGGGGAGTTCAAAGGATGAAGCCAGGTCCTTGCAGCTCACGGTACATTATCTGTGAGCGGGTCAGAGATTTATGTCTGAGAAAATTCATAGCAGTTACTGATATGAGTAAAAACTGTAAAGCAACTAAATGGCCAACAATAGAGGGATGGTTTAAAAAATTAGGATACATAATTTACAAAATATGTATAAAATACGTATCGTGACATTTGGTCATATTTTCCAAAAATATTTAATGACATGGGGGAAATTCTCACAATAAAGTGAAAAAAATCAGGATATATGCAGTTTGATCTTATTGTGGATTGCCTTCCACCACCCCCACCCGGGGATTAGAGAGAAACAATGAAGCCACTTTATCCATTTTCCTGGGAAGTTAATGCAAGGACACAAATACAGCCCAGGTAAGGGGGAGTACATGCCTCAGGAAGTAAAAGAATCCTCCCTGAAAGGTCAGGTCTATAATTTCAGATCTTATTTGAGGAAAACGGCCTCAGAACTCCCCTTTATCCACACCCCCTGGTCTCCATCTCAACCCCCACACGCTCCAATCAGCGGTCACTGAGACCCGTGCTCACTGCTGCCCCTGATGGAGTCAACAGAAACTGCAACCCACCTGGAGCAGTCCTCAGGCTGTGAAATTTGCAAGGCAGAAGCAGAGCTTAGTGAGTTAAGTATTTCTACAGGGATGGGTGGCAGTGTGCTCAAGGGGAAAGGAGCAGGTTGGAGAGACCACGGGGAGAAGGGAGAAGTGGGAAGAATTCAGGTGGAAGTGAGGTCCGCGTGGCACCGCCCTGAAGGCCTAGCCGGCATGTCTCACCACCCCACATTAAAGTCCCCCGAGACCCTACTAATGGAGTCAGCTGTGGGGCCAGCCACCTCATGGTCCTAATGCAGAGTCAGGGATGCGGCTGATCAGCTCCCCGGCCCCTCCCCACGTCAGGGTGACTTTGCAACAACCACTGAATCACACATTAAGGGGCTTCCAGTCTCTTTGGTGGAGTGTACCCCTGGTTCAGAGAAAGGGTCATTGGAAATGCTGGCCTCCCGGCTCCCTTGGGTGAACTGTGGCAGCCCCCTCACTATGGATCGCTGAACATTGGGGGGCATCAAATAAAGGCCCCAACTTTGCTCTTCCCTAAGGGTAGCTCAGACATGCTCTGGGGACAGGGAAGGGCTTCCACAGGACTCAGTGGCTTTGGGCTGGAGGAGAGATAAGAAACATGTTGATGTCATAATTTGATGAACAAGAATAGATCCAGTGACAAATGGTAGGGGACTTGTATGCATGCATATTAGCATAACCAATGGACACAGACACTGGGGCGGTGGGGGCTTGCCTGGGGTGAGAATGGCTGGGGGGGGGTCAACTGGGGAAAAATATATATATATAAAGCTTTAGACAATAAAAAATAAGCATAAATTTAAAAAAGAAATATGTTGATGTATAACTATGCATTTTCAGAAGGTTGGAAGGAAACACAGCAAAATAATAATAATCTTTAATGGTAAGATTTTAGATGACTTTCTTTTCATGCTTCGCTATATTTCTCAAATCTTCTGCAGTGAACATGTATTATGATTGTATTTTTTAAAGCTATATAACCTACAAGAGAAAGCAAGCCTAGCCTTCCAAAAGCATGTTGTTCCGAATGGGGTTTTCCAAGAAAATTTGCTGCTGAAGCATTCACATGGCTCTAGAGGTTATGACAGAGGGTCTCTCTTCGTCGCCCAGGCTACCATCTGTCACTGCCTTTAGTGCTAATATAAGGTTGATTGACATCATCACAGGATCATGATTTAAAGATTTCCCACATCTTTTGATGCTGAGCAAGTAATACTTTCTGTATGAAATGTCCAGGAGCACCCAGCACCAGGGCTCTGCATGCCTTTCCTAGGCTTCACAACCCCTATCAAATATCTCTATGGTAACATATATCCTAACTTGTTCTAATGCATATTACACACCACAGTATCTACTTAAGCCCTGGTGTGCAACAAAACATATTAAATACAACTTCGGTTATTAATGTCCCATTCCCAATCAAGTAATTGGAGTGTGCCATCCTTTGGCTTCAACCATATCAACCATGTCCATTAGGATGATCATCAGAAGTAAGATGGTGCCCTGAAGTCTATTAATCATGGATGCCCACAAAAGCACAGGGTTAAATATAGGAACATTGGGGGCCCATTCAGTGTGGTAACCGGAGATGACCTGCTTAGCTGGAGAAGATCTTGGCTCCTGAGACCACTAGCTCAGATGACAAATGTCCTTCGAAAGGATCCGACGGAGGGAAGCAAGCCTGTTCCCTTGTCTCTAGGGCGGTGGTTCTCAACCTTCTGGCCCTTTAAATACAGTTCCTCATGTTGTGGTGACCCAACCATAAAATTATTTTCGTTGCTACTTCATAACTGTAATGTTGCTACTGTATGAATCGTAATGTAAATATCTGATATGCAGGATGGTCTTAGGCGACCCCTGTGAAAGGGTCGTTCGACCGCCAAAGGGGTCTCGACCCACAGGTTGAGAACCGCTGCTCTAGTGTCTATCTTTCAGACACCCTTGTGATGGGGAGACACTGGTAGGGGTGATCTTGAGGTTTAATTCAACGATATTATGAAGCATTTCACATAAGGAAGAAATTTAGACTTCTTTGCTATTTATCCAGAGGCTGAATAATTTCAGGGCAAAGGCAAATGCGGTTAGTGGCCTCCAAGGAACCAGCGCATTAAACCATCCTGCAGGAATTCCAAACGGATTCTGTGTGGGTTAATGGATACAATTAACACCAAAGTGAGACACCATATGTAAGTAATTGAGGCTGTTTAACACAGTTATTGACTGTACAAGTCTCTGGACTGTGGATTAGGCAGTCTCACAATTCATTAGAGGGTGTAATTAGCAACACTTGATTGGATTTTATTGTCGGCTCCAGAGCGGATTTGAATGGGAAGCACCTTGGTAGGTAGTTTTCTGAGAAGAATGTGTCATCATTTCAATGTTTGGCTTAAACTGGGTCAATATGTACTTTTAGGTAGATCCAGTTTACCAAACTTGTCCTAATTCTCACCATATCCCTCCCACGCCTCTCCTGTCTTCAGTGGTTCTCTTTCCCCCACTTCATTAAGGGAGCTTTTCTGCCCAACCACCAAGGTCCTTCATGATTCTCCCGTCACTCATTTCGCTTTGACACAGACTTGGCTGGTGTCAGGGCTGCCTCCTCATTCTCCTTTTACCACCCGAGCTCACTTCTTATTTTCCTCTGCGGTTGCCTCCTGTCCATCACCGGACCAAGAGTCATTTATGAAGAAAAACGGAGTTAGAAGTAGGGGAGCCCACGGGGAAGGGATGAATATTGGAATCTGCGAGGGAGGCGGTCGTGGTAAAAGCTTTCCTGAAATCTAATCAGATGGACCCTTTTGTGCCAAGGTTTTCAACGCCAGCTCCCAGCTGAGCATTAGAATCACCTGGGAGCTTCCATAAAGGCCGCTGCCTGGTTCTCCACTGAGAGATTCGGACTTAACTGCTTTGAGGTGAGGCCCAGGCATCCACACGTTTTCCCAGCTCTCCAGGTGATTCTCAAGGGCAGCCAGATTACGAACTACGCCTTCAGAGCAGGGCTTCGCAAACACTGACGTGCATGTAAGTCACGGGCGTGGGGGTGGGCGTTAGGACGAAGATTCTGGTTGGGCAGGCTTGGCGTGAGGCCTGGCATTTTGCATCCCTGAAAAGTTCCCAGGCGATGCATCAGATTCCACCTGCCGTCTCTCTCCGGGCCCAGTCCATCTTCTTCGCCTTGGTGGAAGAGGAAGAATGTAAATCGGCTCCAAACTGGAAAAACTGCCTCCTGAAATTGAGTTTCTCACCGAAACACTTACTGAAGCGAGATGGCCAGCGCTGACGGCTGCGGGGGGCCAGGGGTCCCAAATTTCACCAGGGTTTTGAGTGGGAGCATCACCCTTTTTGCATTCTTTCAAGATGCATCTGGAAATGAAATGTCAAACACTGTGGAGATAAAGTCTTGCTCCCCACTCCTTCCCGGCTGCTCTCATAGGTAAGCCCTTTGACTCATTTCCAGCTCTAAGTCTTTTCATGGCTACCTCCATAGCTCTAAACTCCAGGCACACCTTGGAGATATTGTGGGTTCGGTTCCAGACCATTGCAGTAAAGTGAGTCATAATCTTTTTTCTGGTGGAGGTTCCCTGCCTTCAATTTGTCAAAACGCCACCCCTGTGAAGTGCAATAAATCCAGGGACGCCTGCATATGCTTACCCCTCTGCCTCAAGAGTTCTTGGTCTTAAGCCAGTGGTTCTCAACCTTCTGGCCCTTTAAATACAGTTCCCCATGTTGTGACCCAACCATAAAATTATTTTCGTTGCTACTTCATAACTGTAATGTTGCTACTGTTATGAATCATAATGTAAATATCTGATATGCAGGATGGTCTTTGGCGACCCCTGTGAAAGGGTCATTCGACTGCCAAAGGGGTCTCGACCCACAGGTTGAGAACTGCTGGTTAAGCAGTGTTTACTAATGACCAACGTGAAACAGGCAAAACGTAATTTACACCATCTCCTTTGCGACACCTCCCTCCTCATTCTGTTGGCTATATTTTTTAATAACTGGCTGTGATTTTGGATACTTGTATAACTATAAGTAATCTGTTTAAATGTCTGATTCTTGATCCTTAATTGTTGGATATTGTTCCTTTACTTACCAATATGCAGGATAAGGGAATTTGCACCCCTGCATGTTCCTCCACTTCTCCCTCCTTCCCAAGTCCTGTTCGCTGCGTTGTTACTTTGTCAAGTTTATGTAAATGGAAAACAGAGTTTAGAAAGTTATGTTTCAATAAACTATTTAATGAAGGGCCAGGGCAGGTTGACTGGATGCTTAAATAGGAAATCTAGTCCTGTGGGGTTGCCGCTCACACTGGTGCCATCAAAGGGGAAAGTCAAAGTCAAATTGACCCTCTTCCCTTCAACTCCATCGAATACTCTGAATTGTCTTGTGGTTAGTTTGTGTTGCTTTTGGAATCAGTATTCTTGTACAGCTGCCCTCCCCCCCCCCCCGCCCCCGTGTTTTAAAATGATCTTCTTTCTTGTTGATAGGAAACAAATTTCTCTATCATTAGTATCTTCCAGCTGTTTAATGTATTTTGAGCACACTAATATACACTGACTTTCTAGGCTCATTTGCATAGAAGTTATCCTGGGATTACTTTTGGTTACATTCTTTAATTAGTTTCACTGCACTTGGAGCTGATGTTATTGTCTTGGATTTGTTTTTCCTTTCAACACAGTAGATCCTTAAGTTACTTTTTCAGATAAAGAATATAGGTGTTTGCGTGTCTCAAATATAGGTGTTTTTGCATATCTGAGTTCTTGCATGTCTGAAAATGTATTAAACTCCCACCCTACTGGATTAATATTTTGGGTAATTCTACATTCACAATCTTTTTCCTTCAGACATTTGAAGGCATGTCACTACTACCTTTTAGAAATTGGTATTCATAAAAGGAAAAAAAAAAAAAAAAGCCGTGGTCAAGGGTACAAAGCCAGACTGTGGTTTGAATCCCAGTTCTGCCACCTGCTAGCTGTGTATCCATGGGTACGTTCCTCGGTATTTTCATCTGAATAATTATAGTAGTTAAGTCATAGAACTGCTGTGAAGATTAAATTAGTTAGTATGTAAAAAGTGATAAAAATGTTAGCTTAAAAAAATAATTTAATCATCATTATCATCTTTACTAGAGGCCTGGTGCACAAAAATTTGTGCACTGGCGGGGGAGGGGAGGGGAGTATCTCTCAGCTCCACTTGTGCCCTCTCATAGTCTGGGACCCCTTGGGAGATAACCACCTGCTGACTTAGGCCCGCTCCCCGGGTGGCAGATGGCAGGCCCGATCCCTTGGTGCCTGCTCCGTCTCCCCGGGTCAAGCACACGGCAGGGCCGATCTGGGGGTTGGGGCGCCGCCCTGGGTCTCGCACATGGCAGGGCTGATCCGGGGGTTAGGGCGCCACCCCAGGTCAGGTCGCACACGGGACGCCCGGGCCGACTGACTGATCGCTGCTATATTGCCCGGCCACCCCGGGTCTGGTCGCACACAGACGCCTGCCGCCCCGGGTTGCAGATAGCAGGCCCGGATGGCGGCAGGGCAGGCAGGATGGCACTGTCCCGCCCTGCCTGCAGTATGCAAATTAGCCGCCACCTTTTTTGGCGGTTGATTTGCATATCACGCTGATTAGCCAATGGGAGGCGTAGCGAAGGTACGGTCAATTAGCATGTTTGTCTATTATTAGATAGGATATTTACCCTGGGTGTTCTGAAATTTCATAATAGCATATAGTTACATGGGCTTTTTTGCACTCAATGAACTTCGAATCTGGAAGACCCTTTCAAGTATTTTCCTTGAGTTCTGGGAATTAAAAATTAAAAATAATTTTATGCCTTCTATTTTCCTTTTCTTTTTCTTGGATGACTTGGTTAAATGTGGTCTTTTTGATTGAGATTATGTGTTGCTTGGCTTTTTTATCTCTAATTTTCCACTTCTTTGTCTTTCTGTTTTATATTCTGAGAGATTTTTCTCATCTATTTCTTCCACCTAACTTATCACATTCTTAATGTCTGTATTCATATCTTTATCACAAACTGTTCAGATTTGCTTTTGGTTAACAACTTGGAGTTTTGAATGGATATAATCTCCATATCTTTGTGGCTCTTAGGTTTGTTTTATGACTTCCAGTTTCTGCTAAATTATCTCAGTTCCTTCCAGAATGTGGTGAACAATAGTCCTTTATAGATGCCTCACATCTTTCAAACACACACACTCTCTCTCTCTATTTTTCCATGATATGAATTCCACCCTCCCATAATAGACCCTTTAAAAAGTCACATTTTCCAACTCCATGTGACTAGGACATAGAATATGCTCCTTTGAGAACTTTGATTCTAAAGTTAGTTACTTGAGGAAACTGCTGGCACACCTGGCATCTCTCTTGCACTAGGGGAGGCAGAGGCAAACTTTCTCTGGGCTCTGTGGCCACAGGGCCCATGGCTGTTCCTTTAATAGACTAGCTCTGCAGGGTAGCTCTGGGCCATGTTCCTGGAGATGTAGCCCAGGATCGATTCCTCCAGTCCTTTCAAAGATGGTCTCCGATGCCTAACATCCAATAATAAATACTTTCCTGATGATGACTTTCCAGCTGGATTTACCCCCCAAATGCCAGATTCTGTTCAAACTGCCCACATGACCTTGCCACATGGACATCCAGTGAGAGTGCCCACCTCTTGGTATTCATGCCCTTGTGTAGTCTTCCTTCCTTGGGTGTGGGCAGGCTGGGCATATTGACTCTCTTCTAATGAATAGCGTATGGTAGACAGGACGGGATGTCACTTCAGTCTTGGTGCTCGCTCTCTCTACCTCTCTCTTGGATCATTCTTCGTGGGGAAAGCCAACCGCCATGATGTCATAAGGCAGCCCTGCGGACAGGCCTATGTGGTGAGGAAGTGAGGCCTGCCAAAAAACATGGGAGCAGATTGAGGGAGCAGATCCCCTCAATCTCAGCTGAGCTTTCAAATGAGGCCATTGCCCCAGCGGACAGCCCCACTGCTACCTCAAGAGAGACCTTGAGCCAGGGGCACCCAACTAAACTGCCCCCAAGTTCTGACTCACAGAAACTGTGAGACAGTAAATGCTTGATGTTTTTCAACCATTAAATTTTGGGATAATTTGTTATGCAGCAGTAGCTAACTAATACAGGTATCACAAATTTAACTTGTTCAAGTAATGTTCCTCCCTCATAGTCTACCCCATCTTAATAAATGACTACCCAATCCTTCTACTTGCTGAGGCCAAAAACTTGGAGCCATCCTTAATTTCTCATTTTCTTTTTTACAGGAATAAGAGGGGGTAAGTTCAATTGCTCAGTATGTCATCTTCAACCTTTACGTTGTAATTTTAATTTCTTGCCATTCCGACTATATAGTAGTTTTCTTTTTCTACTTGCTGTTATTTTTCTTTTTCTTTCATTACATTTCATAACATCATTACATTTTTTTATTGATTTCAGAGAGGAAGGGAGAGAGAGATAGAGATAGAAACATCAATGATGAGAGAGAATCATTGATTGGCTGCCTCCTGCACACCCCCCTACTATTGATCCAGCCTGCAACCTGAGCATGTGCCCTTGACTGGAATCAAACCCAGGACCCTCCAGTCCTCAGGCCGACGCTCTATCCACTGAGCCAAACCAGCTAGGGCTATTTTTCTTTTGTTAGAAGCTTTTGTTTACTAAAAATTTTATAATGATATGCCCCTTGGGGGGGTTTTTTTTTTCTTTTTTTAAAATTCACTGTACTTAACACATAGAATCCCTCCTTTACTTCTGGGGAAATGTCCACTATTATTTGATAATTTCCTACACTGTTTTATCTCCCTGGAATTCCTATCAGTTGGCAATTGTACCTCCTTAGGAGATTAACCTCCTGTCTCATCTTTCTTGTTTTCTATCTTTGTATTATTTTATTTTATTTTTTTACTTCTCTTTGTGAGGTTTCTTTATCTCCCTGTCTTCAATTGAATTATTTTGGCTATCCTGTTTTTAATTTCTAAGAGCTCTTTTCATTTTCTGTTCGTCCCTTGTTCTTGGCATTTCTTCTTTTATGAATACAGTACCCTCTCTTACCTCTTGGAAGATACCAGCTCCACCTGGTATTTTTTATATTTGTTTTAATCTTCTCTATTTGCTCTGGATTTATTTTTTCTCTTTCCTTTGTGGGCTTTCTTTTGTTTGGATGGGTTTCCCAAATATTAGGAGATTCCTAGGCTGTATGCTTTGTTAAAAGATAAACTGAGGCATATTAAAACTTTTAAGAGTTTATTTGACCAAAAAATAAATTCGAATTGGGCAGCACCAAACCAGACATGGTTAGGGTGCTCTGCCCATAGGAGTCAGGGGGAAGACTTACATAGAGATGGTGCAGAAGCAAAGAAAGGAAGTTAGTTGACTGGGTACAGCTTAAAGCCTAGTTGGCTGTTTGTGATCGGTTGTCCTTGGCATTTTGATTTCACAACCTTGAGGCATTTACAGGCTTATATTTGGATTTGTTTGGGTAGGTTGCCAAGGTATTAGAGCCACTTCAGTCTAATGGCCTCCTTGTTTAATTAACTTAACAGCTTCTATTCAAGAGTAAGCCCATGCCTGGGTTTCATTTATTGACTAATGGATTTCACTTTAGAATAATTAGGACAATTGAACATTTCTATGGAGATCATTTCTCTGGGATCCGGAGTGATATGTATATTGCAAGAGGCTTATTCTCACATTGGGAGGCAAAGAATAAGAGTCAATCATAGAATGGAATATGTCAGCAATAACGTCGTATCATTGTCTAAACATGATTTCCATCCAAGATACTGAGCTATGCCCTTACCATATTTTGCTATTAATAACCTATGCTCTGTGACCAATTTGAGGACGCATCCTGTTATTTATTCACCTGGATATTCCTCAGTGTCTCAATAAATGCATGTGGAATGAGTGGATATGCTAAGCCCAGTGGGGATTTACTTAAAGCCTTGCCCATAACACCAACCTAGCACTGTTGGCCGGCTCACGCTGGCTGGTCAATGGTCCCTGCCCAGGCCCTGAGTGATCCCCTCCAGGTGAGGCAGTTCCGACCTAACGTGACCATGACAAGGGTCTGCATGTGCCCAGGGCCCAGCAGGCGGAGAATGGTCTCCCACTTTGCTGTGTCACTGCTCGTTCTTACCAACGAGGCTAAGTTCATGGTTGGATCCATTTTGCCAAAACTCAGCATGAAGATACTGGCCTCCAACTATAGCGTGACCCCAAGCCTCCTGGTGTCTATACGGTTTGGATAGTTTTCCCTTTTGTATTTTCCACATTCAAGTTCTACCCGGTACGTCAGCCCCGTCACTTGGCTACCCCACTAACCCGAAGAGTCGCTTGTCATCTGAAAACGTGCCTTCCTTGAGACCAACGCTGAACCTTATATATTTTCCATCCAGGAAAAGAAACCTTATCCCTCCTCACTTTTCCCCCTTTAAGTCAGGTTGTGTCACATTTTCCCCAACGCCAGATAATTAACATTTTTATAGGCTTTCTTAAAACTTTTTGGAAGTATAAACAGAGGATGCCTTGCCCAGTTAAGCACGTGTTATTCATTTGCATCGTGCTAGGTACAATCGTGGATAAAGGGAAAAAGGTTCCCCTCAGAGTTGTACAGTCAAGTGGGGGGAAGCCTGCCCGCAGAACTAATATAAGTTTGGCAAGTATTATATTAGTTCTAACACCTCGGAAACGGTATTCAGGGGGTGGAGCATAAGCCAGCGGTCTCTCTGTGACCCTCGCTGGGTTTCTAAACGACTCTCAGGCATGTGAGTCACATTCAAAAGCAGGAACATTACCTTGTGCTTTGCTTTTGTAACTCCCCACTCAGATTTGCAAATGAGCAAACGGATACATACAAATCAGGACATTACCGTGTGCTCTGCTTTCATGCCGCCCCATCCCGATTTGTAAATGAACAAATGGAAATCTGAAGTGACAGGCAGGTGGGAAAGAGAAACAGCTGCTTTAAGGAATAATATTGAAAATGCATAAAAGCTGTTAATAAATAAAAAGAAGCCCATCTGCGTATTTAAAAAAATCCACAACACTTCTTTCCTGGCTTATTCATAATCTCTAAGTGTAAATAACCTTTAAAATTTTTTTTAACCAAATCTTCCCAGATTTCCAAAGACCCTCAAGGAAGCATAAAGAATAAGAGTTCATGTAAAAGGTTAAGAAATGATGGGCGTTAGAAAGGAAGGCGGAGCAAGCAGGAGAGACAGAACTATGGGGGTGGGGCCACAACATTAGTAACAAAAGAACAGAATTTCCGGAGGAGAGGCCCAGAAATCAGGATTTTAAAAAGATTCCCAGGTGATTCTAATGTGCAGCCAAGGTTGAGAACCGAAAGGCCAGGGTAAATGGAATTCATTAAAGATCAGTGTTCTAAACCGAATGGCAATCTCAGTGCAGTCATTGGGAGGGAATGGCACAGAAACCCACCATTTCTAGGTGCAATGTTCCGAGAAAGAGTTTCTGGATTAAAGACAGGCTCCTTTAAGGAGTTAAGAAGAAGCATTGAGATGCAATTACAAAACAAATTTGGAGTTTACTTATCCCTTAAGCTATAAAAAATAGAACAAGAAGGCTTTGGGGAAAACTTGCACACAGCTAAGAGAAATGGGGTTGTCAGTATTCATGGGGTTGTAGGGTTGGCCAGGTTAATCTTTGAAGGTCAAATTGACCTTTAACCTGACCTTTAGCATAGACTAGTTCAGTGGTCAGCAAACTCATTAGTCAACAGAGCCAAATGTCAACAGTACTTCTTCAAAATAGACTCCCCCAGGCCGAAAACCGACTTCTGCGCATGGGCCACGAAATTTCAATCGCACTGTACGTGCGCGCCCGCACGTGGTATTTTGTGGAAGAGCCACACTCAAGGGGCCAAAGAACCGCATGTGGCTTGCGAGCCACAGTTTGCCGACCAAGGGACTAGTTTGATTGCTCTTTTAGAAGCCAAGAGGAGCTTTGTAATAATTGTAAGAATTGCCCTGGCTTCTGTGGCTCAGTTGGTTGGAGTGTCATCCTGTACACCAAAAGGATGTGGGTTCATTTCCTAGTCAGGGCACATATCTAGGTTGTGGGTTCAACCCCCGGGGACACACATGGAAGGCAACCAATTAATGTTTCTCTCTCTATCTCTCTCTCTCCTCTCCCTTCCTCTCTCTCATAAACAAACAAACAAACAAACAAACAAACAAATAAATAAATCAAAACCATCTCCTGTGGTGAGGATGAAAAAAATAAAAATAAAATCTAACCATCTGACCCTGGACAGTGTGGCTCAGTTGGTTGGGCATTGTCCTGTGCACCAAAAGGTTGCCGGTTCAATTCCTAGTCAGGGCACATGCCCAGGTTGCCAGGTCCATCCAGGTAGGGGGCAAGCAGAGGCAGCTGATCAATGTTTTGCTCTCACATCGATGTTTTTTTTTTCTCTCTCTCCCTCTCCTTTCCTCTCTCTCTAAAAAAACAATAGAAATATTTTTTTAAATCTATTTGAAAAAAAATCTAACCATCTGTTACTTAAAGAAACACTTAAAAATGAAAGTCATATGCAAACTAAAAGAGGGAGTTAAGCTATGTGAAAAACACAACAGATAATAGCATACTGTCCTACAAAATGTAATGCGGTTCTACAATCTAAATGCCATTAATTCCTCTTGCTACATCGTCAAGGTTGGTGAACAGATAGTTTATATACAAGAAAATCCAGACGTTTAATTGTCTTATGGGAAAATGCACAGTTTTTCCTAGCAACATAAGAAAAAAATAATAAACGGAGCTATCTTCTAGGCACCATTACTCATGGCTTCAACTAATGAAAATAAATTAAAAAGAAAAAGCCCAATGCTGGTAACCAAGAGAAATACATATTCATATTACAGTGCTTTTCAGGGGCAATAAGAAACTATTGCAACAAGAACTATAAAATTGTTCATATACTTTGTTCTAGAAACTCTAATAAGTCTCAAGAAAATATCCTCTAAAGAAAATAAAAGGTTGTTTTTTTTAATAACAATGTTCATATTGGCACTGTTTATAATTGCTTTAAAATTAGAGTTCTTAGTGTTAAGGGATTAACTAAATTCTCAGGGTTAAGGGATTAACAAAATAAGCCGTGTTATATTGACTTAGCTATAGCTTTTGAAACAATAAGCAGACTTCTGTGAGGGAGCAGGAGGGATAAACACAGTCCAGAATTACCACCCGCCCCCTCAACCCCAAAAGGAAGCCCTAGAAAAAATGGAAAAATATAGGAAACAACTATTTCAGACATCAGGCACCAGGCTGATCCCTGAGGAAAGGGAACCGTTGAGGTGCAGTCTACCATGGCCATGGCTCTCTGGAGGTAATTCCCACACTCAGTCCACCATTCCTTCTGAGTTGAGGAGCAGATGGATGTTCTGAGAGGCCAGGGTGTCTAGGATTGGCAGAGTCGGGTAACCTGAGTGAGAAGAGCTACGGTAAGAAAGAGCTTCAGAAATGTGGGTAGAGGTCCTTTGACTGAATACCAGTGAGTGCTCGTATAGGGTAAAACCCCATCAGATGAGACCAGGACAACTTCTCAGGGACAAACAATTGCTGGGGAACTCTATATCAAGTAACTCCCAGGGGTCACACAGTGCCAGGTATTATCTGAGTTGCCGTTAGCCAGAGTGAAAGATTTCATTGAATATCCGGGACACTAAGTAGGATCCTCAGAAAGGCCAGACCTTACCCATGGAGCTCAATTAACTCTAAAAAAAAGTCTACTCTAGACCCCTCCTGAATGAGTTTAAAAAAATTTCAAAAGGATCAATCTAATCCACAGGTAATATAACTGCTTGCTATAAAGCCCAACCTCTCTCTCTCTTCTTTAAAATATATTTTTATTGATTTCAGAGAGGAAGGGAGAGGAAAAGAGAGATAGAAACATCAATGATGAGAGAGAATCATTGATTGGCTGCCTCCTGCACACCCTACACCCGGGATGGAGCCCGCAACCCAGGCATGTCCCCTGACTGGGAATTGAACCATGACCTATTGGTTCATAGGTCGATGCTCAGTCACTGAGTCATGCCAGATGGGTCCAACATCTCTTACAGCAGGGATGAGACCCTTTTTTCTGGGAAGGGCCATTTGGATATTTATAACATCATTCTCGGGCCATAAAATATTATCAACTTAAGAATTAGCTGCTATATTTGGTCAAACATTTAATTAACTCACCCCTAATGCCTTGGCAGGGCCAGACAAAATGATTTCGTGGGCCTTATATGGCCCATGAGCCAGACGTTCCCACCCCTGTCTTAAAGGAATGCAAGCACTCAACAATGTAAAAAATACCAGCATCAAAATGATTGCTCTTTGAAAGATACTGTTAAGAAAATGAAAAGGCAAGCCACCGACGGGGAGAAAATATTTGCCAAACATTTCTGATAGAGGACTCCTATGTAAAATCTATAAAGAATTCTTATAATTCAATAATAAGACAAACAAACCAATTTTTAAAATGGGCAAAAGGTTTGAATAAACACTTCTCCAGAGAAGATATCTAAATGTGTGCATCAAATAACATTAAGTGATAAATACACTTAAATGTGTCATTCATGTGTACACAATGGGAAGAATCAGAAATGAAGCAGAAGACATTGTTGAGTTCAATATTCACTGAAGTATTTTTTTAATCTTTATTGTTGAAAGTATTACAGATGTCCCCGTTTTACCCCCATTACCCCCTTCCAGCCTGCCCCCATCCCCCACCCCAGGCCTTCACCACAATATTGTCTGTGTCCATGGGTTATGCATAGCATTTTAGAGCAGCGGTTCTCAACCTGTGGGTCGAGACCCCTTTGGCGGTCGAACGATCCTTTCACAGGGGTCGCTTAAGACCGTCCTGCATATCAGGTATTTACATCATGATTCATAACAGTAGCAACATGACAGTTATGAAGTAGCAACGAAAATAATTTTATGGTTGGATCACAACATGAGGAACTGTATTTAAAGGGCCAGAAGGTTGAGAACCGCTGTTTTAGAGTTTGCAAAATTTCAGAGATGGCTCACTGACTCTTGTCTGGCTGATAATTCCTAGCTCTGGGTTTATTTCTGTCAGGAGAATAAAAGCTGTCCTTTGTTGAAGGAGCAGAGGAATCAGGAGCAAGCCCTGATTCTGAAGAGATGACAAAGCACACGGACGTCGTTGGCTCTCCAAAGCACTGGAACGTCTTTTCAAGAAGGAATTGGCCTTGGACCCCGATGCAGACCCCCGCCTGCGGAATGAGAATAGCGCCCCAGAAGCCATCCCTGCTGGTTTGCCCGTGTTTGTCTCCTCTCCATCACAGGTACGATGAGCATTCACTGCTTTCATTCCTTTGCAAGGCTGCTGGGATTCTGTGTCTGCCCAGGGGGCTGAAGCTGATGGATGCTGCCGTCACAGGGGGCCCGGCTTTGGGCTCAGTGCGGTCAGAACACTCAGAGGTGCCTATCGAAACAGGAAGCTCAGGTGTAGGGACTGGCGTTGTGTTCGCTGTGTTACGGGAGAGGCACACAAAAAGCAGGTCCTCGCGCCTCTGACCCAGGTTTCTGTCTGAAAACATGCATTGCCTGTGAGGGAAAGGCCTGGACCCGGTACTCATCAGCGTGTTCCTCAATAAGCTTTTTGAAACTGGTGTGATGCAGAAAGAGTGCGGGTTTGAACCCTGGCTCCCTCGTGTGCTTAACCTCTCCGAGCCTCAGTTTCCCCATTTGTAAAACTGGGGTAGGGCACGTTCCCAGCTCTTATCTGAAAGCCTGGGATCAGATGTGTTTTGGAACTCAGAAAATTTTTCAAATTTTAGAAGAATAATGCTGTGCAAGTAGCTTGTATTACCCAATACTCCAGGAGGGTGTGGGGCTGTCGCCCTCAAGAACACACATGAGCATTCTCTGCAGGAAAATGTATGCGTTTTCACAGTAAGTGGGGTAAGAAAAAACTATCATTAGTCGCATGTCAGCGAAGGCCAGCTTTTGCTGCCAAGTGGGCTTGCTGCAAGTCTACGAAAAAGCCTTTGGTGTTCCGGGTTTTCTAGATTTCAAAAGTGCAGATGAGGGGACGTGGGACTGGGCTTTTGTGCAACTTGGAACAATACACCTTCTGGGTGGTCGCAGCCCCCGTGCCCATTACCGACAAGCAGGGTAAGAAAAATGCATCCCTTGCTTCGGGGTCAATGTCAAATGGCACCCTCACCCAGGTACCTTGGTGCCACACACGCCGTCCAACCAGACCCAGCGGCTCTCATCATACTCATGGGTCAGGGCGGCTGGCAGAACAGGCAATGATGGACGATGGCCCCTCTCCCCTTTGGACTGTCTCTTGTGCATTAGACCAATGCTCCTTAGATGCGGCCATGCGCGTGAATCACCGGCTGCTTACACTATAAGAGGGTTGGTGTAGGGCCTGAAACACTGCCTTTCTAGCAAGCGCCCAAGTCATATTCATGCCCTCGGTCCACGAACCACACTTTGAGCAGTGAGTTCTAGACCCACCGCTCCATCTCTCCTTGGACGGCCCACATGAGCTTACTTCAGCATGGCCTTCCTGGAACCCGCTCCTGATGACCTGACCTTCATGATGGCCCCAGTCTCCAGCCATCGTTTCCAGGATGGGAACATGCCAGTCCTCCTCGCTGCCCCCTTTTCCTCTCGGTCACCGCACATCCATTGGTTACTAAGAGCCGCAGAGTGTACCCTCTTAATATTTCTCGGTCAGGGTTTCCCAGCCTCGGCATTTTTGAGCCAGACAAGTTTTTGTGGTAGAGATCTGTCCACCAGGGGGCAAAATCACACCCTGTTGAGAGGCACTACTCTAATCCAGGGACTTTCAACTGCAGTTTTTAAAAGCCATGCAATACCTGACTATTTAGTCAGGGGCACTGGCCTCTCTTCCCTTAGATTGTCAAATAAAAGAATGCCACCAGCCAACACAACAAGAGCCGTCCGGTGTGAATGAATCAAAATTTAACCTACTTTTTTTTGTGTGTGTGTCAGATTGGCAAAAGTATTTTTTGGTGCAGTGCAAAATTTTATCAATTAGTTTATGTGTGCCGTGAGACGAAAGAGGTTGAAAATCGCTCCTCTAATCCCTCACCTTCTATTTCTCTAGCTTACTGACTTGGATCACTTCTTTCCCAGGCAGAGTTTGGTGTTTCTTCCTCATGTATAGTTTATCTGTTAACATTTCTGTGTTCTCTTGATTATGAGTTCTCAGAACCCTCATATTCTTGGCATCCTGCATGGGGTCTGAAACAGGCAGATGATTAACACATGTTTGAATGAATGAATGAATGAATGAATGAATGAACACATCCCCCGGCAGCTGCAGGTTCCTAGACGGGTGGGGAAGCCCAGCATTTAGCTCACAGGAGGTCTGCCCAGTGCCAGGTAACAACTGGCACATCTGCCGGAGCCCAACCAGAGCCTGAGGGACATCCACAGCTGTCTCGGCCCGGGATACGCCCGGCTGCCATCCAGCCTCTCCCTCTTCACCTGTTGATCTCTGGCCTCTCCACCCTGTTGGAAGGTCACGCATCCCTCTGCCGCTCACCCCAGGGCGCACTGTGCAGCGCTGCGATGGGAGCAGCTGCTGGGACACAGTATCTTCACCCCGAACAGCCAGCCGCCTTTGAAATTCGGTTTGGGGCTAATGTGTGACACCCAGGTTGGCCTGCTCTGTCCAGACTGTCAGAATACTCGGGGCTTATTCCCTTCAGCGGGCTCACAGCCTCGCCCGAGACCCCTAATTTAAACTTCACTTCTGCTATCTGGATTTTATTTGAAGTTCAACCTTTCTGAATAGTTTTCCCAAATGTATTGATTATTAGTCCAGTTGTTTTGGCAAGATACTGTAACAGACAGCTGTGAAATATATATATATATCTGTCCTTGTTCCTGGTACAGAGCTCCCCAAACCCTTGTAATTCCTAAGTAATCAGAGTGCCAGGAACCTCTGCTGTTGTAATATTTGAGCTCTGCTGCTGACACAGAGCTCCTAAATCCCTTGGGATTTCCCGGGTGATAGCAGTGTCTTCTGCTCTAATAAGGTGATTGTTGGTGGGCTCCTGGAGGGGGCTGATTACCAGAAAGACCAATCCATGACTGGAAGCTTGGATTTCAGCCCTACCCCCATTACTCGGAGGGGAGAAGGGCCAGAAATGGAGTTAATGCTCGATCATGCCTACATGAGGAAACTCCATAGAAATCCCCCAAGTGTGGTTCTGGAGAGCTTCCCGGCTGGTGGACACATGAAGGCTCTGGGATAGTGGAGGGCTGGGAAAGAGCACAGACAGTCGGTGCCCTTCCCACAGACCGCGCCCTGTGCTTCTCCTCTGTCTGGAAGCTCATCTGTATCCTTCCATCATATCCTTTTATGATAAACTAGAGGCCCCCTGCATGAAATTCATGCATGGGTAGGGTCCCTAGAGGCTGCAGACTGCCAGCCAGGGCCTCCCTTCCCCCAGCCTGCCACCACTGCTGGCGGGGGGCAGGGAGAGGGGGGGAGGTGCAAACGCCCGCCACGTTCCGTGCTGCCCCCTGGTGGTCAGCACATGTCTAACTCCTGGTCAGTAGAACTCCTGCCCATGGGGACAATTGCATATTAGCCTTTTATTATATAGGATAGTAAGAAAACTATTTTCTTGAGTTCTGTGAGCTGCTCTAGTGAATTCATCAAACCCGGGAAGGGGTTGTGGGAACCTCTGACTTATAGCCAGTCGGTCAGAAGCACAGGTGATTTGTGATTGGCATCTGAATGGGTGGGAGGTCATCTTGTGGGACTGAGACCTTAACCTGTGGGCTCTGACGCTATCCCACTGTAAATGTCAGTGGAAGCAAGTCTGGACGAGAACATCCCCAGTTTTAGTTTACTCCCCTTTGAGTAAGACAAATCCTTTCGTCAGTGGCCAGCTTGTTGTGGGGACTCCTCCCCCTCTTCCCCGGCACATCTGGTGTCAGAGTGCTGAGTGTGACAATGTGGTGTGAGAGGAAAGGAGAAACACAGGGAGGGAACTGAGTTTTCCTATTTCAACAGCACAGGCAGAAACTTAATTTAGTCCTTTAGTTTTCTGTGACTATTTTAGTCTGACTCTACCCTTTCATTCTTCCAGCTTCTTTTGTTTTATTCTCTTAATAGCTTTCAGTTGTATTTAATCAGTTTTGGCCACTTTGGCTAAAGTGTTAATCTCTCTCCATGTCTGTCTGTGGCACCATCATCCCCAGATTTAGACGCCTGCCTCCGGGCTTGGCCTAAGTGACGCTGGTTCCCACGGGCTGGGGAGTCCACCAGACTTGGTGTGAGTCCTGGCTCTGCCATAGATGACAAAATCAGGGCAAGTTATTTAATGACTCGACTCTTCTGCTCCCTTTTACCTGTAAAAGGATACAAATACACCTGGCTGGTGTGGCTCAGTGGTTGAGCATCAACCTATGAACCAGGAGGTCACCGTTCAATTCCTGGTCAGGGCACATGCCTAGGTTGTAGGCTCAATCCCCAGTGTGGGGCATGCAGGAGGCAGGTGATCAATGATTCTTTCCCATTATTGATGTTCCTATCTCTCCTTCCTTTTTCTTCCTTCTCTAAAATCAATAAAAATCATATATAATAAAAGCCTAATATGCTAAGTGTCCAGTCGTATGGTTGTCCATTCAACCAATCAAAGCATAATATGCTAATGAAGTGCTATGCTCAACCGCTTGCTATGACCACCAGGGGGAAGATGCTCAACACAGGAACTGCCCCCTCGTGGTCAGTGTGCTCCTACAGGGGACACACCACTGAGCCAGAAGCCAGGCTCACAGCTGGTGAGTGCAGCGGCGGTGGCGGG
The DNA here is from genome assembly GCF_000147115.1 of Myotis lucifugus. Taxonomy (NCBI): domain Eukaryota; kingdom Metazoa; phylum Chordata; class Mammalia; order Chiroptera; family Vespertilionidae; genus Myotis; species Myotis lucifugus. The sequence goes on from NW_005871058.1 coordinate 61,591, forward strand.
AGCCTCTCCCACCTCTGCAGCAGCACTAAGTATGTCCAACTAACCGCGGGCCTAAGCCGTCAGTCAGACATCCCCCAAGGGCTCCCAGACTGCGAGAGGGCGCAGGCCAGACTGAGGGACCCCCCCCACCCCGAGTGCATGGATTTTGTGCACCAGGCCTCTAGTATATATTTTAAAAAAGGGTACAAGTATTTGGATGTTATGAGGAGTAAATGGAAAACATTTTATACATTACAAGGCACATTATAAACTACATGAGTTAATAAAAGTTAGCCACTTTTATGGCCAACTTTCTTTATGGAACGATATATTTTTGGAAAAGATCACATTAAAAGCAAACATCTCCCAGCCACCTCCAGTTGAGTTTGTGCTCATTGTATGCTCAGTGTACAGGTGTCGTTCCTGTAGTGAGAGGCCCTTCTTTCATTTCCTCTTTAGGCATTTGCCTTCATCCTTTTGCCAGTTTGGTTCCAGCACCAAGTTTTTTCTGGCATGATCTGTGGGGTGAAGGTCCAAGGCTGGACGCGACACAGAAGATTGCCCTCCCCAGCTGGCTTGTTTAAACCAGCGTGAAATCCGAGGCCTTTGCTAGTCTCTCAGAATGAGATGCTCTTTTTTTTTTTTTTTTTTAAAGCAGATGAATACAAGTCTGTTTTTTTGGTCCAGTCTCTTATATTTCAAATTAAAGAGGTTTTGTAGGAATCTGGAACCGCATTTCCCTGGTAGATCATTTGGAAAGAGTGTGAACTTTGCTTCCCATCTTGGATCTGGGTGTGAGTTACTTGTTTCCTGCATCTGCCTTTAGCTTCTAATTTTTCCTTTTCCTAATTTCCTCTCTTTCATTGTAATCTCATCCCAATGCTGTTGCCTTAACTCCCTCCTTAAAGCAGTTTTTACCTCCAGAGTACTAGTTGCTAAGGAGCCTTTGGCATAAAGCCACAGAGCGAGGAGCCACAGAGGAAGATTTGGGTAAATCATTAGAGCATGTCAGAGCTTGGAAGGGCTCAGCGGTCATCTAACTTAGTGGTTCTCAAACTGTGTTCCTTAGAACCCTAGGGGTCCAGGGAAGTCCATAGGACCTTTACAGGGAAGAGGCCCCACTGGGCCTCACGCTATTCAATCCCGACATCTCTGCTTCATTTGTTTTAGATATGAGTGTTCAGCACAAAACAATTTAAGGGGCTCATTTAAGAAAAATTATAAATTCTTTTCATTTTGCCAATGAGGACATTGAGGCCCTCAGATTGCCTCTAGATTATGACCAACTCCTTGGTGGCTGAACTGGGGCTGGTGATCTCAAAGGCTCTTTTTTTTTCCCTTTTTCCTTTTTTGGTTGTTAACCCTCACCCAAAGATATTTTTTTCCCCATTGACTTTTAGGAAGAGTGGAAAGGAGGAGGAGAGACAGAAACATCGATGTGAGAGAGACACATCTATTGGTTGCCTCCCACACATGCCACATCCGGGGCTAGGGATTGAGCCTGCAACCAAGGTATGTGCCCTGACTGGAATTGAACCTGTGACTCTTCAGTCTGAGGGCCAATGCTCTAACCACTGAGAAAAACTGCTAGGGCTCAAGGGTTCTTATTTATGTCAACTCTGGCATCATTCAGATGTTCCTGTTTTTCCTATGTCAGAGGAAGAGGCGGAGGTAGTATGTCTGTGAACAGTTCTCAGCCAGCTACGTATTCGGAATCAACAGGCAGCTTCCATCTACAGCTTGTTGTGATGTGGGGAGGAGGCTGGCGCTAGGAGAGGATTATGGAATGGGGAAAAGGTTGTTTGTTTTAGTCTCATGTCAGTTTTGCTAGAATGTCCCTTTTTTGTGTTATATTGGAAATGTCCGCACTCTGGACCCAAGACATCTGACAAGCTCTCTATAGTGAATGAACACAGACCAGTCTTCAACTTCTGGTAAGTCACCCAGGACCTCAGGGATCCAAATGGGAGAGCAGGCATATGGGTACCAGCTGTGCAAAGCTCAAAATTGCACCCCAGGAGGGATGTCCCTGGAATTCTGTTCTCCACCAAGCCCTCAAGTTTCTGCCCCTCACTTCATGTCTCAAATACATTCTTGGCCAGTGGTTCCTGATCTTTCTGGATGTCATGACTTTTTGAGAAAATGTTTGAAATGACTTTGGGGGCTGACAATGGAATTGCCAACATTTTACTTTTTAATATCAATGAACATCTACCGTTATAAAAATTATTTGAACACCAAAAATGTAGGAAAGATGTCACTTGAGAAAGAAAAGCTCTTCCCAAGAAATGCTAATCATTCTGCCAGGGGCAATTTTTGTTCATTTGGTGGTGGATCAATAGTGACCCCGCCCTGGCCTGGCCTGGCAATGGTATAGGCCAGCGGTCACCAATCTTTTGGACCTCATGGACCACCAGTGGTCCGCAGATCACCGGTTGGTGACCGCTGGTCTAGGCCACAGGTTCCGTAGTTTCTATGGCATCAGACAGCGGGCACCTGTGATACCATTGAAATACCAACTGGTTAGCTGGCCACTGACAAGAGGCCATTTGTCTTACCCTAAGAGGAGTAAACTAAAATTGGTGATGTTCTTGAGACAGGGGCAGGGAATGACAAAGTTCTATCCACTGACTACATTAAAAAGGAAGTGCATTTTCCATTAACTTCAGACAACTAAGCTCCATGTCTAGACATTTCCCAACCGTATGAGACCAGAGCAAGGGCAGCGATGACACCAGGCATGGGTGGGAGCCAGGCCATTGGTGATGAGAACCATGTCTGGTAGGGCTGAAATATGAAATATACTTTTTAACCCAATAGTTTCATGTTAAAATGTTTAGGTAATACATTTAAAGAAAGTAGACTACAGTACAACAGAGAAACAACTTTGAGTGATTTCTTCTTTAACAAAATGTAAATCAATAAATCGTTTTTATCAATGAAGCTAAGAAACGTCCATCTATGGAGCAGAAAGAAGCTATATGATAGAGGGGCATCAGAAAAGGAACGGATTTAGAATTGGGCAATTGGGGATTGAAAGACAGGACTTCTGGACGGTGGAACAGTCATTTAGAGAGGCATGTCGTTTAGTGTCCAAAGCATGGGATTCTGAAGGTGCATTGACCTAGGTTCCTATAATGGCTCTGTCATCACCACCACTTAACCTTTTGGAGTCTCTGTTTCCTTATTATTATTATTTTTAACTAGAGGCCCAGTGCATGGAATCATGCACATTGAAAGGAAATTAATTAGAAGGTGGCTGGTGGGGCGGGACTGGGCGAGACAGGCCAGACACGCCCTGGAGCTAACCTCCCGTGGTCCCTCCCCGGCCGGCTGCACCTGGGGTGGTGCTGGGACTCAAAGGGCATCTGCGGAGTGAGTGGGGTCCCTCTGGCACATGGGGTCCCTCAGCCTGGCCTGCGGGGATCAGGCCGAAACTGGCAGTCCGACATTTCCTGAGGGGTTCCAGAGTGAGAGGGCACTCTGCAAAGTTGCTGTTGCTTGGCAGCTCTTGCATTGACCGTCTGCCCCCTGGTGGTCAGTGTGTGTCATATCTACTGGCTGATTGGCTGGTAGGCCAGTCGCTTAGCCTTTTATATATATAGATTGTTTATGGATTTTTAGACAGGAAAGAAGAAACATCAATAGAAGAGTGCAACATTGGTTGGCTACCTCCTCTATGCCCCCTCTGGGGATCAAGCCTGCAACTCAGGCATGTGCCCTGACCGGGAATCGAACTGGTAACCTCCTAGTGCATGGGATGACATCCAACCAAATGAGCCACACTGGCCCGGGCTGTCTCCTTATTTTTCACATGGCTGGTAGGACTACGTGGTCATGGTGGGTCTTCTATCACATAGTCTACAAAGAGTTTATAGACAAAACAGAATGAAGAAAGCTCGCCTTCGTGCACTAAACAGGAAGGGTCTGGATCGATGTTGGTCTTTGCCTTGGCCAAGACGCCAACGGGGTACGCATCACGGACTTTCTCCATCCTCTGTTGTACACCGGCAGGAGCCCCCACATGCTAAGGAACACAGCCCACCCCACCCCAACAGTCTACTGTCCGTGAGCCATGAACAAACCATACACAGAGAGAAGCTTCTTTTTTTCTTCAATTTAATTGAAGTTACTTAGAAAAATAATCAGGCTTGAATGGCTTTTCCTGGAGGAAGGTTCAGGAACATTTCACGCTTTTGTTGGCAATGTGGAATTCAGCTTTCTTGAACAGTACAGTAAGATACAGGGAGAGGTTTCTACAACAAGCCCTCTACTGCATACAAATATGTAAAAAAAAATCACACTCCACAGAGATGTTAAATTATATGTCCATATGCCATACTGAGCATGCTCCTAAGACAATAGTACGGGCAGCCCCTTCCGTACCTGACAGAGTAGCAGACTGCAGAGCGCCTGTTAACGGCCAACAGGCAAGCTGGCTGTAGAAGGTCCTGTTGCCTGTTCATAGGGTCTAGTTGGTTGTGATGGGAAAAGGCTGGGGGAAATGCTGTTTGTAGGAACGTGGGGGAGCGATGAGGTCAGTCCTGCTGACATAGGAGTGGGCAAGGGAAGGATTCTGCTCCCCAGGTCTGCACAGATTGTGTGCGCGTGGGGGAAGGACTGGGCTGAGAGATGTGCTCTGAGCATCACCCACCGGGACAGAGTCCCTCGGCTTCTTGCTGGGTTAGAACAGGGACTTTTACAATCACCACCTCAGCACTAGTCCAGACCCCACCAGCTAAGTGTGCTAGGGCCTGGCTTTAGTTATGGGAACTTTCTATGGCAGTGATGGCGAACCTTTTGAGCTTGAGCTTGGCGTGTCAGCATTTTGAAAAACCGTAACTTAACTCTGGTGCCGTGTCACATATAGAAATTTTTTGATATTTGCAACCATAGTAAAACAAAGACTTATATTTTTGATATTTATTTTATATATTTAAATGCCATTTAACAAAGAAAAATCAACCAAAAAAATGAGTTCGCGTGTCACCTCTGACATGCGTGTCATAGGTTCGCCATCACTGTTCTATGGGCAGGATTCAGATCCTGGGCTTCCAGGGCTCTGCCACCAGCAGGCCTGGTCTGACTGGAGTTTCCACTGCCCACTGCTCTCCTGTGGCACCCAGGTCCTGAGCAAGCAGGACGGTGAAGCTCACCTGGTGGACAGATAGGAAGGGAGGAAAGTCCCCTCTGAGACACCAGAGTCAGCAGACTGCACTTTTTCCCAGACCAGCTGGGGAGGCGGGGAGCGGGGTGGGGGCAGAGAAGGTGCAAGGATTCCAACGCTGTGGCTAATAGGTCAGCAGGAATGTCCTTGTCAGTACTACCCTGGCTGTACCTGGTTTTGCGCACACGGCAGCACCCTTGAAATGTGGCTCGGAGGTGGGACCCCTGCCTGTACTTTTCTCCAGCTAAGCACGCCACAGCAAGCATTTCAAACAGTTTTCTTTAACAAAACCCCACAAAGGTTTGTTTTCCAGGCACATTTTTAACCATGAATTCTTTTTAACCAAGGACACACTATTTTCTACATTAACAGTGGAATCAATTAAAAAATTTTTATACCATTAGAAAATGAAACCTGAAAACAAAACACAAGGAGAAAGAATCTCTCGCTGCAGAACCATAGTGATGTGTCATCCCCGAGGGACAATCTTTCTCACTGTAGAGAGAAAACGGATGAAAGAAGGCGACCTGCACACAGCACCGAGCTTGCTCGCACAGCTGATCAAAGACAGGCACGGAAACGCAAAAGTCTGGAAATCTAAGCGACTTTCCATTTAAAAACCAAAGAACTCACAGTGAACAACTCCAACCTATGGAACCGAAGAAGCGCTCATCAAGAGTTGAGCTCACTCTGCTTGCATTGAGCAGCCTAAGGCTTGAGGCATAGGGGGACCACTTTGGCCTTATGCTCCCCCTCCCCCCACTTCTGTCCATACCACCCAAAACTTTCCTCTACTGGCTTGGGAGGGATGAAGTATTGCCTGTGGTAGAATCCAGGATTAGAACCATTGCACGCAAGTTAAAGTTGAATTCATTGGATAAGGTACCTACCTCTGTTGCTTGGTCACTGTGGTGCTGTTTGATTTTGATTTTTTTTTTTTGGTTTTTGGAGGGGGTAAGAGAGGCAGTTTTTATCCTTGAAGAACTCAGATGGGCTAAATCAACCTAACCAAAGTATACTCTGCGGAACGCTAGCTCTGTGAGATGATCTGCAAAATAGAGAATTCTGGTCATGTAAGTTCAGGAAATGCTGCTGATGCAACGATCCTCTTGGGATTCGCAATGCACAGCACACATTCAGGGCTCCGAAAAGTCCCGCAGAAAGGAAACTGACTTCACTTCGTTTGCCAAGGATACGTGACCACAAAACTCTCATTTTGCATCACATGAACTTGACATCCCCTAGGACCTGTGTTCTGTAGAGCACACATTTTAAAACGATGGACAGCCTGTTTTGTCAGCAGAAGCCCTGTTTCTGAGGACAGTTTCCTTTGCCTGGAAATAGAGTTCAGAGTCCCAATTCCAGGGACAGCCGGAGACTGTCCCTCGACGGGTAAAACATGTTGCATAAATCTCTATCCATCCAGGGCAGAGTCGCTGCGCCCTTCACAAGGGGAGAGAGCGTGGAAGGAGGTACACAGCATTTATAAATAGCTCCGGCCACCTCCTCCCGGGCACACCTCACTCACATTCAATAAAATAATTTTCTCGGTGAGATGTGGCAGCTGCTGCTCACGGAGCTGGCTCTGAGCTTTATCATACAATTTTCATAGTTTCTGTGAATAAATTATTCATTTTTTTGTTTGTTTTAGAATAGTCTTCTCACCCCTTGGCTATAGGCTGCATGAAAAAACGAAACAAAAAGCAAAACTTACCCACACCCCAGCCCACCCCATCCCCTATTGTTAGAACTATTATTATTATTATTATGTACAATATCTGCTACCAACTCATTCACTAGCTGCAAGAGAGAGGTGGCTCAAATGTCAACCGAGACGTGGGAAATGGCTGCAGGTGAGGAGCGGGAGCAGGTGTTCATTAGCAAGGAACAGGAAGTGGGCGTTTCCAGCCTTCCAGAGGAAAGGGGTGTGAATTACCATCACGGAAGGCTGTCCTTGCTGCTCAGGCATGGCGATCACACAGGTGCTGATGGCCTCTTAGCCTTGGGAGGACTTGAGAGAGGGTGTGCATGTGCACGTGTGTACCCGGAGTCCACCCCTGACCTCCATGAGGGGTAGAAACGCCAGACCATTGCAAATCCCCGAGGGTAGGAATCCTGCCACGGTGTTATGTGGCAAGAGTAGGAAGCAACATGGAGACGTGGGTGCTGGGCTGGAGATGGCAGGAGGTGGCACTGGAAGCAGCTGAAGCTCCCCTTCCCTCACCCATAGCAGACATCACTAATCGATCACCGCACTCTTCCAAGCTGTGCCTGGCAAGTCTATTCTGGGGTTAAAGGTGGACACTACCAATACCTTAGAGCAGGCACAGGATAGGAGATATTTTTGCCATCTATTGTGTGGGTCCTTGAGCTTGGATGATGCACCAGGTTCGGGGGCCTGCTCCAAGCATGTGGTTTTCAAATTTGGGTCATAGAAAAATGCAAATTTATAGGGGTCATGGACCTGCTCATGAACAGCCCAAGATAGCGGAGGTTTGCTAATTGTCAAGCTGGATACTAGGTGTCCATGTAAAGCTTCTTGAGGGCCGAGACTACTGGTTTTGTTCAATGCTCTATCTGCAGGGCCTAGAATGAGGCCCAGCACATAGTAGTTGCTCAATAAATACTTGCTGACTATAAAGCAACAGCCATTTCATCTTCATCACAACTGGCACTGCCAGTTAAAAATTTCTTTAGAAAAGCTTATTCTATCCGACTATTCTGGTGGGGGGAAAATAAAAAGCTACCATCAGCTCTCTCCTTGGGTAAAAAAAATCACATTTCTTTAGGGCAAGGGACTTTGGGGTTGATTGAAAATCGGTGTGGAATTAGTCCCTTGCAAAGGTGCCTCTTTCCGTTTATTTCTGGCAGAATGTCAAGCACGGTGGCATCAACACACATCACAACGGCTCTTATCACACAGTGAGTCTATGAGCGGCGACTGAGAACATTCACGCCCCCAAGTGAGCTAGAGCAAGCACAGAATGAAACACAGATTTCTTATGCTGCCACACCAAGAAATCTCTACAGACACTATGCTTAAATAACTATAAATAATATTAATTAGAATTTATGGAATGCACAGTTCATGGAATTCACCGGAACACAAGGAAACCTTTGAGACAGTGTTGCAGTACTCATGTCTAAAACCAGGGACACCCACAACTATTCCCCTGCAAAGACAGCTGTCCTTCCCTACCAAGGATTTTAAATAATTCTCACTATGCTGCTCGCAGCATCATCCCCAAAGAAATATTAATTTACAAAATAACCCAATATTCATATAATTCTTTTGACAAATAAAAATCTTAAATTAAAAAGCATGATTCTCTCCCTCGTCCCCCCTCCCCCGACCCCAGCCCCCCACCCCCACCCTCCCCTTTATTCCAATTTCAGGTAGCTTGGCACTGAGTAATTGAACATTAAAAAATCGAGTTTGTAGACTTCGTACAGCTGCGTTTGGTGCTCCGAGCTGATGTTCTGGAAGAACTCCGTGGTCATTTCGTCAGTAGTTCTTGTGGACTTGGCGTAGGTGGGGAACTTCAGGTAGCTGCCCACCCCCGCCAGCTGCAGGACGTAATTGGAATCCTCCTCCAGCGTCTCGTACTTGCCCACGAGGTCGTAGTGGATATGGCACGGGTGGCAGAGGGAGTAGACGGTCTGCCAGTGCTCGTTGAAGGGCTCCTCGCGCTGGGTGTGCGGGTCGATGAGATAGGCCACGAACTCCTCGAACTTGACGTCGTCGCCCTTGCGCAGGGCCTCCTGCGTGGCGTTCTTGCGCTGCCGCTTGATGATCTTGGTGCCGTAGCGCTTGTGGAAGGACGTGTTGTACTTCTGCGTGAACTTGTTGCGGTAGGCGGACACCAGCCGCTCGAAGGGCTCGCGGACGAACAGGAACTTCATGTAGCTTTTCAAGCGGTGGTTGATCTCGGGGATGCTGTACTGGTTGAGGGTCTTCAGGTTGGCCGAGACGTGCGCCTCGTTGGCCGGGATCTCCATGGGGTCGCTGTACTTGCCCCGCCCGGTCAGGACCATCATGAGGCGCTTCCAGTTGGTGCAGGCCACCTTGGGCACGTAGCAGTAGATGAGCTCGTGGTCCTCGTCCACCACCAGGTGCTTCAGGTCGTTGGGCGTCAGCACCCGCCGCTTGCGGCTCACGGCGCTGTTGGCCCGGCAGGTGTCGGTGACCTGGTCCCGGCGCATCTGGTGCAGGACCGCGCTGTTGGACAGCTCGAGCTGCAGAGGGGACACAAGAGGGAGGAGAATTCAGGACTCGGGCGGGATGTTTGCACTGGGCCACAGGCATCACCGTGACGGCCGGAGCAGGCCACTGAGACAGCCAGGGGACCACTAAGTGGCCTACGTCTCTCATCCCTTATTCTTGCTCTTGGTTCCCCCATCCTTCCTTTGTGGAATAATATAGTGATCAACTCTATAACGTATGCATCCCCCTCTACGTTGCTACAGCTACATAAATACAGTTTTTCTTTTTTAAATATATTTTTATTGATTTTAGAGAGAGGAAGGGAGAGGGGGAGAGAGAGAGAGAGAGAGAGAGAGAGAGAGAGAGAGAGAGAGAAACATCAAAAATGAGAGAATCATTGATCAGCTGCCTCCTGCACGCCCCCTACTGGGGATCGAGCCTGCAACCCAGGCATGTGCCCTTGACAGTCTATCCACTGAACCAAACCGGCTAGGGCTATACAGTTTTTCTTTTCACTGTACAACAATTTGAACCGTTGTTGATTTATTTAGTATCACCAAGTACCTGCCATTGTGCCAGGCATCATGCTGCCAGGCACTGCAGATGCAGTAATAAAACAGCACAATGAGGTAACTGCCCCTATGGAGCTTCCAGTCTTGCTGGGAAGAACCAGGAAAGGGAGGCTCAGAGAGGTTAAGTTACTAGCTTGAGATCACACAGTGAGCAACACACAGTCAGTATTCAACTCAGGTCTGCCTGGCAAACAAACCCGCCCGCTTTCGATTCCAGCACCCCATCTTCTTGAAAGCAAGCAAGCACGGAGGGCTGACATTTGATTGCTCTATTTTGATGCAAGGGGCGTGGGGGGCACTGTTCCTCCAAGCCCGTCACTGTGGACATCTGTTGCTTGTTGCTTCCTCTGGCACCAGGGCCTCGATTTTCCTCGGGGAACCTGTTCTCCATTCTCAGTTCCCTTTTCTCTCAAGCTGCCGAGCTGTGTGGATGGCCCCTGGAGTGTGGGGACAGGGAGGGGCTGGGCTGGGAAGGAAGGGTGCAGAGCAGAAAGACACAGGGATGTATCGGGGTGACATCATCTGAATACCTAGGTCTGTACGTGGCTGAAACCAGACCCCCGACTCCTGGGCTTTTGTTACATTAGTTAATACATTTGCTTTGCTGTGTGAGGCAGCTGGAGTCTGGATGATATTATTTGCAACCAGAACATTTGGGTATTTGCACGTGTTGCCTTTGAGCTTTTCGTTTCTGCCATATTCATCTATCCAGTCAGATGTGCGCAGATCTAACAGTGTACAAGGCCCTCACTCTATTCTGCTCCCCTGGGAGATACGACCTTTTCCTAAAGGGCTCACAGGCTAGGAGGCACCAGGCCAGAGCTGGCAGCCTGCATCGGGGCCAGAGGGAAGATGTGTGTGCTCCTCTACATTCTAGGAGCAGAAGTTTCTCCCCAAAAGGCCATTCACTTCCAGGTGGAACCAGTTCTCATGAACCACCTAGAACAGCGGTTCTCAACCTGTGGGTCGCGACCCCGTTGGGGGTCGAACAACCCTTTCACAGGGGTCGCCTAAGACCATCGGAAAACACATAGATAATTACATATTGTTTTTGTGATTAATCACTATGCTTTAATTATGTTCAATTTGTAACAATGAAATTGGGGGTCACCACAACATGAGGAACTGTATTAAAGGGTCGCGGCATTAGGAAGGTTGAGAACCACTGACCTAGAATAAGAGACAGGAGACCAGACCACCTTGGTGCGCCCCCATCTTGGCCTCCAACACCCTATTGTTGCAGGCCAGCCCTAGGTCATGGAATTCACTATTTATTTTGAACAGGAAAGCGATGACCTTTGCATACCCTGACTTCTTAGCGGATCTATCCCTCACCTTAAGAACGTTCATGCCATTAAAAACGAAGCAACAGATTGTCCTAAAGGAAAACAGAAGGACCAGGAAGGAAAAGGGGCCATCAATTTTGCCCGTTTGAATCGCTATGGACAGTTTTGAAGGCAATAAATTATTAAAAGAGCAGAGAAACGGGGACTCAGCACGCCTCCCACCTCCGCCGCCCTTTTCCCAGCTCTTTTCAGATGGAGACAATTCTCGGTGCCTTCTGCGTCCCCAGGGAGGGAGCATGTCAGTTAATACTGCATTCAGGACCACAAAGCCGTGAAAAATAGAAACGATAGCAGCGTATCGCTTTACGTCCAATTGTAGAGACAGAAAATAACTCAGTGGGGCTTTGCCATGTGGTATCTGAGGTTTCTTTCTCTCCCATTTCCTTCTTCTCCGCGCCAGCTGGCGTGGCGAATGGCACACCTGTAGCAGCGAGTCCCTGAGGACTCGGAGGCCAGAGTCAAGAGAACCAGCGCCTTCTCAATCGAGAGACACAGCCGGGCCCCTTCTAGGAGGAGGAAGTCCACCTGGGCCTCCAGTGTTGAACTGTTAGACAAACTATTTTTAAAAAATATATATTTTATTGAATTTCTACAGAGAGGAAGGGAGAGGGATAGAGAGTTAGAAACATCGATGAGAGAGAAACATTGATCAGCTGCCTCCTGTACACTCCCTACTGGGTATGTGCCCACAACCAAGGTACTTTCCCTTGACCGGAATCGGACCTGGGACCTTTGAGTCCGCAGGTAAACGCTCTATCCACTGAGCCAAACTGGTTAGGGCAGACAAACTATTTTTTAGAACTTCTTATTTTAAAATAAATACAGATGGGTGTTGGTTTAACTTATTAAAAATACAATGTTACTTAAAATATGCACAAATATAATATGCACAAGTAGGTATACGTGACCCAAACAAATGTGAACACTGAAATGGACAATATTAACTGACGGAGGATGTTGTTTTACTGGAACCGAAGTCCTGTCGGAAGCGTGTCAGGCGGTGGCTGTCTGCTGGGGCAGGCTCCCGGCCAGCTGATATCCATGCCCCTGTGCGCACGAGGACTCAATTTTCCCACCACTTCTCATTTCTAGTTACTGTAAAACCCAGCCCCCTGTAACACCACAAGATCTTTACTCGCTACAGATTCATCATGTATCTACTTTCTGTCTCTGCCCATTTCTAATGACCCCCACAGCGATTTTTAACCTTTTTTCATTCATGGCACACATAAACTAATTACTAACATTCCACGGCACACCAAGAAATAGATTTTTTGCTGACCCGACCAAAAAATAGGTATAATTTTGATTCACCCACACTGGATGGCTATTGTTGTGTTGCCTGTTGTCATTTTTTTTTAAAACTTGACAATCTAAGAGAAAAGAGGTCAGTGCCCTGACTGAATAGTCAGGTGTTGCATGTTGTAAAAATTCTTTCGGCACACGGGTTGAAAACCACAGGCAAACAGCGATTTCTAACCTTAAAAACGTGCAAATCTGGCCCTGTCACTTCCACACTGGTCCCAAGCAAGGCTCACAGGAGCTCCAGTAACAGGAATAACTCCAGCAATGGACAAGTTCCCTGAGCATCACCCACAGGGATGGGGCGACAAGAAGACAGGACATGAAGAGGACTCGCTGATGAGCAGTTTGCTCCCTTGTCACTGAAAGAGAACACCTGTCTTTCCCAGCCATGTTTTATCAATTCCACTCAGCAGAGGTTTGTTGATCTGGTAACTCTCTGAGCTGTGAGAGGAATCTCCTCTTTCACTCCCTTTCCTTCTCTCTTTTTTTTTTCTTCCTAAAGGTATTTGAAGCCACCATGAAGGACATAGATGCAGAATAAAACTGAAATAGAAAAAAAACAAATATACTAACTACACGAGCTGTGATTAAAGACCTCCCTCGGTTGTGGGCTTCCTAGTAGCAAGGGCAAAAAGGGAAATGTGATTAAGTCTTGTTTTTGTGCCCAGAAAGGAGAAGCATTCCAGATGCTTGGGGCGAAAAATGGACAAGATTTTAAGAAATTTCAGTCAGCGAGGGAGGTTCTTGGATTCCATTTTCTCACTTTGGAGTATTCAGAGGGTTGCTTGCCACAGCTGACTGAATACCAATGTTACTATTCACTACCGTCTAAAGTCCACAGAACGTTCCAGCATTTACAGAACACTTTCGCATACGCCATCTCATTAAAGAACCCACTGGAACTTCTCCAGAGCCTGCTAAAAGAAGGTTTATATTTAACACACCAGACCATGTTTCCAACCACATGTCATTTTTGGGGGGCTGGCTACCGCCAAGTATTAATACTTCATGTTAGTGGTTCTCAACCACCAGCACACGTGGACATCACCTGCAGGGCTTGTGAAGATGCAGTTTCTGATTTGGTGGGTCAGGGATAGGCCTGAGAATCGACATTTCTAGCAAGTTCCCGAGTGTGGAAATTTGCTCGGGCTCCCATAACAGAATACCACACACACTGGGTGGACGGCACAGCAGGAACTTATTTCTCACAGTCATGGAGGTGCAGGCAGGGGTGGCCTCTCTCCTTGCCTCGCATATGTCCTCCTCCTTGTTGCTCGTCACCTGGCTGTCCCTTCCTCTTCTTACAAGGACACCAGTCCTACTGGATTAGGGTCCGCCCTAAATGGACTCAACTTAATCACCCCTTTAAAGGCCCTGTCTCCAAATCCAGTTATATTAGAAGAGCCTGGGGGATGGGACTTCAACATGTGAATCTGGAGTTGTGGGGAGCTCATCCCACCAGGGGAGGCGGAGGCTGCTGGCCCAGGACCCCACGTTGAGAATCACGGCGTTGCACTGTGAGGAAAGGACTGTGATGTGACATCCCTCACCCATTCGTAGCTTTTCCTAATTACAGAAGACGGAACCCGGGTTCGTCGTCCACTGCCAAGAGCGTCCCAGATCTGCCTTCAGTTCCAGCCCCGATCCCCCCGCCTCCCTTTCATCTCCTGAAAGTATAAATTAGGCCAGAGCGAGGGCTGGTTCTAGGAAACTGTGGACACGGCTGCAGGCTCCCGGCTGGGTCCTGCCTTCTCGTTTGGATGCCTATTTTTAATTTGGACATTTAAAAAAAGGCATCTATAATCAGTGTAGGTACCACATTTAGGGGCTGTTTGAAAAAGTCTTTCAAACTTTCTGGCGTTTCATCTTAAAAGGAAGAGAAGCTGGTTGCCCTTAAATTAAAACATCTTCTGTGGTGTTTACATTTCTCTCACACATGAGGACCCAACCGGAGGAGGGAGCAGCCTCCCAGAGAACAGTGGCATCCCAGAGAAAACGGTAAATTCGGAGGCATCAGGTGAGGGGGGCTTGGCCAAATCTGCCATTAACAACCGTTAGCTTGGGCCCAGCCTCGGTTTCTCCACTTGAAAATCCTAATACAAACTCCCCCACCCCACAAGCCTCTCATTGCTGGACCATCAATCATCCTGTGGCGTTTAGGATGGGGGAGGGGCAGAGGAGACCCTGACCGCCTGACTTGCTGTGATTCTATCATTTCTTTCAAGTACAGAAATTCCTTAACTCTCATGAAAAGGGCAACTCATGAGGAATCACTGGTGCAACCACACCCACAGCAAAAAAGAGGTACACAGTATAACTAAGCATACTAGCTACTATTTACGTACTATGTTCCAGCCCCTGTTAATGGTTAGCATTCTAAATAAGATTAGTGTTCCCAATTTATGGATGGGAAAACTGAGGGGCAGGGAGAATAAGTAATTGGCTGACGATCAGGCACTAGACACTGGGGTTCAAATCCAGGCAGCCTGTGCTTTGAGACCACGCACTGTGCAGCCTCCCCCGGTCCGAAGACCCACCTGGGGGTCACCAGCCCCAGGGCAGCCCTGAAATTGTGGGTCTTGACCCTGGCCACTCACTGGGACCACAGGGGAGCTTGAAACTCCAGTGAGGCCTGGGCCCACCTCAGAGATCTGGTGTACCTGCTCTGGGTGTGCTCAGCTCTGGGGATGCTACAGCTGCCCAGGCGGGGACCCCTGCCTGAGCGGCTTCAATGCCACAAGCTACAACCTAAAGCACAGACTGGACGCGAGCAGGGACCTGCATGTGACCTTGGGCGAGTTGCACCTTCCTGGTCCTCAGATCTAATGGAAACGGGCTTCCCACTCAATAGGGCCAGAGGTCAAAGGTCTAGAGCAGTGGTTCTCAACCTGTGGGGCGAGACCCCTTTGGGGGTCAAACGACCCTTTCACAGGGGTCGCCTAAGACCATCGGAAAACACATATATAATTACATATTGTTTTTGTGATTAATCACTATGTTTATGTTCAATTTGTAACAATGAAAATACATCCTGCATATCAGATATTTACATTATGATTCATAACAGTAGCAAAATTACAGTTATGAAGCAGCAACGAAAATAATTTTATGGTTGGGGGTCACCACAACATGAGGAACTGTATTAAAGGGTCGCGGCATTAGGAAGGTTGAGAACCACTGGTCTAGAGGGTCACGGGTCTCGGATGTCTTCGGGTGTGTCCATAGGGAACCACTGGGAATCCTAGAATGCTTAAGCTTCCATGTTTAGAAAAGAAAGGAGAAAGATATTGGGCCTTTAAAGAACCAATCTGGTCTGAACCTGCTGCAGAACATAAAGCGTTCAGGAAAGAGGTGATTCCAGGTTAGTTGACATGAACATTGCCAGAGGAATTGGTTTTTTAGGATTTGAACCCATCACAAAGGGAAACACCTGTTTGATTGCAAGGATGGAATCTCTTTCCAAAGCAAACGGAAGGAAAAGGTGCAATGGGTGGGAAGCCCTAGGACAGGAGGCGGGGGTGCAGGAGACGTCTTGTGGGGTGACCCAGGGCTGGGCACTGACCAGGCTCAGCTGACAAGGTGAGCCACGGCTCTGAGCTCCGTGGGCAGAAACAAGCGAGTCCAGGAAAACCTCGCTGTAAGGGATTAATTCAGGCGAGGGGCGTCTGTGAAAGCCAAAAGTCCGTTATATAATAAGTAGGTTTTCCGAATGCGTCTGTTAAAAAATTGACAAATTAGTTAATTTACTTGTTTTTACTCATGCAGACACATTTGTGTAATTAAAGTTAAGTATGTATGAAACGTTTAATTTCATAGAAAAGTTTCCTATACGTGTCACAGTAATTTTATATTTATACTGAATAGGCCTAGTAAATAGGCATTCCACAGTCGCCACGAGTAAACAAATGCACAGGGCGGGGGCGTGGCTCAGGGGGCGTGGCCAAGCGCACGTGGGAACATCAGCGGCTGCAGAAAGTCAGGTCGGGAGACAACAGAACCCATTACCCTTGCAGTGCGGTGTGGTCACGGGCTAGTCATCCCCGAACGTTGTTTACGGGCGGCACCTCTTGGATTTAAATATGTAGACTTTAGTTGTAGATATGTAACATTTATTTATGTCGGCGAAACTACTACAGTGTTTTTTTCCAACATATGGCCTATTCGCTAAAATGTGTTAAAAACAACACTGAATTAATAACAACACAAATAACCTGTTAATTCAAGCAAATCTTGGTTAAAAGCATTTTAAAATTAACAAGGTGTTAATTTCCGAGTATGACATAGGGACCAGAAATTTTGTCTGTTAAATCCAAAGTCGGTGAAATCGAGGCCCACACATGGAGGGTTTACTGTAGAGCAGTGGTTCTCAACCTTCTGGCCCTTTAAATACAGTTCCTCATGTTGTGACCCAACCATACAATTATTTTGGATGCTACTTCATAACTGTAATGTTGTTACTGTTATGAATTGTAATGTAAATATCTGATATGCAGGTGGTCTTAGGCAACCCCTGTGAAAGGGTCGTTCGATCGCCAAAGGGGTCGCGACCCACAGGTTGAGAACCGCTGCTGTAGAGGGTCCTTTTAGGCTTGTGGGTAAGGTACTTCTTTTGTGTGCAGGGTTTGAATCCGGTGACCTAGGTTAGGGTCACAGACTCAACTGCCCTCCAGAGTGGGCAGGGCGTCCCTGGGCCACTGGGAGGTGGGGGGATGCACTTCAGCCTTACCCATGTGGTCATGAGGGAATGGGACCCCGTCTTTGAAGATCTTTCAGTTTCTGGAGAGAAGCCAGAAAACCAGACTGTATGTGTCATCCCTGCATTCTTTAATGTTAGCTACAATTGAAATAATTTTTTTTCTTAAATGCTGTGGGCCAAGCTGTACTTGTTGGGGCTGGGTTTGCCTGCGGGCCACCAGTTGGCGCCCTCACCCAGGCATCTGAGGATGGGGCCAGGGAGGAGGGGCCCTCGCAGAGTCTCTGGCCCAGCTGCCTTGTTCAGGGGGTCAGTGCGGGACGGGGAACTGGGTGGAACAGGCTGACTGCAGGAGCTCCAGAGTGCAGCCGTCAGCAGCAGGTACTGAGAGAAACCAGTGGAAGCTCAGCTCTCAGCCCCTCCCGCCGCCCGCCTCACCTGCCTCTGCAATACTCATCGCAATTTACACACTTATTCTGTGTGTCTCTCCCGTCTAGAATGCAAACTCTGAGGGGGCAGTTGGCTTCAGTTTTTGGTTCAGTCTGTATCCCCAGTGTCGGCACATAGTAGGCCCTTAAAGCAGCAGTCGCCACCCTTTCAGACCTCACAGACTACCAGTGATCCATGGACCACTGGGTGGTGACCACTGGGTGGCGACCGCTGCCTTAAAACTCTGTGGAATGAATGAATGCATGCCCGAATGAATGACTGGGGGACGGCGGGGATTTTTAAGGCCACCAAATGCCTGCTGAGGCCCGCAGGCTTCCTGCCCCTGCCCCTGCAGCCCCACCCCACCTTCCCACGGAGGGTTTCTGGCACAGATCCTGCAGCCGAGCAAGAGCTCAGCATCGGCCCAGCGGCCGGAGGCCAAGAGAGAGGCAGCTGAGCTCTGGGTGTCGGGTGGAAATGGGCTCCGGTGACCGCAAAAGCCTTGGCTGAAGGGGGAAACTGGTACTTTCCACCCATCTGGCGAGGCCAGGAAACAGGAGGAGGGAAATCGTGAGAGGGGGTACGGGCACCAAGGGCTGCCCTGGGGTTTTGGCGTGGGGTGCAAGCTGCCAGGGCTCCCCTCCAGCCAGGCCAGGTGTGGCTCGAAGGCCTCCTTTCCGTCTCAGATCAGCTGTTTGGGCTTCCGGACGCCTGGGAGGGTGCGGGAGGGGCACAGGAACAGGGATGGGGTGGCTGCCAAGCTGAACTGGCCTCCGATGAATGGTGGCCCGGAACAGGGACAATGGTGGGGAAGGGATGCGGCTCCCACACTGCTGGGGAGGCTGGGTTTCCTGGGAAATCAGGAGTCAGAGGGCAGGCGGAGTGTGCACCTGCTGATCGAGCTGAATGCTGGCAGGAGAGAGGGAGGAGGGTGCCGCTGCGCAGCCTCAAACTGCCGAGGGCGCCCCAACCCATGCGCCTCCCCAAGGGCAGTGCTATTCAGGGGCAGGGCGCTGTGACACCCCCAGCTTCTCCATCTGCTCTCTCCCTCCTTGGACCAACGGGCTCTGTTGGCTCTTCCTGCTTCTCTTCCCAGACTCACCAGAATGTTCTATTCATATTCTGTCCAAATCACTTGACCTTTTCAGGCTTGCTTTCCATCTGTAAAATGGGGACAATTAGAGCGTCTACTTCTCTGGGTTTCTTTGAGGGTTCCGCGAGAGCCCACCAGGAAAGCACTAGCCTGGCGCACAGAAGGCACTCGGTCAACAGTCCTTCTCTTGATCACTGTACGTATTAGAGGGTTGCTTCCTAAGTGGCCGGCAGCATAGCAGGCATATTGCTCCGCCTTCCTCTGCCTCATAGCAATTCTCCATCTTCAGGGTCGCTAAGAATCACCGCTGGTGTTTGGTACAATGGGGACTCCTGAGAAATTGTGACTCAGTGGGTCTGGGTGACCTAGGTACCTGCTCCTGACCACGGCCCCGGAGGAGGGATCCTGTAAGGCCGCTGGCCCCGCGTCCCACTGAGAACTGCTGAGGCAGCATTTGCTTTTACAAGAGCGGGTCTGCAGTGAACGTCCAACACATTTGTCATCTGTGCGAAATGTCTGGCTCGCGGCCATTCAATATCTCGCTGACACAGAAGACAGACAGAGGCAATCGGAGGCAACGTGGATTGGCAGCTGCTAAGCACATCGGTGCTCTGCGGAGCAATTTTCTCGGTATGCAGAGATTAGCTATTCATATGTACCAGCAGGCTCTACAGCGTGTGTTGGAATGTCAACGTGAACTATGGAGAGATCCAAAAAGGTCACCTTACTTCTTAATCAAGTAGCACGTTTCAACCGTATCCCCTTTCCCTATTGTCCCAAAGGTACCCGCGAGCCACTCTCTCGGGCTTTCATGGTGCATGTTTTGTGTTTCTTTCTTTCATAAAGAGGAGAGGCTGAGCCAGCTCTGCAGATGGGGCCCCAAACCCTCCTCCCACCCCTGCCCTGGAGGCACTGCCCTCTCTCCCTCCCTCCCCACCCCCATCCCCAACACACCTGGGCCCCCACGGAGCCATTTCCACCACCTTGACCTCTTTGAAGCTGCTCCACCCTGCTCAGAGTTACATCACTGAGAATGAAGGGAGTTTATCTCATTTCCCTCCTCCAGGGCCTCGGACAAGGCCTGGGCATCTCTCCATCCAGGTGCCAGGCATTCAGTGCCCAGCACTTGCAGGGCTTAGAAAAGGGTGAACAGCCTTGTGCCCACACATTAGTGCCGTTCCAGCACGAAGATTTTTTGTCTCAGTCACTTCACTGCCTCTCCCTCTCCCAAGGATGGTCCACTTGGGAGCTTCCTGGAAGGCCACCGTCGAGCACTTCAGGAGCAAACACATCTAAATTCACCTGCTGTGTTTCTCCTGTGAGAAACGTACAGGACTTTTTTTTTTTATATTTTATTGATTTTTTACAGAGAGGAAGGGAGAGAGAGATAGAGAGTTAGAAACATCGATGAGAGAGAAACACCGATCAGCTGCCTCCTGCACATCTCCCACCGGGGATGTGCCCGCAACCCAGGCACATGCCCCTGACCGGAATCGAACCTGGGACCCTTCAGTCCGCAAGCTGACGCTCTATCCACTGAGCCAAACCGGTTTCAGCCAGGATTTTTTTTTTATCCTGGGCTGCCTCTCAGGTCACGTCTGGGGCATACAAATACACGTAACACACCATACGTGATGTCCTGGGGCCCAGACATGAATAAGACGCCCTCAAGTTAAGATCATCAGAGTGCAAGCATCCTTGTCCCAGAGCTTTCGAGCGATTCACTCCCCTAGAGTCTTAGGAACTCCGAGCTTTGAGCTGGAAAACACCTTTGCGATCATCTGATCTCATGTTCTGATGTGTAGATGGCAAAACTGAGGCCCAGAGAGGGAACTCCCGGGAGCGGCAGCCCTAGGCCTGGACCCCGTCTTCCCTTGTGGGTGTGGCTGCTGTATATAGAGAGAAACATCTATTGTGAAGAGTGGAATCTTCTCGTTTCATCCACCCAGCAGCCCTTGTTGATGGCGTAGAGATGAATTCAGGGACAGCATGAGGGGTGGTGCCCAAGTGCCATCCACGTGGTGTTAAACCACCTCCGTGAGCTATAGAAGACGTCCTTGCTACCTTCTACCAACCTAAGGGCAGTGTTTTGGTGACACACGTGGGGTCATAGTCAGTGGAAATTCTAACACCAATTTTGTTTTTAAAAAAGAATAGTGACCTTGTTTGGGCCAGTGGAAGGAAGAATTAATTTTAGGATAGAATTTTTAAAATCTTCACCAGAGGATATATTTATTGATTTTAGAGAGGGAGAGGGAGGGAGGGGGGGGCGGAGAGAGAGAGAGAGAGAGAGAGAGAGAGAGAGAGAGAGAGAGAAGAGAGAGAGAGAGAGATATGTGAGAGGGAAACATGGATCAGTTGCCTCACATACCTGAAACCTAGATATGTGCCCTGACCAGGAATCGAACTGTAACCTTTTGGTGTACAGGATGATGCTCCAACCAACCGAGCCATCCAGCCAGAGCCAGGATAGAATTTTTATAGAAAATTAGTGCCTCCCTGAACCCATTAAATAGACACTGAGCAAACATGGAGAGCATTTGGCTTCTCACCCTGCCTAGGAAGCCGGGATTCTGCTGAGTTGACCTGACACAGGGGTCGGAGGTCAGATGCTGGAATCAGGCCGACACACCTGGACGTGACTCCTGACAATACCCCTGACTAGCCACGTGACCCAGGGGCACTCACCCATTTCCACCCTCCCCGCCTCAGTTTCCTCGTCTGTAAGGTGAGGGTTGATAGTAGCACACACGTCACAGGCTGTCATGAGGTTTAAAAGAATAAGGTCTGCAAAGAATCAAGCATATCCCCTGGCCTGCAGCTGCTCTTCATGCACAGGCAATTAATAATCAAAGTTAAAGGTTCTTTCCCCTGAAAAAAAAAAAGAGGCAGAGTGGCGTTAAGACACAGGCTCTGTAACCAGGCAGCCGGGACTTAAAATCTGGCTCCACCACCTACCGGAGGTGGACCTTGGGTTAGTTACTTAACACGGGCCTCAGTATTCTCATCTGTAAAATGGGCATATAAGACAGCACTGACCTCCTAAGGTGCTATGTGATGCTGAAAACAGCTTCCTTTATGTTCAATGCACTGGGGGTGTGCAGGGGATGGCACCAGAGGCATCACTCATCTTGCATTCAGGCCAAGGTGGTTATGAAATGATCAAGAAGTCCCTTGCATTCACCTTCCTTAACTAAGCCTCCGTACCAACAAGGAGGGAGAGTGGCTGATGTCACTTGTCACTTCCCCTGCCTTTCCAGGGTGGAGGCCAGATAGTGCTGAGTACAGGGCGGGGCGGGAGAGAAAGCCCAGGCCCGCATGTGCCTGCACGCCCGGGCTCTGAGCGCTGTGGAAGGGCTGACACCTGGCCTCTGCCAGGCAGGCACACGTTGTCTCTGGCCCCCAGACCACCCAGCCTGCTGCCTGCAGGCCCCATCTGGCCCCTCGGTGGGATCTGGATTGGTCAGCCCTTTCCCACTGGCCAGCCGGTCGCTGACCTCCTGGTCTTATGCTCCATCCCTTGGGAGGTCACCTCAACCTGGCAGCTGCCCCCAACCTTTTCTTTACTCATCAACAAGGCGCTGGGGGTGATGGTGAGAGGAGGCTAGTGCAAAGCAAGGTAAGGTTTGTCTTCGGGGAGACACATTCTAACAGGTCACAGACGAGGAAAGGAAGACTTTACAATGCAGTCTGTGTGGCAGCTGACAGGTGCTAACTCAGGGACTGGCAGTACCTGGTGTCGGACTCTGAGACCTTGCACTGGCTAGCCCAGAGGCCTGGGGCTTTCTTAACCTCCTCAAGTCTCTATTTCCCATCTGCAAAATGGGCAAACAATAGCCCCTGCCTCAAAGGTGGCCGAAAAGATCAGATGAGTTATAGTATTCACTCAGCATGTAAGTCAAGCATGTCAAACTCGCGGCCCACGGGCCACATGTGGCCCACCCAATATAACGGTATGTAAGAAACATTTTAATAAAAATTTTGTAACTTAATTTTTACAATATCCTGTTATACATAATTAATAACGAACTACAACGTTTGCTCATGACTGATTGCTATAATCGTGTTGCATTCATTTCCCTTACATGCCTTACGCGCAGGCGCACCATTTCTCTCCACTAATACTAGCGGCGAATATTTTAGCAGCCGACTGCCACGTCATTAGTCTTGGACTGACTTGTTTGGTGTTCGCAACAGGAAATATTTCGCTTTCAAAGAACAAGAAAAATAGGTTTATTTGTATTATGCTTATTAATTTGTGCAGTTATTCAGTGTCTGCTAAGTTAATGTTCAAGAAAACAGATTACTTTTTATTAAAATGTTCTATTATTTTATGTTAACGATGACTCATTTATTTCAGCCCTTTGTATTCAGCATGTCTCTATCGAAATAAACCTACATTTCTATGAAAATTGAAGCTTTTGTTTCTTTGCGGCCCACATCAACGTAAACCTTGTTTATGTGGACCGTGTGAGCCTTTGAGTTTGACATGCTGATGTAGGTGCTCAGTCACCTGGAGCTCATTATCTCACAGGCGGGTGTGAGGCTGGAGTAGGATCAGAGCTCAGACGACGCCTTTCCTTGGTGGGGACTGATCTCCCCTGGAAAGGGCAGCTCCTGCGAGGTCAGAGAGGGGAGACGGGAGCTGGGCAAGAGAAGGCCCGGGAAGCAGGGGGTGGCGGGGGAACAGGAGGTGCAGACACAGCGTCAGGGACCCCAGGGCACCTGTGGGTGGGGCTCGATGGCTGTCCCTGCACTGGCTGCACCCAAAGTGGTGGAGCCAGGCCGACCTGTGAAGCTGTATGAGCTGCGGGGCCCACGGAGGCCGCAGCACCCCACAGCCAGGCCTTCCAGAAAGGAAGCTTCGCAGACATGACGACCCCGTGGAGCGAGGGAATCTCTTTTCATACACTAAGTGGCATTCTCTGAG
The DNA here is from genome assembly GCF_000147115.1 of Myotis lucifugus. Lineage (NCBI taxonomy): Eukaryota > Metazoa > Chordata > Mammalia > Chiroptera > Vespertilionidae > Myotis > Myotis lucifugus. Next base: position 85,309 of record NW_005871058.1, read on the forward strand.
ACAACACAGCGAACAGAGAGCGCCAGAAAGCAAGTGGGTCAGGGTCTGGGGAGGGGAGCCGGTTCCCTGAATGAATCTACTCCCTGTGCTGGCTGAATCCTCCATCGGAGGCCCTGCAGCTCCAGGGAACAAAGGCACCTGGGGGACGGCGGGGGACAGGCCGCCAGCCTTCCCAGGGGAGAGCCATGCCGCCCTCCTCCCGGCTCACCTTCCCTGCCCCGGCTCCAGGCTGGGCCTTGGGAACAAAACCAGGCAGAAAAGGATCCCCTTGCCTCCATTTCTTCGGAAAAATGTAAAAACTAGTCACTCAAAAGGAGGCAGGGATGTCTCCAGTCTCGTGTCTCTTGCACTGCCCTCAGGAAGCACTGGGCAAAGGGTCAGTGTGAGGTCTGGAGCAAAACAGAATGATCTAGAACAGTGGTTCTCAACCTCCCTAATGCCGCGACCCTTTAATACAGTTCCTCATGTTGTGGTGACCTCCAATTTCATTGTTACAAATTGAACATAATTAAAGCATAGTGATTAATCACAAAAACAATATGTAATTATATGTGTTTTCCCGATGATCTTAGGCGACCCCTGGGAAAAGGGTCGTTCCGACCCCCAAAGGGGTCGTGACCCACAGGTTGAGAACCGCTGATCTAGAAGAATCTGGACCAACTGACCACTCATTAGCAAGTCCATGACCCCAAGGTGGCCTACAAATTCACCTGCAGGCTCAGGTGGAAGAAAACCAGGTGTTGCATTCACTGAGGTCAATGTTTAGTGAGCACGCGCCATGTGGCAGGGGAGGGACCGGGTCCCGCGGGCATCACATATGGGGGGGCGGGGGGACAGGGATGGACCAGGACGACCCCAGGCTGGAGACGGGGCTCCGTGTGGCGGTGGACTCCTGCCTGGAAGTGGACTGAGAAATTAACTGGTACTTGGGGGCGCCTGCCTCTTCATGGGGAATTCTCTATCCTTCAATGGAGTCGTGGGTAATCAGAGCCAGAGTGACAGCCCGAGGGCCAGCTGGCCAACATGGAGTGACAGCGATGCTGACGGCCACGCCCACAGCCCCAGACCCGTGCTGGCATGCACCTAACTCTCTCTGATTCTGATAACTCTGTGCCGTGTACACTGACATCTCCATTTTACAGGTAAGGAAACTGAGGCCCAGAAAGTTAAGCAACTTTCCAAGGTCGTCGGCCTATCTTTGCTCTTTGACCCAGCTTAGCTGTCATATTTGCTTTGTTGAGAGCCACTGACATGCAAGTATGGAAGCCCAGCTTCATGGTTTAAGAATTCTTGTCCCACACGGGCCTCCTCACAACACTCTCCACTATGCCTGCATGTTTTGTGCCTGAGTGCAGTCCGTGTCACACGGGACGTGCTGGTGGGACCTGTCTGGTGAAGGGACGGGAAGGTACTGGGTGCCCACCATGGGCCAGGCATTTGCTAAGCACTTGGCAGTCACTGTGCCAATTAATTCTCACAATAACCTGAGAAGTGTTACCCCCACTTTACAGATGAATACACTGAGGCTCAGAGAGCTTACATACAAATCTCAAGGCCCACAGCTTATAAGAGGTGGGGCCTGGGTTTGGCCCTGGTGGTCCAGTTCCGGAGCATGGACCCTCTGTCTCACACCAGTGACCCCCAGGCTGACCTTCAGCTGCCCACCTTTTCGACCTCATGCCCACTGGGAATGGCCTGGACCACACAGGCTGGTCCACAGCCCGGGTGCACCTCACGGGGCAGGCAGGAATTCTGGGCGCATGGAGACATTCGGGCAATGATTACTGAACTAAACTCTTAGGAAAGGAGCTCTGATTAAATACCCTTCCCAGAGTTTTGAAAATTCCCATAACTAGTTAGCATGTCCCATAAAAATCATCTGTCAATGGTGTTAAAGGGAAGTCAAACTTTCTTCTCAAAGACACTACAGGTTTCGAGGGTGTAAGCCTCGGGCATGGGTTCTGCCTTCTTGTCCCCAGAAGCCATATTCTGTTCCCATCGAGATCCGAAATGAAGACGCCTCGCTCAGCAGAGGGACCCCTTTCTCCCTGGGTCTCACAATCGGATTTTCAGGGTGTCTCACATGGACTTCCAGCACATCCACAGCTTTGTTTAGGGAATTACAAGGGGCCTGTCTCCCACGGGCACCTGGGTGGAGTTCAGAACTGAACCAGCCTCCAGAAGCCCGGGCGTGGCCAGCTCAGGGCAGAGCAGAGCGGTCACAGCCATCCATGTGGGCTTCCCGGGGTGCCCTGGAGGTGGGGCCCGGGCCGAGGCCCACCTGCTCCCTGGGCTCCGCCACAGCTCAGTCAGCCGGGTGCTCTGCACACAGGCCAGGATCCAGAAAGTCAGGGCATTTTCTCTGAGTTTTATAGAAATTTCTACCAGAAACATCTGGAAATACATGGGACAAGTCGGATGCCTCAGGATGAAGCTCCGGCTCAGCCAGGCCCGGCATTTGCTGGGTGAGCCTGAGTCACTGACCTCTTCCCAGCTGCCTTCTCTGCAAGATCTCCCTCTCTCTCTCCCTCCCTCCCTGCCTCCTACCTTTCCCTCCCTCCCTCCCTCCCTCCCTCCCTCCCTCCCTCCCTCCCTCCCTCCAGGGAACACAGCACACTCAGTTCATCTGGGTGGTTGAACTTCCTGCCCTTCCACCTGGGACGCTCTTTGCCCAGACCTTTCAGAGACACGAGGGCAATGGTTTTGCAGGGAGGCCTCTTCCCGGGGAAGGCAGAAAGCCGGGCCTCACCTTCCGTTGGTCCTCACCCAGCCATGTCCCATAGGAACCCCAAATCCAAATATCTGAAAGCGCGTTGTCACCCGCCTCTTCCCAAGTCCTTGTCTCCCGGGCACGGCACTGCTCTCTGCCCAGGTGCCCTGCCAGACGCCTGGACATCTGCTCCCCACAGCCTGG
>NW_005871058.1:88322-89770 GCF_000147115.1 Myotis lucifugus
CTTAGGCGACCCCTGTGAAAGGGTCGTTCGACCGCCAAAGGGGTCGCGACCCACAGGTTGGGAACCGCTGCTCTACACCCAGCTTGGAGTCCATCATTCCTGCACTTTTATGAAGCCACCACGAGTCTCTACGGCCTTCCACGGGGAGTCCAGACTCCCGAGCTTGGAACACAGGCCCCGCGTGCCCGGTCCAGTCTTTCCCGGCTCCGTGCAGGGCTGCCTGGTGGCCACGCCCGACTGCCTGGGATCTCCCCAGAAGCGCTGGGTTTTCTATTTGAGGAGTGAGTGCTCCTCAGGGAAGGCCACCGTTTCACTGCAAACCACATTTTGGAATCATTACATGCAGGACAGGACTGGACAGGGAAGGGAGGGGAGGGGAGGAGAGGGAAGGAACCCAACATTCCAGAAACCTTTCCTTGGTGCTGGAAATCTGAGGAGGTAGTTCCTGAATCCCCTCAACCCTGAGAGGCGGATAAGCTTGTCTCTGATTCCCAGATGAGAATGCTGCTCTGCGAGGTCTATGCTGCTCGGTGAGGTCTCTGCAGGGACAGGGCAGGCCTGGCTTACACCCGTTTGCTTGCTCTTCTTTAGAAAATGTGGCCTCAGAGCCGCTGTTCGAAAGCCCATGAACAGGATGGAAGATACCAGAGTCTCTCTCCTTTCTGCTCCCCATGCCCCCGAGATGAAGCGAAGAGAAACCTGCTTTGGGGTATGTTCTCTGGATACGTCCAAACCAAGCGGACTGGAGCCTCCAGTCTCAGGGTCGTACAGACCCACCCACCCGCACACATGGGGGGAAATTAGTCTCTTTGGCGCACACATTGGGGCTTGGCTTTGCTTATGGATCGGACTTCCTGTGTGTTTGCTGGCGGCAGAGTAGCTGTTGGGGCTGCACCCGTGCTCAGGGGAGGGGTCAGCGTGACAGAGATGCCCACCCTCCACCCCTCCAAAGCCTTTGCGAGCAGCGAACCAGCCCTCCAAGGAAGGTTCCGGTGAGTTTGCGCTCTTTGGCTTGGAATGCTGGAGGAGCTAGCCAATGTCAAGGCACAGGTATAGACAGGGTGACAGGGGCAGGCAGGAAAGACTGCCCTCGGAAGGCAGCTGGTCAGCAGACAGCAGCCGGCCACGCTCAGGACGCAGAACAGCTGCTGCAGTTCCGGGGAGAAGAGGCTCGTCCTTGCACCGGCATTGGCACCGGTGCTTCCGACAGGCTCGCTACCTCTGCCGGCAGGGCCCCTTCCAGGCAGCTGCAGCCCAGGAGCCAGCAGAGCCCCTCCGCCCGCTCCCAGGTGGCCTTGGCCTCAGCTGTCGGCCTCCCAGGGCGAGGACGGGAGGCAGAGCACCATGCACAGACGAGAAAGCTCAAGTTCAGAGCCGCTGGCTCACGGAGACAGAGCAAGTCGGGCAGGAGTCTGGTCTGTTACGGGTCATTCCAACCCCGTGTCTGT
>NW_005871058.1:89877-93115 GCF_000147115.1 Myotis lucifugus
GATTAGAGGTAAACAATCAAAGGAACAGAAAAATCCTCCAAGCTCCCGTTAACTAGAGAGCATTATTATGAGTGCTTTGGTGTGTTTTCCCAGCTTTGTTCCCTGTTTTAATTGCTAGTACACTCATGTAAACCGCATTTCCCCTTTCAGCAATTAATCAGGGACAAGGATGGTACTGCTTTAACAGGCCCTTCAAGGGGGAGAGAGACACTGGCTGTCCACCTTGTCCCTTTCTGCCCACTGCCTTCCTCAGTGGCACTGCCCTTCCTCCCCTCCCCTCCCCTCCCCTCCCCTCCTTCCCTTCCCCTCCCCTCTAGCAACTGTGTGCCCTGTGTGCTTCCTGTGGGCACACCTGACTTCCTCTTTTCTTTTCATCAGAAATCCAGCAGGTTCCTCAGGGCTTGGTTCACACAAAGTAACAGCGTTGGGGAAGCTTTAAGGCCAAGCCTGAAGAGACTTGCAAATTAGTTCCTTGGAAGACTTCTGAATAGCAACTAATTACAATCTCTATTTCTGAAGGGACCTCTTACCCAATTAGAGCTGCAGCCTATGAAAAGGAAGTGAAAATTCTCTTGATGGAGAGCCGTGAGCAATTATTATTGTTGTTGTTTTCTAAAATCATGCTATGCCTAGAGGCCCCCCACTCTTTCAATACTGAATTTTACCCCAAAGCATTCTCTGTTGCCAGTCCACTTCTCCCTCCCCTTTGTCTGCTGATTTCTAGCTTACCTGTCAGGCTTCGGCTAACCAGTTGCTTCCCGGGAGGACTTTTCTGAGCAGGTTAGGGGGCCCGTCCTCCTCCTTCACAGCCTTTCTCATGATGCTGTGACTGTGTGCCTGTCCCCCCACCAGTCCATAAACTCTGCAGTCAAGTGTTTGTTTGTTGTGTTCACTGCTGTGTCCCCAGAACCTAGAACACTGCCTGGCACATAGCAGGTGCCCAATAAGTACCTATCGGATGAGACTAAATGAAAGACACTGGAGAATGAAACTTGTCTTCCTTGGGTCCTGAGCGTAGATTTCTGTGTAAACCCGATTATAAAAGCACATTAACTCATTCATTCATTCGACAGTTAGGAATGTTGGCAGTGTGTAGGGTGGCGGACTGATTGGTCCAATCTCATCACCTCCACTCCACCGCCACCCAAGAAACCACGCCAGGGTGTGGTTCTAGATCCCTAGAGACCCACCTGCTCACAATTATACTGGTGGCCTAGGGCACCTCGGTGGACCACACAAAACTGCCAAGTGGACAAATTTGTCCTTCCTAATTATTAATTTTGTTCTATAACCATTTGACATGCCCTAGACTTGTCCCTAATATCGTCCCTATTCCATCTCCCCAAAGTTATCTTGCCCCACACCCAACCCTTTCAGAGCCCAGAGTTCTGCTAGACAGATCATGAGACTGTTCAGATACAGTAAACCTTGCTGATTGAGTTTAGTAGGCAGTGTATTCTAATCACACATAGCAAAGCCCAGTTAGTTATAAAACACGTGTCTAGGAAATTCTTGAGAAATTACACTGTGATGTCTCAGCCCTTATATCTTAGCACACCCCATCCTAATCCCTACATCAATAACCAAGCCCACCCTTTCTAGAAAATTCCACCCTGGAGCTGACCTCTTTTGCCCGGGGGTGGGGCCAGGGGTGTGGAGATGAGAAGGCGGATGCCTGCTGCCTCTCTTGTTTTCCAACTCCCGGTGGCCCCCCCCCCATGGCTGGGATCCTCCTGTCTGCCTTGCGGGTAGAGTCCATTTTTAGTTTGCCGTCGCAGGTACCAATCCCAGGCCTCTGGTTTCCACCACAGCCTTTTAATTACAAGCCCCTTAGGTCCCCACCTGAATCCAGCTGTCCTGGCTTTCCCTCAGAGCACAGGGAGGGGCAGGTCCCGGGTCTGCTTCAGGCTCTGCACCGGGACCTACAACACGGTCCTCGCTGGTCAGCAAGGACCACCCAAACCCAACTTCTGACCCGTCTGTCAGATAATGAAAAGGACAAGAACGCCTTTGAACTTCAAAGCTGGATCTCCAGCAAAGGCTTAAGCCGTCTTTGGTTACGCATTTTGCTAAGGATTCTAGATGAGACACTGAGAACCCTCATGGAATACGCAATCAATCTTCTCCACTGTGTGCAAGGGGGCATATTTGCCTCCTGTCCTGCCCTCTGGTGCATGGCCGCTCAGCGCTGCTCCTCTGACCCCCAGAAGACTAAGCCAAAACCCCAGGTTCGTTAAGGGAGGCAGAGGAGGTGCACACGGGTCTAGAATACTCTAGAACAGGTGCTGTCGTTTTAAAAAGCCCCAGAGCAGCATCCAACCAGCTAACACCACACAGCTAACACCTTCCACTTCCTGTTTGGGTGACTCGTTTTGTTTCTTTTTTTTTTCTTTCAAATTAGCTTTCTTCTGCTCATGGACCCTCTCCAATTTGTTTTTCGTTTCTAATTACAGAGCAAATCAAAAGGAAAGCGAAGGGAAGCTTGCGGTGTTCTCCCTCAAAGGCCAAGCGTCTGTCGGCTTTGTTCAGCCTTGGCAGCCACCCCGGCATGTCATACTGTTTCAGATTAGTAGCTGTGACGATTCATCTTCAGGGGACGTGGGTGCTAGATGGCTGTGGTCCTGGGGTGAGTGTGGCTGCAACCCAGACCCTGGCCCCCCGGGTTCCACTGACTGAGGCGCCTGCAGGACAAGGCTGGAAGGGGAGGCTGAGTCGTAGCCCTCAGGGCCAAGTGCAACACAGAACCAAAGGCAAACATACTTCCCCCAGAAAGGCCGTGACGACTGCCCGAGCTCCCGGAAACCTGGGTCAGGTGTTTGTCCCGGTTTGACATCATGAATCCAGGCTCCGCCCCTCAATATTGTTAGGCTGTGGACAAGCTTACAGAACCTTCCTTGGTTCCTTCTTCCTCATCCATGAAAAGGGGAAAGGCACGGTACCCACCACCTGCGACTGTGGGGAGGGTAAAACCAGATGGCGTGGGTAAAATGCTTGGCACACAGTAGGGCCTCAGGAAACGGGGGCTGGTCCAACATTCTGACGCCATCCTGCTGCTCAGTGGGCACGTTTCAGGAGGAGGCGTGTTTCCTGGGCCCCACAAGCCTCCAGCAGAGCCCGTGGAAACCAGAGAGCTCCATTCATTCAATTTACAAAAAACAACACGTTTGCAAGACCACACGGGCCTTGGGCCCAAAGATGTGGCGGAGCCTGGAAGATGGTGAAGGTCTGGAGGGTGGGG
>NW_005871058.1:93494-146797 GCF_000147115.1 Myotis lucifugus
CAGCTAAAGGGGGGTGTTTATAACTCAAAAAGTGCTGATATAACAACCCAGCCATGCACCCTGAAGTAGGTATTAGCTAGAGCAGCATTTCTTAGAATTAAACAAGAACCTATGAATAGACAGTGATGCTGTGTCTGCAGGCAGGGCCTCCGATTAATGGCAGGAAGCCTGTATTCCTGTCGGACTGCAGCCAGCATCGCGTGTGCGTGTGCGTGTGTGTGTGTGTGTGTGTGTGTGTGTGTGTGAGAGAGAGAGAGAGAGAATGAATGATGGTGGCAAGGGGCCAGGGGAGGATATATTTGATCTCACAGAGTCATCCAGAGATGCAATGGACAGGAAAGGACAGGACTTCACACTATAAGCCAACATAGCCTTTCATGGCCCAGCCCTTTCATCCAGAAGGGGATGCTGACATCACTGCGAAGGGACATGGGGACCCCAGATCTCAACCCTGGCCCTCCCAGCCTGTGTGCCAGCTGGGGAGGCAAGAGTCACAGGCCCAGGAGACAGTGCACTGGGGGTGACCTCGCACCGGTTCCCCATTCGGGAACCACCGCAGCCCAGAATCCGGGGGCAGGGCACAGCCAGCCCTCCCCGGGCGAAGGAGGGCGAGGAGGAGGCTGGGGTCACGGCCTTGGTGGATGCTGACCCTCCAAGGAGAGAGGTGTTGGGGTTCCAGGCACCTCGGAGAGTCAGAGAACCTTTCCCGGCAGGAGCCTGCCTCCTGCAGCGTGCCCTTCAAGCCTTTAGTACCGTCTGCCTTTTTGGGGGGAACCTCCTTGCCTTAATTTAGACATGGGTAGCAACAGGATTGAAAGTGCTCGTTCTGCTTACTCTCAAGTGTCGTATCTGCTTGCTCATGGCAATCTACAGGCCAGCGGCTAAAGGCAAGTTCTGGGAGCAGGGCGGAGACACCATGCAATTCTCCTGAAGAGCAGTGATCACCTATTTACCTACAAGGAGGAGGGGTGGGGGTAGGATTAAAAACAGCCCACACTCCTGAAAGGGGCTGGGGGAGGGGGGGGTGAGAAGACTGTGAAAATATTTTTTGTAAAATTAATTCTTCACCAGTAACACATGGCGAGGCAGCTTAAGAAAGAGCCTAAGCAGGGAACTCAGAAGCTGGGAACGTTGGGCTGGTCCCACAATCATCTTGGCCTCAGTTTCCTAATCTGAGCAATGGGGATTCACAGGTCATAGACACTCCAGAGCCACCCACCTTCAGGCCAGCACCTTGACTTTTATGTAGACACTCTCCCATGCGGCACCTAAACTGAGAGGGAATGGGGACAGGCCCCAAAGGGGGTGTAGGTGTGACTGCAACCCCCAGGTGTGCCTCTGGCCCAGAGGATGGCAAGTCCCCATGTAAGCAGGTGTCTGGGACACTGTGGCGGAGGGTGTGTGTGTGAAAGGCCATGCTAAGTAGGGTCACGGAGCCCTTGGCACCCCCTGTGGAAAACGAGCACCACCAGACCCTTCGGAGCCTGGGGCCGGGGCTGCACCTCTCTCAGGGCTTGGCAGGGACTCCACGTCTGAGCCCGCGCGGAGCCGAGCTGCCCACAGTCGACAGGCCTCTCTTGACTGTTCATTCTCAGCGAGCACAAGGCCGTCCATTTAAACGCCGATCCAACGTCGCTGTACGTTGGGTAAGCTCATGGAGATTCATAGGGTGATGCTCACTCGATGAGAGCCAGGCACCGCGCACATGAGCTCATTTATCCCAGCGGCAGCCTGCATCCCAGACCCATTCATCCCTGAGCAACGTTCCCCGAGGGGAGGGGCATTGAGATGGCAGAGCTTCCTGCTGGGACACAGGGAGGAGGGGGCGGGGAAGGGGTGAGTCACAGGAGCCTAGGTGAGGGCAGGAGGGGCCCGTGAGCCTGCAGGCTGCCGGGGAGCCGGCTTCCTTCCCTCCATCAACACCTTCCACACGCTCTGCACCTCTTGGGCCCACATCGATCACGTGAGGAACAAGAACAGTCTGCCTGATGGGGTCAGGGAGGATTAAGTGAGACAAAAGGAAGTGTTTTGCTTGGCGGCTGGCGTCTGGTGAGCAGACTCCATGTGAGCTGTGATTATGCCACGCGTCCTACTGAACCCTTCACAATGGCCCGGACAGAAGTGACCACGATGGTCTCCATCTCACAGATGAGGAGCTAAGACTGCCAGAGGGGCCAGAACTTGCCCGCAGATGCCCGGCAAGTCCAGGGCCTGGGCAGGATGCACACCCGGGACTCCACGCTGGGCTCTGCCTGTAGGTCAGGATTTGAACATCAGGCCTCGAGTTCCAGGCAGGCACAGGCAGCTGTCCCATGCCCGTGTCCTGCCATTAGAAACCCTTGTAGAAAACACTGTCCAGAGTATGGACGCTGCACTGCATGCACCTGGAACGGGGGCCCCTGCCAGGTTTGGTGGGTGTACCCATCATGCTCAGAGTGGGCAAAGCCAGGCAGGCAGCCCTGCTCACAGGATGCTGTCCGGGAGGGCTCCGTCTCAGACGTGTATGCGCCCACTGTCTCATCTTGGCTAAAGGGTGTCACAGGAAGCTGGGCATGTCCAATCTCCAAGCAGAATAAATGCAGCTCTGCCAGGTCCTGGCATACCTGCTGGCACCCCGAGGAGGGCCTGGGCGGGACTAACCACAGCCTGGCCGTGTTTGAAGAGGCCGGGCTCCCAGCCTGGTGGACAAGGCAGGATTTGTCCTCTGCAGCCACCAGGAGAACCGCAAGAGCCCTGTGTCCTCACGGCCCAGCCGCGGGGCCGGGGGCTGGAGTCCCTCATCGAGTGCATTTCCCTCTTTATCTTGGGGGTCCTGCAGGAGGAGGCTGGAAGAGGGTCTGGATGTGCTTGCACAGAACAACAGACGACTGTCCCCTAGAGTCACAATCCCCCTGCTCCCAGCCAAGTGAGAGGAGGTTTTAAGAGGCGAGGGCCCCGGCCAGGAGAAGCGCCCAGCCACACTGCTCAGAGCTCAGGCTGGTATCACCTCGTAAATTGGGAGGAACGGCCCCCATCCATTCAGCCCAGGAGAAAGGGCATTTATGCTGGCGAGGAGAGGGGGCAGGTTTGAAGAGTGATGACGTCCGCTTGAAGAATTTACCTGCGGTGTGGAGGGCCCGTGGAGGGAGAGAGGCTCTGGCTAAACACGATTCCTCCTGGCTGGTGATTCTGAGGGTGAGCGGCCCATCCATGTAGACACACCCAGCTGCCTTCACCCGGAACGCTGTCTACAGGGCTCCGGAGCCACCGAGAGGGTGGCTGATCGGGCTTTGAAACCAGGCAGACCTGAACCGTTATCTCAGCGCCACTGCCTTCTAGCTGTGTGACCTTGGGCATGTTACCTAACCTCTCTGGTCATGTCCTCCTCTGCAAAAGGAGGGCAGAGCTGCGAGGTGAGGTGGCTGTGAGGAGCGTTATTTCAGGCACACAGTAAATAAATGCACAGGCAAAACGAATCGTCTGTTCTTTCTGCCTCTGACCTCCACCAGGGGAGCTGAGGAGTGAATCCCAGGTTTTACCTCTCAGCTCGCTGCCTCAGTTTCCCCAGGTGCACCATGAGAGTGATAACAGCAGTGCCCACCGCAGAGCTACCAAACGACACAATTTATGAAATGCTCACACAGAACCGTAGACAGGGCGAGTGCTGGGGAAATGGCGGCTCCGTGTGACTTTTCCATCCTCACAACTCATGCCCGACCCCACCCAGCCCAGCCTCCCTTTGCTGTCAGCCCATCAACACGTTTCCAAGGAGACGCAGCTTTTTCCGAGACGATTCGTACGTCTGGTGCTCCCCACCGCGCCCCTCCCATTACATTAATTTTGGGGGAATCAGAAAAAGCACCGGGTGAGCCACGCGGAAGCCTCCAGGGAGATGTTTCTGTCTGTGGTGGTTTCTCATTTCCCTCGTTGGGGCGAGACGGCAAACGTGTGCGGTACCGACCCTAAGGTGGACTCAGAACCAAGCGAGGCAAGTCATTCAGAGCCCTGTGTTCTAGTTACGTCCTTCCAATGTTGCTTTATGTTTTAAAAGTTTCCAAAAGCATCCCTCCCTCATCTTCAGAGGGTCTGGCTGCCCAGTCGCCTTCGTCCTCTGAAGTCCCGCTTCATTCACCCTCGGAGACACTGCTTAGCAATGACACTGCATGTGGCTGCGAAGAGAATTCGCCCCTCACTCCCCACCCCCACGCCCCAAATTTGGATTCAATTAGAAATTGGCTGCCGTTGTCCTTGGGTCCTTCCCAAGATTAACAGAAAATCAACATGAAGGGCATTAAAAAAAAAAAAAAAGCCTGGCTGTTGAGTCACAGAGGAAGGAAAGAAGAGCCGTTTCTCAAAGCTCTTTTCTACCATCTTCTGGTGACGTCCCCGCCGGAGGCTTCAGGACAGGTGTGCGAGCAAACAGACCAAAACCCGGGTGGAACGCCACCACCTCAACTTTCTTTGTGATTTTTTAAAGCCCTTGTTATTGATTTGGATACAGGAGCTATTCAAATGGTATAGGAAGGAGGATTGGGGGGAAGAGGGTATGAGGGCAGTGGCAAGAAAATACCAGGATCTCAAATCAAAGCCACATGGGCATTTCAGGCACTGTTTTAAAAGGGACATCTTTATTTTATTTTTTAAAAATATTTTAAAATTTATTTTAGAGAGGAAGGGAGAGGGAGAGAGAGAGAGAAACATCAACGATGAGAGAGAATTATCAATTGGCTGCCTCCTGCACGCCCCACATTGGGGATTGAGCCTGAAACCCTGGCATGTGCCCAGACAGGGAATCAAAACCGCTACCTCCTGGCTCATAGGTCGACACACAATCATCGAGACACACTGGCTGGACGAAAGGGACGTCTTTAAAAAGCATTCACAGGGCATCTCAGGAAACGCATTCAGCGGACAAGCCCATCCTGGCATAAATATGGTTTTACTAGTATTGAGCACAATCCACCCCTCCAGGGAAGATACGGGAATCTGATCTCCCCTAAAATCTATATATATTCTCTATATATAAAAGCCTAAGCAACCGAACGACCAGAGGACCAAACAACCAGTCGCTATGATGCACACTGACCACCAGGGGGCAGACACTCAACACAGGAGCTGCCCCCTAGTGGTCAATGCGCTCCCACAGTGGAAGCACTGCTCAGCTGACCGACGGGTGACAGACGCTGGGCTCACAGCTGGTAAGCGCAGCAGCACGAGTCTCTCCCTGTCTCCGCAGTAGGGCTATCAAGCGGGAGCGGACTGGCCCATGCTTGGGCTCCTTCCCAGCTGCCTGCCGCTTCACGCACTACTACATCCCTCAGGGGATGTCGGACTGCTGGTTTTGGCCTGATCCCGTGGCCTGCGGGGATCGGGCTGAAACCAGCAGTCCGACACCCTCCGAGGGGTCCTGGATTGCGAGAGGGTGCAGGCCAGGCTGATGGAACCCATGGTGCAGGAATTCGTGCACTGGGCCTCTAGTATTCTATAATTGTATCAGGATATTAAAATGGGAGTTTCTGCTGAAGCATGAGCCTACACGGGAGGCTCGATCAAAGCAGGCACTGGACTACAGGAGGCTGTGAGGGAGGCACTAACAACTGAGTTCGCAGACTCTCCACGCTGCCCCACAGTCCCACTCAACCTTGCCCACGTCCTCGCAGAAGGCTGGGGTTTTAGGTTTTAGAGAGGTTTACTGGAGAGAGCTGCTCTAGAGGACAGGCGCCACCTGCCCACACCCCCACAGCTGAGAGGTCTGCCTTTCACCTTAAATGGAGAGAGGGGCTTTGCAATCACAAAGAATTGCATGCGTGTGCCCCCTACCATGTGCCCTTACCTTCACCCGCTGTCTGAGGCTCGCACCTGCGACTCCCCAGCAGCTTCAAGTGCCTGCTGAGCTACAGGGCAGCCCCTCAGACCGAGTCAGAGGAGGGAGGTGGCTTCCCGGGGACCCGACGAGGGGCCCTGCTCGGAGGAGGGCTGGCAAGGGTCATCCTTGGGCAGGTCCACGAGGGGCTGTCTGCAGGGGGAGTGACTATGGGATCCCGGGGCCTTGGGGTTCCAGGGGCTGAGGAACCAGGTGGAAGTCACAAGCTGGAATAGTGTCTCATTAAGGAAACCGAAGGCCGGAGATCCCCAGGGACTGGGAAATGCCCGAGAACCCAAAAGCGCCATGAAGGGAAGAGCCCGTCGGAGGTATGTGCTGGTGGAGAGAGAGCCGACAGCAGCTCCAGACCCAGTCAGGGTGCCAGACTTCTCTTGCATCTTTTCTACTCCTCCCGCCTTCCTCACCTAGGAGCTGGAGGGAGGGAGGGAGGGAGGGAGGGAGGGAGAGAGAGAGAGAAGCTGACCCAGCTGCTTCCCAGCTGTGGGGACAGGCCAGCTGACAGAAGGGTAAGAAGGCTCGACTTTAAATGAAAAATGTTAGAACCACTTTCTTTTTCTTTTTAAATATATTTTTATTGATTTCAGAGAGGAAGGGAGAGCTAGAGAGGATAGAAACATCAAGGATGAGAGAGAATCACTGATCGACTGCCCACACTGGGGTTGGAGCCTCCAACCAGGCATGTGCCCTGACCGGGAATTGAACCCTGACCTCCTGGTTCATAGGCCGACACCCAACCACTGAACCACACCAGCTGGGCTAGAACTACTTTCTTGAGCTATAACTCCCATGCCATGCCATTCACCCATTCAAAGCGTACTATTCAATGCTTTTCAGTCTTTTCCCAGAGGGGGACGTCTATCATCACAATTAATTTGAGAATGCTCCTTTTGAAGACCGAGCTTGAGAAAGCTTAGAATTCACTGTTGAGTTTCGCTGACTACTCCACAGTGAGAAATAAAGTGTCATTCCATAGATATAAAGAGAATATATAGGCACAAGGATACCTAGTCCTAAAAAAACAATACTTCTTGTGTGTAATGAGCCCTGATAGTTTGAATTCTTCTCTATTTCATGTTTTAAAATGCTATCTGTGCGTCACAAAACTGATGTCACAACCCACTCATGGGACATAACCTGCATGTGGAGAAATACTGGTCTAGGGTGACCCCCCAGCTCTATATGAAGGGGTTTCATCCACTCATTTAACCAATAAACACTGGCAATAACCAATAAGCAGTTACTCTGTACCATCTACTTTCCTAGGTTCGTGGGAAACAAGGTTCCTGCCCTCCTGGCACTTTCACCCTAAAAGGGAAAATGAACCACACATGCCAAACTACTGGAATAAGATAATTTCAGGTGGTGACAAGGCTCTGAAGGTATTTCCGTGGGCTGGTCAGGGAGGGCTTCCCTGAGGAGGTGACATTTGCACTGAGACCTGAATGATGAGAAGGAGCTGGCTACGCAAGGGGTGGGGAGAAGGACTGTCCAGTGTTTTGTCCTCCTGTCTTCACTGTCAAAGGTTAGAAACTGACCTTGATCCGGACACTGGCCGTGATCCTGTCCCTCCTCCCCAACCCGCTCCTCCCCCGTTTCAGCTACGTGCTGCCCCAAGTATTCCACATTAACATTTGGCAGCCCTACAGTGGCACACATTCATTCTTTCCCTGGAACATTTAAAAATAACATTTGGTCCGATTAATTCCATTATTCAGACAAAACTCCTTGAAGACACTGCAAGTCTTGTGCAGGGTGATTCATTTGGTGAATAAGGCTTAGAAATGAAGGGGCAGACCAGCCAGCATGGCTCAGTGTTAAGCGTCGACCTATGAACCAGAAGGTCACGGGTTCGATTCCCGGTCAGGGCACATGCCCAGGTTGTGGGCTCGGTCCCCAGTGTGGGACTTGCAGGAAGCAGCTGATCAATGATTCTCTTTCATCATCTATGTTCCCATGTCTCTCTCTCTCTCCTTTCCTCTCTGAGGTCAATAAAAATATACTTAAAAAAAAAATGAAGGGGCGGAGGCCAGGCGATGGGGCCCAGAGAGATATGTCTTGAAAAGCTCGTGTCAAAAGATGCAAAGATGACGATGACGGAGGGCGAGCCTCCCCCTCGAGGCGGGTCCACGGTGGGCACTGCTTCTCTAGAGTATGAAGCACGTCACCCAGTATCTGCACAGCCAGCTCCCTGGCCACCTTCAGGTTCTTGCTCCAACGCCATCTACTCAGTGAGCCTCCTCTGCCCACACTCTTCAACCTGCAGCCCGCCCGCCTGACTTATCCGTTTTACTGTTTACCTGGTTATCATTTGGCTCTTCATCTAAAACGTTTACTCCACAGGGGTAGGGGGGTTTTCTGTGTTATTCTCCATCTAGTACACAGATGGTGCTCAATAAAGAGCTGTTGCACGGAGCAATGACTAACAGCTCCCATTGGAGCCTGGGCGCAAAAAGGTGAAGGGACTGGGAAGTACAGATTGGTAGTTACAACATCGTCACGGGGATGTAAAGTACAGCCTAGCCCAGCCGTGGGCAAACTACGGCCCGCGGGCTGGATTCGGCCCATTTGAAATGAATAAAACTAAAAAAAAAAAAGACCGTACCCTTTTATGTAATGATGTTTACTTTGAATTTATATTAGTTCACACAAACACTCCATCCATGCTTTTGTTCCGGCCCTCCGGTCCAGTTTAAGAACCCATTGTGGCCCTCGAGTCAAAAAGTTTGCCCACCCCTGGACTAGGGAATAGAGTCAATGCTATTGGAATAACCAAGTATGGTGCCAGGTGGGCTCTGGAAATGTTGGGGGGAACACTTTGCAAAGTATATCGTCTGAACGCTATGCTGTACACCTGAAATGAACACAACATCACACTGGATGTAAACTATCGTTGAAAAAGGAAATTGTAAGACGGGGACGAAAGAAATGGAAAGTCACACGAATAAATGGAAAGATATCCCAGCTCCTGTTTCCTGAGCACCTACGTGTTGGGCTCTTGCCAGACACGTCCCTAGTCCTCACCGAGATCCTGCAAGGCGGTGAGTCTCACCCCCATTTTATGGATGACACAATGAAGGCTCCCAGAGGTGAAGTGAAGGCAAAGAGTAAGCGATGCACTTGGAGCCGAAACCTGGGTCTCCCTGACTCCAAACCCACCAGGCCACGGGGCTTCCACTCACAAAACGACGTTGCATAAACCTCACAACCTGAGCCAAGATCCTTCCCAAGCCAGCCCAGCCGGCTCCGCGGGCACAGAGCAGGCTGCCAATCAGCGGGAGGCTTCCGGCCAGGCGAGGGTCATCCCCTCGTAGTGGGGGAAAAGCTTCACGTATTGTTATTCCCGAGAAGTTTCCATGCCTTTGTTTTTCAACACACAGCGGCCTACAGAACACAAACAGGCAGAAACTCTTGCCACTAAACCGGAGGCTGAAACTGGGGTGCGCCTCCGAGTGCCACCGGGGTGTCCTGGGGGCCTTCCGTCCCCTCCGTCCATCAGGGGCCAGCAGCCGAGGTCCAGTTAATCAGAGGAGGCCTCAAAGGCTGGGGTCCTGGACACCCACAGCCTGGCTTTGCTGGGGGACAGCAGCTGCTTCAGATTATGAGCTGCTCTGCACGGAGAAGCACTAACAAGGTTTGGGCCAGCCCTGGAAGCAGACCCAGCCGCTCGGGCCACAGCCTTCACTGCGATGCCTCTGGGGGAGAAAGAAAAGGCCGAAGCAGTGGCAGCAGGAATTCCTAGGTTGCCTGGGCGAAACCTGGGCGCCACAGGTGAGGTGCTAGAGCCGGCCACCAGCGGCTCATCTCGGAGGGGAAGCTGCCCCATCCCGTGGCACCTCTCTCTCCCAGCCCAGCCGCCCCACAAACCTGGTCAGGAGCTCAATTCCTACCGGGAGACCCTATCCCTGACTTGCCCCATGTCCTGGAGCCCAGAGCCTGGAGCCTGGAGCCGGGAAGGAACAGCTAAGTCCTGGGGAAAGGACCCAGGCTGGATACTTCCCCCGTGGGCAGTGGGGACCGGCAGGAAACTCGTCCTCAGAGGACGTAGAGAGGATGGACTCTCATCTTTTTCTCAAACTGTGCAGTTCTCGTGGCCTGTACCGAGCAGGGCGTTCATCTTGGCATCTTCCTTTCGACAAACGTTTGACATCCCCACTGGATGTGGCATGGGCCAGGCTCTGGGCGTGCAGTCCATGCACCAGCCTCAGTGATCGCTATCAATCAGGCCCCAAGGATCCCTGATAAGAACACAGCCGTAAGGAACAGCTAGTGAGCCACCCAATGTTCTAAATGCTTTTCACGTGTTAATTCCTTAACCCTCGGAGAATCCAAAGTGATGTCTAAGCAGAGGCCCCAAAGAAGTGAGGAAGGTAAACTAACCACAAGTATATCTGGGGAAGCAAGACGAAGGCAGAGCTTGGCATGTGCCCGGCACGTGCCTGTTGTGTGCGAGGAACCACAGTGAGCCTGGAATGGGGAGGACCCGGCCTTCCTTCTGAAGCGGAGGGCTGAGTGCAGGACAGATGTGACCCGCCTTATGCTCTAGAACCGCTCGGGCTGCATGAGACTGTTCCGGGTGGGAGAGGGGGTGGAAGCTCAGAGAGTCCCCAAGGGGCAGGGGCAGCAGCGGGGTGGGTGGGGTGGGGTGGGGTGGGAGGGGAGCAGCCGCTGCACTCCTGGTCTGTGTTGAAGGTGGAGCTGAGAGGCTCTGCGTGTGGGCTGAACACGTGGCATGGAAAAGAGGGTGCTAAGGGGGGTTCTGAGGATTCTGTTCAGGCCAGCTGAAACCGGGCAGGGGGTGCCATTTGCTGAGCCGGGGATGTGAGAGGGGCGGCTTTCTTCACTTTCAGGCGTGTTACATTAACAACGTCCAAAGCCGACACCCAGCAAGCAGATGGGGCGAGGGGCCTGGAGTCCAGCAGCCCACATGCTAGCACAGTGGTTCTCAACCTTCCTAATGCCGTGACCCTTTAATACAGTTCCTCATGTGGTGGTGACCCCCAATTTCATTGTTACAAATTGAACATAATTAAAGCATAGTGATTAATCACAAAAGCAATATGTAATTATATGTGTTTTCCAATGGTCTTAGGCGACCCCTGTGAAAGGGTCATTCGACCCCCCAAAAGGGGTCGCGACCCACAGGTTGAGAACCGCTGTGCTAGCAGAACACTATGAACAGGAATTTCAAACGCTCCATTCAACAAACCCGTCTCCTGCGCGCCTGTGAGGCCAGCCCTGTCCCAGGCCCAGCCGGCACAGCAGGAAAGAAAAAGGCATTCCCGGCCTCACTATTTCACAGGAACCAGCAGGCATGGAGGTCAGGGGAGCCCGAGGGCCAGCGTTTCTCTTTATTAGTCCCAGAGGGGTGTGTGTGTGGGGGGGGGGGTGAGGGGCCAGGAGGTCAGCCATGACCACCGCCTGCTGAGCCCTCCAGGCCGCCTCGGGGCCAAACTCCTTGGGTTGGGGTGGGGGGTGAGCAGCACCCCACAGCTGCTAATGCACGAGGAGGACGCGGATGCCAGGCTCGCATGAGATCTGAACAGCGTCCAGTCTGCTGGAATCCATTATCAGCTCTGGCTGGCCTGCTGTCTGCCCTTGGAGAAACGTCCAAACTATATCTGAGCCAACAGCAGCTAAGATGAACAGCAGGGCCAAGCTAATGTTTCCAACGTGCTTTAAGACACTGCTTGGGGTGGGGGGGGGGGAGAGAAGAGGGGGAGGGACTGGGAAGGAGCTGAGGGAGCAGGGGAGGGAGAGATGACCGCCCCCGTGGGCTGGGGTCGGTCAGCCACCTGGGACGAAGGACTGTCTGCTCCCTTCCGGATGCTTCCTAAGGGACCTGAGGAATCACCTGGGCCCAGGCCTCCAAGACCCCATAGGTCTGCGTCCTCATGTGCACAGTCAGAGCATGATCGGGGCCCCCCTCGCTAGATGTGTGACTTGGGGCAAAGGACTCGACCTCTCCATGCCTCCCTCAGTGTCAGCATCTATAAACCCAGGGCTCCTGTGAAATTTCACAGATGATTCTGTGAAACGGCACAGAGCATGACCGAGAAGAATGTTGGTCCAGTCACAGAGAAAGGACTTGCTAATGGCTAGGGTTGTTATTATTTAATGAGCACGTAGAATGTGGAGGCATTCAGGATTTCTCTGAAATGGGCAGCGGACAACTTGGAAGGTGGCCAGGCGAATGAAACACCATCGAGAGTTCCCCAAGCTACACAAAGGTTCTCTGAAAACGAGAGAAGGCAGACTTCTCGGCCTGCTCGTCCAATGAAGACGGGCTTTCAGAATTCAAGGGGACCTTGGTGACCCTGTGACCAGGCGCTTGCAGCAGCACGTGGACCTGAGTCCTGCCCTCCCGGGCCCAGCCTGGCTGCCAGGTGTGAGTGCCCGCTGAGTCCAAACCCAGGTGAACTGGGCTTTGGGAACTACTAGAACCCAGGACCGGGTCACACTGTGTCCCTGCCACGTGCCAGCACCCAAGTGGGCATCAGGCTCCATCTTCTCTGCTCAGTCCCTCTGGAACTGAACACACTGGCCAGCCTTAGGGGGCCCAGGTCCCAGCTTCCTAATTCCTGACTCCATCCTTCACCTCCCATCCTGAACTCTCACCTGGAGCAACCTCCCTGGTCTGCTCAATGCCGAGCATGCCAGAACGCTGCGCCTTCAGCCTTAATTCTTGCAGGGTCAGGGAGCTCCATACACCCCGGCAGCCCACCCCACCATCCGCCTTTCATCATCACCTGACCCCCCTCCCCCGCCCCCATCCCAGCCCTTCGAGGACAGCAATAGGGCCTCTGGTTTCAACCTCAGGGATTTGGTTTTGCCTGGTCTTCAATAATGTTGGGGATGATTTTGCCTGGTCTTCTATAATGTTGGGGATGAAAGTGTGTTATTAAAGGAAAAGACTTTCAGACACATGGAAAGGATGGATCCCAGCACTTTGACAGAGAGAACTATGAGGCGGTAGACGGAGCAGAGGTCTTGCCGGCTCGGGTTTGGACTCGACCTTGCAGCAGCAGGTTCACCTTGGACGCCGCCTCTTGGAGGCACAGCTTCCACACCCAGGGCAAATGGCATGGTCGTGAAGATGAAATGAGACCATGTGTGTGACGAACATGACCCAGCACTGGGACTGGACTACGGCAGGCTTTTAGTATTATTGTTATTATCATATTTTGTCTAGTTCCTAGGACTTTTCCTTTCTGGATCTTATGGCTGCTTACACCCTTAATCCTTTCACTAGGCCATTTTTCATAAAAGCTGCTATAATGGGGGAAATTTCCCTTCTCTGGGATATTGAGTGATATACTGGGCATAACGCTGAGAGCAGAATAAAGGTTTTTGAAACTGCAATCATAACATCATCAGTAATAACACCACTACGTTACCAGATGCCAGGTACCATGCTAACTGCTTTATATACATTACTAGAGGCCCGGTGCACAAAATTCATGCACTCGGGAGGGGGTCTCCCAGCCTGGCCTGTGCCCTCTCAGTGCATGAGCCCCGAGATCGATTGCCCCAAAGAGGTAGGCCCCACCCACCCATCCGGGCTCCTCAATGGATTGCCCCAAAGACATACGCCAGAGCCAGGGGTCCTGCCTCCACGGCGCGCGTGCAGGGCCATGGGAACCCCGCCTCTGCTGTGCACACAGTCATCTTGTGACGGCGTAAGGGCATCACGCGTGAGGGCGTGACGACTACTTAGCCTTTAATTAGTAAGGATTCTCATGTAACTCTTTCCATCTTACATATGAGTTTATTACTGGTGTTATCCCCATTTTACAGATGAGGAAACTCAGGCACTGGGCTCATTTGCTCAAGGTCACATAACTAGAAATACGTGGGGATGGGATGTGAACCCAGATGATCTGAGCTTGCCCTCTGAACACCATCCTGCCTCGTGAATACACAACCTTCAGAGCAATGTAGAAGGGTTTTGAAAAACACACACAATGATGTTTCATCTGGCATTTCTAGAGTTGAGTCAGGAATTGGTAATGGGATAAAAATGAATAACAGACTCAGAAGTTGTGTAGGTTCAGCTGCAAGAAAGATGGGCAATGCAGCTCACTAGAGGGGGCAGGGCGATTCCTGGTTCCAAGGGAAACCAAGAGGTGCCCTGGGGAAGGGCTGCAGCAGAAGATGAAATTATAGTGGGTTCCCAGGGAGGCTTCTGACCTCAGCCCTCAGCAAGTGGGGGCAGCACCGTTTCCTGCCCCGACTCGGCAGTGCTTCTCAGTCATTGTTGGTGGAGGTCTAAGATCTTCCTCCTAATTCACTGACAAGATCCTACCAGAAGCGGGTAACAGGGCTCCAGTGACTCTGCCCATTTTACAGATGAAAAAACTGAGGCCCAGGGAAGTCAAACAGCTTGTCTCAAGGCCCACAGGAGGCAACAGGAAGTCATGTGTTTCCGATCAACTGCATTCATTCATTCATTCATTCATCCAAAGGACACTTAGTGAACAACACCAACTGCTGGAAATTCACCAGGAGATAAGCACCATGTTCTTAGCTACTTAACAATCCAGACCAGTGGTATCCCATGGAGATAAAATGCAAGTCACACCTGGTAATTTAAAATGCTCTAGCAGTGCCTGGCCGGTGTGGTTGGGTGGTTGAGCATCAACCTATAAATCAGGAGGTCATGGTTCGATTCCTGGTCAGGGCACATACCCGAGTTGAGGGCTGGATCTGCAGTGGGGGTTGTATAGGAAGCAGCCAATCAATGATTCTCTCATCACTGATGTTTCTATCTCTCTCTCCTTTCCTTTATGAAATCAATACAAACATATCTATGAAAAATGCTCTAGCAGCTACAATAAAAAAAGTTAAAAGAAACAGGTGAAATGAATAATTTAGCTCAACAGATCCAAAATCTATTGTTTTAACAGTCCTGAATATTTAACGAATATTAACAAGGTATTTACCTTGGGGAGCACTACGTCTTAGACATCGGTGGTCTGTTTCACCTCCAGCACATCTCCATGTGGACTGACTATATTTCAGGTGCCCAATAGCACATGTGATGAGTAGCTACCAGGCTGGGCAGCACAGACCTAGGCCTATGGTTCTCACTCTCACTGTGAGATGGAGTCAAGGAGAGAGCTTGTTAAAAATGCAGATTTGTGGCCCTACCCAGGGAGTTGATTCATTAGCTCGAGGGCCAGGCCTGGGAATCTGCATGTTGACTAGTATTCCAGGGGATTCCCATGCGGCTGGAGCCAGTGAGCTGACAGAATGCAGCCCAGTCAAGCTAGTGCATGTACCAGACCGGCCGCCCAGCCAGGCAGTGAGGTCTCTTTCCCCAACTCCTATTGATTTGGAAGAGCTTGATCTTAATTAGCAAAATCCGAATTAAAGACGGTCGATTACATTCAGTTGAATTACTTTTATAAATAAAGAGTAAAATCAAAAGAGTTTTCAAGTAGAGAATGTTTGCTTTAGATAAGACTTCCTGATTAAAAATAAAGACTATTCATTCATCACTATGTTCAACTCTTTAAAAAACCAATTACTTTTCTTAAGATTAAACAAACCTTCAGTCATGTCTCCAGCACTAATTTGCTCAACAGAAAAACTTCCTGAACAGATAACAGACTCGCTGCCTCTGCTGACCTGGTAGGTGCAGCAGTAAAGGAGTTGGGAGATAGTCATCAAAAACTTTAATTAAGCCCTAACTGGTTTGGCTCAGTGGATAGAGCATTGGACTGTGGAATGGAAGGTCCTGGGTTCCATTCTGGTCAAGGGCACATGCTTGGGTTGCGGGCTCGATCCCCAGTAGGGGGCATGCAGGAGGCAGCCAATCAATAATTCTCTTTCATCATTGACTAGAGGCCCGGTGCATGAATTCGTGCACAGGTGGGGTCCCTCGGCCTGGCCAGCAATCGGGGTTGCAGGAGTTTGGCCAGTGGGAGGAGGGGCCATGGGAGGTTGGTTTTGGGAGTGCACTGACCACCAGGGGGCAGCTCTGCACTGAGCATCTGCCCCCTGGTGGTCAGTGCACATCATAGCGACTGGGCAACTGGTCGTTTGGTCGCTTAGGCTTTTATATATAGAGATGTTTCTCTCCATCTCCCTTCCTCTCTGGAAATCAATTTAAAAAATTCATTAAAAAACAAACCTTTACTTAAGCACCTTCTGCATGCCAGGCACAGTCCTCAGCCCCGAGGCTACAAAGGTGGCTGGTGAGACAGAAAACTATGCACCAAGCTCTAATGGAGCAGAGAAAGGAAAAGGTGAGTTCCACCTTGGAGCATGGGGAAGGCTCCTTGATAAGAACCAAGCTGAGCCTCAAGTGACCACAAAGCCCTGAACAAGCACTGACTGGAGCATTGGCAGAGGGAGCAAGAATATTGTTACCATTGTAGGGAGCGGCTATAGGGTTAAGCCTCAGACTGACCTGTTGGCAAAGCCACAAACAAGTCCCAGCTTAGAGGGCACAGCCCTCTTAGCATAATTAAGCTTGACCTTATGACGCTCCCTAGATCTTATCTGGGTAGCTAATGGGCTGAGGGAGATGCAAAAACAAGTGCTGCCAAAACAAATGAAACTCACAAGAACATTGTAACTATGGTGACCACTACCTTGTTTACCTCTGGCTATAAAATAAAGCATCAGCTTGCTGTTGGGTCTCTGTGGCCTCAGCCAGGCACAGGAGATCCACCTGGAGCCAGATTATTCTCTATGTCTGTCTTTTCTAAATCCTTCACCGCCCCGCCCTCAGGCTCACCGAACCCACTGGCTATGTTGGCCCACCACAACCCTGAATTTGCAAAACTGATGTCAAGGAGATTGGATGCCGGGGAAACGGTGGAGGTGGGATGGGGAAAGGCCTCGAAGGCCAGGCCAAGGCCTCGAAGGCCAGGCCAAGGCATTTGGATTTGATCCAGCAGGTAATGAGGGGCCGTAATACACAGATGCACATGGCAGGGCTTCTGTCGATGACGGATGAATAAATGGGCTGATAAATGATTGCGTGAAATGAATGGAAGCATTAAATGGGGGAAACTGAAGCCAGGAGGCCCGGAGGATGAGGGGTGTCTGTCCAGGTGAGAGGTGTGTGTGTGTGTGTGTGGGGGGGGGGTGAGACTTGGACCACGTGCTGACAGCAGTTTCAAATGACCCAGAGGAGGAAAGTCACGACTTGGTGAAATTGCTGCGGGAAAACGCCTTCACTTGGCCGAGGCCACGACGTGATGCTGCTGTGTGAGAGGCTGAAGTCCCAGGAGAGGGAGCGAGGAGGCTCTCTCTCCCAGAGGGGCCAGGCTGCCCAGGAGCCTGGAGGCGGGAAGACGCTGAGCCCAGGGATTTACAAAGCATTCCTTCTCACTGAAAGGCTTCGCTCATTTGTTTCTCATTTAAATGTGTTTTTTGTTTGTTTGTTTGTTTTAATAGGGAGAAGTCATTCATTTGTTAAGAAATGCGAAACATCTGCCTAAATCGTCTGGCTAGGAGAATACGGGGACACAGGCACCCTCGTCCGCTGCCGGTGGGTGTCCTGACACAGATGCTAGGGAGCTCTTACACGTGTGCATCCGGAGGTGGACATGCGCCAGACGCTCCAATCAATGTTGTTTGTAGTGACCAAGACTTGGAAGCAACCTATGTGTCTATTTACAGGGAGGTGGAAAACTGAAACGTGGTACAGTCATAGGACGGAAAATGATAGAGCGGCTAAAACAAACCGAGGGATCCACAAGGTTACACCTCAAAACACAAGGACGAATGGAACAGGCAAATGGAAGAATACTATATTCAGGGGGGCAGCACCTGTATGAATCAGGTAAACACAAACTGTACTGCTATTGTAAACCGTCACATACAGAGGAAGTGAATGGAAATACATACGCTGGGGTGCAGAGGGCAGATCTGTACTAAGAGGCTGAGAGGAGGGGGCGACGGGGGAGTCAAAAGCATTTCTACCTTGGGGATGGTGTGTTTCTATTACACATGCAGACCTAGGAGAGAGTCGAAGCAAATACACCAAAATGTTTTATTAATTTGGGGCGGTGTGTAAAAGACTGCTTATTATGTCATTTGCTATACTTTTCTTCATCTTCAAAAATTTCCTAAGTTGAAAAGAAAGAAAGAGGAAAGGTAGAGAGGGAGGAGCCAAGCAGAAGGTGCGGGAACTGTTCCGCGAGTCTCTCGCACAGCACGGCAGCAGGCAGACGGGCTTCAGGATCCCCGGGGATCTAAGGCTGCATCACGCACATTCAGAACTGCTCGGCAAAGGCCAAACACATTTCCCGCACCTCCCTCTCTCAGGCTGCACCCCTGCCCACATGGGGTGGGGAGGGGGCGGGTCACATCACTATTGACACAAGGTCCTCTCTTACATCCTCCTCCAATAACGTTATTCATCTGCTTGGCTCCGCCTGGGCTGTCCCACGGTTCCCACAGACCGGAACAGCAGTTCACTGTGGTTACCTTGGCACTTGGCACCAGGTATGCATGAGAAGAGCGAGGGGTGGGCTAAGCTAGCGCTGCTTCTATACAATGGATTCCTACCCCCAGCTCCTTCTGACCATGTGGTCACAGAATAAAAAAAAAAGACTTAATGGTAAGTTAAAGCACAGGATGGGGAGACGAGAGCAAGGAAGCATCCTTATCACCGGTTCTGAAACAAGACAAAAATATCTGTCTGGAAGCTGCCTCCTCGCAGCCAGGAACTGTGACTTAGTCATCTTTAGGTCTCGAGCTTTGCACAGAGTAGGTGTTCAGGAAATGCCTGTGCAGTAAGCGGAACCGCAAGGCCACACACACACACACACACACACACACACACACACACACACACGTTTTGAGAACTGTGTTTTTGTTTATGAATATTATCTCTCTTAATGGGGCAGAGGCATCCAATGGTTCAGGATGTTGATAATTCTGGAGCCAAACTGCCTAAGTTCTTGGAATACACACGGAATGTCTCCTTGTTCCGTGCCTTCACCTCACAGTGCCCTCAAGAGGGAAAGATGAGGCCCTCAGCACAAGAGCTGGCACGTAAGACACGCTCACTAAATGTTAACATTTTCCACTAGTTACTCCTCACAGCAAGCGGGGTGGCTGGGCAATACCATGTCCATTTTACAGATGGGTAAGCTGAGGTGCAAAGAAGTCCTGTTCCTTGTTCAACGTTACACATGGTCCTTAAGTGGCAATTCTAAGATCGGAAGGCAGCTCATCAGCTCCAAAGGGCCCCTTTCCCCATGCCCACTGCTGTTTCAATTTCCCAATAGCTGACTCAAGGACCACCCCACCTTCCAGAGCCTTCTCTGGCTGCTTTGTGTCCCATCCAGCAAAGAGTCTGGCGGGAAGCCCCTGACTCCTGCAGCGCCTGGCCTGGAATCTGACTCGGGCCCTGGGAACTCTAGTTCCACAGCAAAGCTGGGAACCCACAGCCGCTCTGGCTATGTAGGCAGAGAAGGCGGAGAGTTCTGATGCAAAAGAAGGCGGTGCGGACTCCAGCGGCTCGATCACTGCCCACGCAGCCCAGGACCGACGCCCAGCCGTGAACAGCTCCACCGACAGCTCGGCCTGTTAATTCCAAGAACTTCGATGGCACGTTCTCATTAAAGCTCACACCCTCTGCACGCTCACTCTTCGTTTTACTGGAGCACACTTGATCCCAGGTACCACGCTGGGCGGTAACCAAACGCGTTCCTTCCACAAGAGCCGTGTTGGAGCGGGGGCTTCGCTCCTGACCACAGGCCCGGAGTTTTCACAGAAATGACCACCAAAACCACATTCACGCGATATCTGTCGTGGCGTCCTGGCCGCCAGGTAACCTGTGAGCTCCTGGGGGTGGCGTGCCTGGCGCAGAAGGGCTTGGTGATAGGAATGAGAAGGATGCTGATAAGTGGATTTTCACTAGAGCTGCACGGCAGCCTTGAGAAGGAGGCAGGTCTGTCCCCATTTTACAGGCTGAAAAACTGAGATTCTGGGAGGGTAAGTGGCTCATGGGGGAGAAGGCACTCCTTCCAAGGGGTGGAGATGGGCTTGAACACAGGACTCCTGGGCTTTTGGGCTTTTGAACTGTGAATGGTCCTGGTGCTAAGCTGCCTCCCCACTGTCTAGGTGACACCTGGCAACGCTTTCTGATGAATAGATATGCCAGGTAGAGTTGGGCAAGACAGAAACTTCCGGTATAAACTTGAGGGCCAGGTCCCATCAGCTGCCTGTTTTTCTATGGTCCTGGAGCTAAGAATAATTTCCATATTTTTTATTTTATTTTTCAAAAATATTTTTAAATATTTTTATTGATTTCAGAGAGGAAAGGAGAGGGAGAGAGATAGAAATATCAATGATGAAAGAGAATCATTGATCGGCCGCCTCCTGCACGCCCCACACTGGGGATCGAGCCCGCAACCCAGGCATAGGCCCTGACCGGGAATAGTACCATGACCTTCTGGTTCATAGGTTGACGCTCAACCACTGAGCCACACTGGCTGGGCCATATTTTTATACAGTTACATTTTAAATGGTTATATATGTCCCCATGTGATGTCTCAATTTTGCTTCTTGGCCCACCAAGCCTAAAATATACTATCTAGCCTTTTAGGAAAAAGTTTGCAGACTCCTGGTGTAAATTGCACTTCACTTTCCACAGTGGCCCCGTTTGGCGGATAATTGCTATCGCCACCCACATATTGAACAGCAGCTTCACAGCAGGGGCTCTGGGTTCAGATCTCAGTTCCTCCCCTTTCTAGTGGTGTGACAATGGGGGAGTCACTCTACCGCTCCGGGCCTCGATTTCCTCCTGTCAAATGGGAACAATGATGGTGCTTGCGCCAGAGATTCCTGGTGAGGATTCAGGGAGTTCATATACATAAAACTCTACCTGGCAGACTGCAAGCGCTATTTCAAAGGCTAGCTGGTAGTGTTGCTCACACAGGCCCTGGTTCCTGACGCAATGTCCTGTACATGGTAGACAGGCAGACACCCTGCCTGACTTCAGAGTGGGGACAAAGCCGCCCCCCCCCCCGACCTCCTGAGGCCTGCCAGAGCTGGTCAGCACTGTCTCAGGAGCACCTTCGCGTGTGGGCTTCCTGCTCGGAGGACTGAGGCTCCCTCCGTGGGTGTAACTGTCACAGTTCACTCCTGGTCCCCTCTCTACCTATCTACATACAGCTGCTGATTTCAGTCTGATCAGAGTCCTCCCAGACCAGTTTCTACATGTCCGTACGCCTCTATCGTAAGTGAACCCATAGAAAATATACTGCAGGTTTGAAGACAGCCTTGTACTGAAAGTATCTTTTAGCTACACGCCATTTTTCCTCAACACCAGGAGATGAAGTTATTTTATTAGACTTAGGTCTACCTTGCTCTTCCTAATCGTTGCAGAGTATTTCATAGTCTGGAATAATACAATTTACTTGGCTATCCAAACAATTCCCTTGTATAAACAGTGCCACAATGAGGATCTCTGTGGGGCCTCTTTATGCGCTAGAGAAATTCTCCAAAAGGGACTGCAGACAATGAATTCCTGTCTCATTCATTCATTCATTCATTCATTCATTCATGTCTCCTTTAATGCGGGCCCCTTCTCACTGTTTTCTCTCGGCTGGTGAGAGGAAGGCCTCGGGTGCTGGTTTTCATGCTTCCACTTTTCTTATGAGCTGGAGTCAGAAATCACTTTTACTGCTACCCAGCAAGGAAACGAGCAAAGACAACTTAAAACATAAAGTCACACCAATTTCGGCGAATTGAAAGGAGGAATACAAATGAAGCGATGCAACCCTCACAACGCAGACTCCTGCAGGAAGGTCTAAGTCCTCAAGGGCCCCCCCTGCGAACTCTCTTGAATGCAAGGCCTCCCACCTACTCCCCTTGGTAGGCCGCTAGTAACCAGGTTCCCAGCTTATTACAGGCACCACATTATTTGAATGAGAATGAAATCTTGCTGGCTCCTTCTTTTCAATGCGTTCTCTGCCCAACTGATTTCCTGTGGCTGCATGGGACTAATTCCTACTTAAATCTCCGCGTCACAAGAGCCGTACGCCCACCTGACTGGGGAGACACTTGCTATTAGACAAATTAAAAACACTCTCCGCATTGCGTCTACCCAGTTTTGATCTAAATTATGATTTTTGCACAGTGGTTTTAAATTAAAAAAACACACACTAGCATTTTGTGAAAGAGGTGTGTGTGTAGGAGGGGGATAGGAAAGAGAAAAAGGGACAGAGAGACCACGGGAGAGAGGGCTGGGGAAAGGGCCTGCGGGGGCAGAGCTGGGGTGGGGTGAGGGGCTGGATTTTTCTCCTGAGATGCCTGTGTGTGTGTGTGTGTGTGTGTGTGTGTGTGTGTGGCGGGGGGGGGGGGGGGGGGAGAGGGAAGGGGGTGTTCTGCCTCTCCCAGGGCAGCCCTCACCTCTCCCCTGCGTTAAAGGCCAGGTGCCTCCCCCACCCCGTCTCTAGCCTTGGACAGGGACCCTGGATGTCTTGGGCCCTATTGTAAGACAGCACCTAACACAGTGCCTGGCACAGGGCAGCATGAGATAAATGCAGTTACTACCACTCGTTATATAAGTAATTACAGGAGTGCTCAGTGAAAGGCTGCTGAATGAATGCACGAAAGAGAACCCTGACCAGGCTCTGCCCCCCTCTCCTCAGTGTCTGAGCTACGGAGGTGAGTGCGGCCCCAGCTGTACCCAGGGCACACCTCACACACCAGGCTCAGCTTCACACGGGGCAGGACGGTCACTGGCCCCGCCCTGGGCGATGGAAAAGGCATCCAGTGTAGGTCGAGCAGGGGAGGCAGCAGGCGATGGTGGCCCTGAGGCTGCAGGCTGGGCAGGAAGGGACAGGGGCCAAGTCAAAGACCAGGACAAGAGCTCCAGGCATTTTCCTAAACCCATCTTTTCTAACAGCAAACTTTTCTTTTAAATGTATTTTTATGGATTTCAGAGAGGAAGGGAGAGGGAGAGAGAGAGAAACATCAATGATGAGAGTCATTGATCGGCTGCCTCCTGCATCCCCCACACTGGGGATTGAGCCCGCAACCAGGCATGTGCCCTGACCGGGAATCGAACCCAGACCTCCTGGTTCCTAGGTCAACGCTCAACCTCTGAGCCACACCGGCCGGGCTAACAGCAAACTTTCTTCCAGAGTTAAAACCTAGTGGATTTGCAGTCACCTGAGTGCTTGCATCTCATTTGCAAAAATGTCAGGATGGGACCAGCAGGTCTCTACGGTTCTCCTTTGCTGGAACAGCCTTAAAGCCCACAAAGGTCCCCAGTTGCCATCTAAATTGTGATCTAAACTGGTTTTGCCCACCTGCGTCGTCCCCCCTCACCGCCCCCCGCCCCCCGCCCCCCGCCCCCCAGTGCTCCTGCTCCCGCACAGCCTGCCAACACTTGGTATTGTTAGTCGTTCTGATTTAGCTGTTTTGAAAGGGGTGCCATGGCCTCTCACTGTGGCTGTAATTCTAGTTCTCTGATGGTGAACGTTTTCCCATGTTTGTGTGCCACTTTACATCGCCTTTAATAAAATGACTGTTAATAGCATTTACTGATTTTTACATGGGTATTGGCTGATCGTTCCCTTTTGATGAATGAATAAAAGACATTAGTCTAACAAAGACCCATGTTGGAACTTCAAAAACAAGAACCCACACCTTTACACAGTGGTATTTTCTGAGAATTTCAAGGCCCAGGTGAAGTCACGCTGGGAAGTGACGCACAGAAAACAACCACACGGTTGCCCAATTCAAGTGCGAACATTAACTCCTCCACGCGTCGGCGAAGAGCAGGAAGCAGAATGACAAAGCTGCCTCCTAACCAGAACGAAACGCGGTCAGGCCTGACAACAGCAGCTCCCACACCAAGAGACCGCATCTGGGTTGTTGTTGCTCAATAAGAACAGTTACTAAAGTCGAAAGTTGTGGGAAACCTTTTCCTTTGCAGCTCTCCGGAATATGATCATTCTGGGCAGAAAAGGCCATTTCTTTCAAAGGAAACTTGAACTAAGTTGACCTTGGCATCTTTCTTCCCATCTCTGCTCGAAGCACCTGTTCAACTTCCCCAAAGTTGTCTGAAGACCACCCTGGGATCGAACCCTCGCCCCTGCCCTCCAGCTGTGACTGTGGGCAAGTTCGTCAGCTCTGAGGCCTCAGTTTCTTCATCTGCAAAATGGGGACTGTCACAGCACCTATTTAAGGGGGCGGTTGGAGGGTGACATGAGATCATCTGAGTAAAGCATTCATTCAGCTTGGTATAAGTACACCGTTAGTGCTCACTCAATGTGAGCCATGACTATTAGTTATTACTACGGCTGTGCTAAGATTTATATACATTTACTAAGTACCGTGCCAAGGTGCTTTTGAGAATCTAGTCAACAACCATGGGCTTGAAAACCCAAATGAGAAGAAGACCATGCATAAGGCACTTGGATGCTAAATTGATGGCCCAGGAAGTGCTGGTGACCCCTGTGGACTTCCCAGAGCAACTCCTGAAAACTGGGCCCTCTGGCAACCCTGAGCAGTACCTGGCAACGTCCGAGAGGTTGCCTTGTTACCTGTGGGTTTGTGGCATTTACACAGGAGAAGGGCCACATGCCTTGCAAGTTGGGACCAATACAAACAACTTTCAAACCAACCCCAGCAGAGACAGGAAAACTGATTCACAATATAAACCCTTAAAAACAAACAAACAAACAAAATAAACCACCAAGATCAACAATAACAAAAACAGCCCAAGACTCCTTCCTTCTGATAGAATAGTGTCCACGGTGGCAAGAAGACCGGAAGTCCTGGGAAAGAGCCCATGGAGAGTGCACAGAGGAACTGCCTGTGCAGAATCAAGTCTCCTGCCCTCGCTGACAGCACTCATCAACCGGCCCCCGGGTGCTGGTGTCCTCTGCACCTGGGAGAGCAGCGACGTGCGGAGGATTGCCTCTTAGAGTGTGTCTGCCCCACATCCTGCCATCTGGGGACAGTCAGCCGTGCCCTGTGCCACAGCAAGAGAAGGTGAGTGGCTGTTCACTCGACTGTGAGGAAAAGTCGGGTCAACCCTGTGAGTCACTATGTAGAAATGGTTTAAAGAATTCCTGGAACCATCAGAAAACCCGGGACGGTCTGCCAGAGATGCCCAGGCATAGCACAAGAGAATGGTGTGAGACGAGTCCTGTCTCAGATGTGCACAGGCCGAGAGCGGGCGCTCAGCACCCGCAGGGCCAGGAGCTGCTGCTGTCATCGAACTTGCCCCAGACAGGAGTCCAGGCCCAACCTCTCACACAGAATCCTTCATCGGCCCAACCACAGCGACAGTGCTACCTAATAGCCTTCATGAAGTCCTTCTACGCCAGGCACTGCGCATGCATGATCACATGTCACCAACACAGCAGTCCTGCAGGCGGGGCTCACCTAGGGATGAAAGTGGAACTCAGGGAGCCCAGAGTCTGGCCTGAGGTCACACTGCTAAGGGGTATTTGAGTCCCTGGTCACTGACTCATACATTACGCCTTAATGATCAATGCTTAAAAATGGAAAGAAGCCTGGCCGGTGTGGCTCAGTGGTTGAGCGTCAACCTATGAACCAGGAGGTCCCGGTTCGATTCCCAGTCAGGGCATAGTTTGATCCCCAGTGGGGGGCATTCAGGAGGCAGCTGATCAATGATTCTCTCTCATCATTGATGTTTCTATTTCTCTCTCCCTCTCCCTTCCTCTCTGAAGTCAACACACACACACACACACACACACACACACACACACACAAAGAGTAGACACAGCAAAATAAAAATGGAAAAAAGTGTTCACAATTTATCACTGGATGATAAATCAAAGCTTAATTTTCCTCAGTACAAAGCAAGTCTCAGTCACAAGCATATGCATTAAGGGTCGTAAAGTTTAGGCAGTTTATACCAAACAAACTAGTTTGCTTACATATAAATATAAAGGGATAGAAAAGCAGCGTTTTCAAGCCACAACTGATAAAAAGTGTGTGGTCACGTGCCACCTCGGCCCTTTAAGATTTTTAAAGAGCCTTACACCTAATACCCCTGGAGCAATAAGACAGATGAGGTTTTGCAGATTCATCTTCGCATAAAATAATGCTAACCATCTGGATGGATAAGATAACCACATAGCCATAAAATCTTGGCAACCTCCAACGTAAGAAAGATTGCTTGGGAGCAGAGAGGAGAGAAAAAAACCCATGCAGTTTGCTGGAGGAATGCCAAAGTGATCGCAGCGTTTACTAAGATTCTGACTTACTCCCGCACTTTAATCATAATCTATTTGCAGCGTGGGGGACTGCAGGCCGCCTTTGAGGGAAGCGGCTACACAGACAGTAATTCCTTACAGCTGCGGAGCACCTGGACTGAACCGAGGTGCCTGGCTTTTATTCCGAGCTTTCCCAGGGCCCTTCGAGCTAGGGAGGGGCAGGGTTTATCATTCTCCTTTTCCAGACGATAGGACTGGGCTCGGAGAGGCAACAGGCTGAGTAGCTCTGACATTTGAGACCAGTGCTCTGTTCACTACCCCAGGCTGACGCCACACACCCACCCCTACCTGTTGGTCCACCTGTACTTCCTACCAATTCCTATATGTTCTGTAATCCCTCAAGGAAGAAAGCAGGAGCCACCCCCAGGGGTCTGGGCACAGTGTTGCAGGAAGAGTCCTTCCTTGTCAATGATGCCCTCAGCTTGGGGCTGGGGAGCCCTGCCCTCCTCCTGGTTCTGCCTCCTGTCCTTGCTCCTCCATCATTGCCATGCCCATTCCCTGGCTCTCTCTGACTTTAGAGATTTCACACACATGAAATGAAATCGTACGATACAGGGTCTTTTGTAATGGGCTTCTCTCGCTGAGCACCATGTTTTTGAGGATCACCTATAGAGCGTAGCATGAATCAGGACCTGTTGGCGATCTCCTGTTATGTACACTATGATTCAGATGGCAGTGTGCACAGCCCATGGCCCCGGCTCCTCACTGGGACTCAGGGGTGTGCAGCTGGAGTTCTATCCCTTCGCTTCCAAGGACAACACAACTGACTAGGAGTGAAGAAACCTTGAGAGTAGTCAAGCACTTAGCTGTGTGCTAGATGTTTCCATTTATTATCTCAATTAATCCTCATGGCAACCTTTCCAGGTCGATATTATCACCTATCCCCATGGTTACTGAGGTGCGGAAACCTTAAGGGTCTTGTCCAAGATCACACGGCCATTAAGTAGCAAGCTGGAGAGTTGAACGTGGACTTGTCTGATTCTACCACCCACTCTCCTTCCACCCAAACCCTCGCCTTCATCAGGAACGTGGCTGTGGCACTCGGAACTGGGAGCCCAGCACGCCCGGCCTTCCTCCGCCTGGAGAACACGGGCAGTGCAGGGTCCATGAAAGGTCCAAGTGACTGAGAGACTTAAAAGTTAGCCTGGTGAGCACGAACCAGAGCAGAGGGGAGTGTGAGGGGTTTAATGACATCCACACACGTCCAGGGAGAGCTCCATTCCCATCCTACCGGGTGCAAGAGCCGGGTCATTGCCCCAACAAGCAGAAATAAGCCCTCCCTGGAGAGGGCACCTGGGGGAGGCTCCATACTCTGCCCAGCGGTCAACAGCGATGGTGCTTCCTCGTAAACACATCCTTATTCCTGTGGCCTGACCAGGCCCCACGTGAGAACCAGGACAGCAGTGGCAATGCGTACTCCTGTACCCCCGGGCCTGGTGCAAACCTGGCTCCTAGGAGGAGCCCAGCAATGCTGGGTGAGTGAAGGAAGATGACCAAGATGCAAGTCATTCAAACAAAAGCAGGTGGTTTGGTGGGGCTTTACCAACTGTCATTAAATCCCTCACACTCCCAAGTGAAGGGTGGGCCAGCAGCTAACTGTGATGGTGTGTGTGTGTGTGTGTGTGTGGGTTGGGGGGATACACACACAACACCACCACCACACAGAGAGGTTGGGGCGAGCCCCGTGTCCCGCAGCCAGCGCTGCCTCAGGAAGGAGCTGGTCATCGGGTGATGAGCCACAACGACTCTGGCGGTACTTCTGGAAGCAAATTCAGATTTTCTAAGACTTTCCGCAGGGTGGGGCCCTGTTTCATCTTTTTTCCCACTCGGTTGTGAATGACACGAGTAGTTTCCAAATGGGAAACAGAGTGTGCCGTCTCCCCGGGCAGGTGTCCCTGAGCCTTCGGCCCGGCTGCCACGCTCTGGTCAAGCCCGACTGCCTCGCAGGCCTGGCCTCGCTGCCCGGGAGGGCTTTGTTTGCAGGGTCTCTCTGTTCCCAGCCCCTCTCCCCCGAGCCACGTGTAGGGCTGAGGCCAGGGCAGAGCACCCCCTCCCGAGCCTCATTCAAAGGAGACCGTGGCTGGGGCAGTTCTGGTCTTGAGAGAGTAGGGATTCTGCCCCTCGAGGGGTTACAAACACATTACCCTGCTCTCCCCTTGCCTCTCTCCTGGGGGTGGGAGGTGGGGAGTCTAAATGTGCAGAAGACGTTTGGGTCCAGACAGCATTGGCTCGAGAGGCCGGAACTGTCTGGGTTGGAATCTTGACTCATTTACTAGCCAAGTGACCTTGAACCAAATCTCTTAAATCTCAATGTCCTCATCTCTAAGCAGCGATGTCCACCCTCACAGCTTGGTGGGTGTCCTTCCTCCTTCATTCACTCGGCCAACTTTTCAGGAGAACCTCCTGTGTCCCAGGCACGCTCTGTCGGGTAGAGCCTTTTATCCGGAGAATCGTGGCAGGAATAAAAATAGAACCGAGATTGTGAGCCCAAGTGCCTTCACCTCCCTCCATCTCTGCTTCCCACGCGGATGAAATGGGGCTGGTGCCATACTTCTCAGGGCTGCTGTGAGTATTTAAAAATAAAAGTATCCAACTCTGGGGGCTGAATCCCAGCAAAAAATACATCGTAAATAAGAATAAAATAAAAGGTGGCAGAATGGCCTGGCACAGGATGGATGCTCGATGAATCTTCATTGCGACTCTGAAAATATAATATGCAGTCTTGCCTGGCGGACGTGGCTCAGTGGTTGGGCGTCAACCTATGAGCCAGGAGGTCACGGTTTTATTCCCCGTCAGGGCTCACGCCCAGGTTGCAGGCTCAATCCCCAGTGCAGGAGGCAGCCGATCAATGATTCTCTCTCATTCTCATTATTGATGTTTCTATCTCTCTTCCCCTCTCCCTTCCTCTCTGAAATCAATAAACATATAAATTTATATATATTTATTTAAATGCAGTCTCTATCTCCCACCCAATAGAAAAATTTTAAGAAAACCCACCTTGCTCTTTCTGCTCCTTGGCACCCTTGACAACTTGCATGAAGAAATAGGGTGTTTTGTTACACAGAATGACTGTAGCAATCGACAACTGATATAGTTGTTCAATTAACTCAGCAATACCTCAAATATGTCTGACTAGTTTAGTAATGATTTTTTTTTCATGTATCTAACTATGCCTCGGTTTCCTCATCTGTAAAATGGATTCGTGGAGAGCAACTGAATGAAAGAATGGACGTAAGGCACTAGAACCAGATGTTGCACAAATAAACTCTCGGTGTTAGTGATGCCTGTCATAAATGCCTTCTCTGTGCTAGGCCAAGTCCTAGTGCTGGGGCGATGGCAGTGGACAGGAGCCGAGGTCCCTGTTCCCTTAGAAACCCTGTTCCAGAGGTGGCGAGAGACACCAGACGGACAAACACATGAGCAGGATCATTTCTGACGGTGGCAACTGCTATGAAGATAATAAAACAGAGCGATGATGCTACAGTAGTGACCGGAGGTGGGGGCGGGGGGAGGAGTGTGCCGGAGACCTCTCGGGGGAGGAGCTTTCATCTGAGACTTGACAAGAAGGAGCCAACCACAGGAAGATCTGTGGGGAAGGACGTTCCAGGGGCAAGAACAGCAAAGGCTCACGTCCTGTGGTGGGAACTAGTTTGGCAGGTTTGATGAGCGCAGGGCCAGAGGGCAGGGTGAGATGAGATGAGGTTGGAAGGGGAAGCAGGGCCCCCGCTTTGCCACCCAATCTCCAGCTGCCCATCTCAGCAACATGGTCCCTAAGGAGGGCGTGCCCGCATCTGAACTGTGGTGACTGATCAGAGGGTCCCTCTCTCTCTCCCTCTCTCTCTCTCTCTCTCTCTCTCTCTCTCTCTCTCTCTCTCTCTCTCTCTCGTTCTCCGCTCCACTGCCCTCAAATCTCCACTGCTTTCTCCCACTTTCAAATGGGCAGCTTGAAAGATTTATACCCAATTCCTCCTGGAAACATCGCCTAACCTGTGAAAGGCTGATCAAACAGCGTTGCTATTTAGTGCGGGGCCTCAATAGGGGCCATAAAATATCTTGTGCCTCTTTTAATATAAACGTGGTTCCCAAAGGCCGCCTTGATCCGCAGCCTTCACAATAAAATACTGTTTGACACGCGGATCTGCGCTCCGCTTCCCTCCGGGTCCACACCTATCCTCCGGTCAGCTGAATGCCGCCTTTGTTCCCCGCCGCGCCCGGGCCTGGCGGCTGGCACCCTGGCTGGTGCTTTCTTCTCTGGGCGGCCCATTATTAGAAACCCCGCGACCTGCACGCTAAGGCCCTTGTTCGTTTCCACCAAGACACTGGGCTCTGTTTGTTGTTACAGGAGCATTAAAAATAATTTAAAAGTAATCATCGTGGAGAAGAATGGTTCCCATTTTTGAGGGCCAATTAGGACCAGGCGCTCTGCACACATTACTTCATTTTGTGCTCTCGACAGCCCTGCAAAACGGGCACTGAAGCCTCTATTTTTCGGATGAGGGAAGGAGAAAGTGGCGCTAAGATGTGCAATGCCTGGGGGCAGGGGGAGCTGAGACTGGGACTAAACCTGCCTGGCCCCAAAGCCAACGCCAGGCAGCACCTCGAGAAATGAGCGTGTGGTCCGTGCCAAAGGGAGAATGTCCATTGGTTCTGGGCAGGATGACGGCCCCCAGGGGACCATCCCAACCCCCGGAACCTGTGCCTGTGGGACCTTCCTGAGCGAAGGGCAGACGGGCGTAAGTGAAGGATCTGGAGATGGGGAGATCCTCTTGGACCTGATGCAATTGATGTCTATTATAGTTTCTTAATCAGACCTATTTCACTGGTAAATTATTAAATGACTAGAGGCCCAATGCATGAAATTCGTGCAAGAGTAGGCCTTCCTTCCCTCAGCTGCCGGTATCGGCTTCCCTCTGGCACCCGGGACCCGGGCTTCACTTGCAGCCCTGGCTTTGTCTGGAAGGTCGTCTGGAAGGACATCTGGTCTAATTAGCATGTTACGCTTTTATTATTACAGATGATGATCAGCCTCATCTATTTCTGGTTCAACTCTGAAAAATTTCTGGTTCAACTCTTTATGAAGTTTTCATTTGGCCAGAATATTTCAATATTAGCGTGTTCTCCACTAAACACACGTGTAGTACTACAGTTATCTAACCTAGATTTATCTGAGGAAACAAAATGTAGTAAAAAAATATTATATCTTGAGAGTTATACAGCACCTTTCTTTAGAAAAACACAAAGTATCTTATATTTTACTTTTCAAGTTACCATGTACTGAGACTTGCTATTGTGCCTGACGCTTTATATACATGAGTACACTTCATGTGTGAAATGTTATTAACCCCAGAAAAGTGAGGCTCAGAGAGGTGATATGGCTTCTCCAGGTCACACAGCATCTGGTTTGAAAGACCATATTTTGATACCACGCACAGGGTAAGAAGATGAGGGCATTATATCCCAGATGGGAAAACCCATAAGACAAAAATTTGCACTAGTTTTGTTACCACTGTTAGCTAATATTAATAATAAGAAGATCCCTAGCTGGTTTGGCTCAGTGGACAGAGCGTCGGCCTGTGGACCAAAGGGTACCGGGTTTGATTCTAGTCAAGGGCATGTACCTTGGCTGTAGGCTCCTCCTCAGCCTGGGGCCCTGGTGGGGGCGCATACAGGAGGCAACCAATCAATGTGTTTCTCTCACATCAATAATATCCTAGGGTGAGGATTAAAAAATAAAATAAATGAACAGAAAAATACATAATAATAATAATAATAATAATAATAATAATAAGGAGGAGGAGGAGGGAGCAAAGGGAAGGCCAGACATTATAAGCATAGTCATCTGGGCAGCGTCACCAGGAAACTACAGCTTCATACCCCAAGAAACCACCGGTCCATTCCCTGAAGTCACTGGGGGAAGGGATCAAACTAAGGGGGAGACGGGCACACGTGCAGTAAAAGTCGGGGTGGCACAGGGGAGGTGCCTATCATTCTAGCCTGGGGAACAACGGATTGGCTAGGAGGCCAAAGCCACTGCAAGCGCGTAAAATCTTGAAATGTTAAAAACCCCCAAACCAAGATTTCCCTCTCTTGCCTTCTGGTTCCCCTTTATACCCTCTCTTGCTCTGTGACCCTGCACTCGCCTGCCATGGGGCCTTAAGACCCTGCATGCAATGGACTGCAGCTGGGAACGCAAGCTAAGCCAGCCGGATGCTGGCCTGGAGTGGACTTTAATATGAAGCCAAAACTCTGGACACTGCTTTTCATTCTAGCCCTGCTGAAGGCAAGACTGGACTTCTTCCAGGCTGGACAGACAGAGATAGGACTTTGAAGGAGAACCCCCTTAGTTTTCCATCATCAATAAAGCTTTCTACGGAACCCCATCCTCCCCTGGGGGCCTCAGGGAATTATTTCCCCAGCAGCACCCCAAGAACTCCACTTCCACCGACAACAGTCTGAACCAGGGGGCAAAGGAAACATCCTAATCTGCTAGCAGAGACGGACGTAGGTTCCTCAGTTAACAGGAAAAGCCATTCCACGTTCAATTAATTCCATAAAACGCTGGCAGGACTGTGCTTCCTAGAAATCATTGCAGACATTGCCGAGGGGCTGGGTGGAGGCTCAGAACACAGCTGTGGAACTCCGAGGCCTGGGTTCAAATCCACCGACCACAACTGGGTGCTAAAGGGCAAGAAGCTGCTGCAACTCCTTGGGCTTCGTTTCTCTCCTGGTTTGTGACATGGAGAGTGTAACAGGCCCTTCTTCACAAGGAGGAAACGCCAAGTGCTGAGGACAGCGCCTGGCAGGGAGTCAGGGCTCTGTAAGGGTGGCTATTGTTATAGAAATATTAGCTACCCCTGGACTTAGGATCCGGTCACTACCCACCAGGACAGACCACCGAGGGAAATGATGCAGCATTTTAAGGAAAGAGCAGGTGTTCTAAGCACACCGAGTTAGCTTTTAGCTAACTGCACAGCTACTGACTGATTAGATAGCTAACACACTTTCTCCCCAAACATATGCTCTGGGACTGCAATCTGGAATGTGCAGCCTTATCGGTTCCTGAAACGGAAGAAAAATTGGGCTCAGGGGTGGAAATTGACTAAAACTAACAGCAAGCCATTCACTACAGGCCGCGGAGAGCTGACAGCGGGGGAAGACCAAGCAGCCGTAAAGACACACGCGGGGAAGAAAGATGCCACCGGGGTTTGCGGAGTAGCAGCAGACTGTAACATGCTGTTTTCTCATGGTGCAGCCAATGGAGACTGATGTCAACCAGATGCCACATGACTGACCCCTTTTCATTTTTTAGCAGCCCTTCCAGGCTCAGAGAGGTTAAGGAACTTGCCCAAGGTCACACAGCAACATACTCCAAGCTATATTTTGACTGAGCCAAGAAGTTGAGACATAAAAGGCCAGCACACTAGAAGAATACACTGAATGTTAGGTGAGTGCTCTAGGCTCACAGATATAGAGGACAGACTGATGGTTGCCAGAGAGGAGGAAGTTTAGGGAACTGGATGAAAAAGGTGAAGGAATTAAGAAGCACAAATTGGTGGTTACAAAATAGTCACAGGGATGTAAAGTACAGCATAGGGAATATCATATATAATAAAAGCCTAATATGCAAATTGTCCCCTCGACCAGGAGTTTGACCAAGGGGTGGGGCCAGCTGGCCAACTGCCTGTGGCCCCTCCCCCAAGCCAGCCCTGCCCCGGCCAGGGGCAGTGGCAGGTAGGCAGTCAGGGGAAGGGAGGCCCCGGCTGGCAGCTGGCAGCAGCTAGGGACCCTACCTGTGCACGAATTTCATGCACTGGGCCTCTAGTAATGAATAATATTGTAATAACTATGTATGGTGCCAGTTGGTTACCTGAAATATCGGGGAAGGGGGCATTTGTAAAGTATATGATTGTCTAACCACTCTGCTGTACACCTGAAACTAGTACAAAATAACATTGAATGCAAACTATAATTAAAAAAACAAAATTTTAAAAAATTGCAAAATAAATAAATAAATGAGTGGTCTAGGAAGTCTTGTTGTCTGGGGGTAGGTTCCAATGTGATTATGATACCACGATAACCACCATCAGAATAGCTTATATTTAAAGAAGGCTGGCTATGTGCCAGACAGTACCCAAGGCATTACTCCTTACGTGAATTTATTTAATCCTCACAACAAGCCTACGTGTAGGTGCTGTTATTACTATTCCTATTTACAGGTGGAAAAAGCGAGGCCCAAAGAGGTTAAGTAACTTGCACAAGTCACACAGCTGGAAACGAATTACCAGATGTTTATTCTTGGGGGAATGCCCGAGGCTCACCACAGAAAACCTCCTCCAGTCGGGGCTAATCCGTAAAATTAACCTTTCCAGTAAAAGGGGCAATGGGCTGAATGTGGCCCCCAAAGACACACCCACATCCAAATTCCTAAGAACCTGTGAATGGCCCTTGGAAAAGGGTCTTTGCAAATGTGATTAAGGATCTTGAGATCAATCTAAGACACAGAAGATGGAGCAGATAGCTGGGTCCCCCAGTCGGAGGCGCCAGCCCCCACCAGGAGCTGGAAGAGGAACGGACGAACCCTTCCCTCGAGCCTCCAGAGGGAGCGCGAGCCCGCCCACACCCCGATTTCAGATCCTGGCTTCTCGAACCGTGAGAGAGCGATTTCTGTTGTTTGAAGGCACCTAGCTTCTGGTCATTCGTTATGGCAGCCGCAGAAAAGTAATGGGAAAGGTATGGCCCTGTATCAGGAGTTCAGCTCATCTTCAGCCTGGACGTCCGGGGGGAGCCGTGGGTGGAACAGGGTGCCATGCGAGTGACGTGGGAAACCCGGGGGAGGCTCACTGTAGGAGGAAGACTCGCAGTCAATACAACGAGCCAGTTTCCAGCCTGGAGAGCCGCCTCGCAGCGTGTGCGCTCCTTGTCGTGTACTGAGCTGCCCGCCACAGGGATCATCTTGCCCGGCTGGGAGGGCATTCCTCCCGTGGTCTCTCTGGAGGTGGGACTGGCATCTGAGGCCAACCACACACACGTTCCAGCACTGAAGGACCAAGGCCGGGCGGGTGGCCAGCTCTCAGGTCACAGGATATCTCATCAAGCGGTTTTCCTTCAGAGTTTATGGTTCAACTGCAGTATTTTGGAGGCATCTGCCAGGTAGCAGAAAGCTACATCCTCTTTATTCTCCAGGTCTGGAGCTATCTGCTCCTTCCGCCCCTCTCTCTGCGTAGACACCACAGTGGACCGCTGGGCCCTGAGTGGACGCGTCCATGTGACTCACAGGAGCTATGATTCCCCCCGTGCTAAAGCTGACCCCGGAGCAGGGCCATGCCTCCTTCCCCCTGCAGGTGCCGCCCCACTGTGCAGCCCTGCAGCCCCTGTGCACACCCCTAGCTTTCTGTGCTTCCAGAAACACCCATCCTTGCACTTCTCTGGCATTCACAGGCATGTATGTCACAGTCAAGGGTGAAACACCCGGGCTACCTGAATCATAACAAACGTGACGTCGGAGCAGAAACGCTGGCATTCTTTCCTTTGGGCTGATAATGAAGATATTTTCTAACTGGTATGTCATGGCCACTGAGCAGTGACCCCCAGCTACAGAGAGGAAATCGCTGTCCCTGCCCAGTGTGCTAGCCTCACTGTGCCCCCGGCTCACACCTGCAGGGGGCGCCCACCGGGCTGGGGGAACTCTCTCCACTTTATGCAATATGGGGGCGGGGGGGGGGGAGGGGGAGGAAGAGAAAGAAAAAAATTAAGTTTGGCTGAAATGTCTAAAAATATAACTTGAAGGGAGCTTTTATATTAGTAGAGGATTCTTTTGTAAACAAATTTCACCTCACTTATAACAGTGGCTTTTTCATCATTACGATCCTTCTCTGGAGTTGAATGAG
Source organism: Myotis lucifugus (assembly GCF_000147115.1). Taxonomy (NCBI): domain Eukaryota; kingdom Metazoa; phylum Chordata; class Mammalia; order Chiroptera; family Vespertilionidae; genus Myotis; species Myotis lucifugus. The sequence goes on from NW_005871058.1 coordinate 129,470, forward strand.
ATACTGTTCTAATTTTTAATTTGCTACCAGACCTTTGAGGGTCTAATAAGGTCTTTGGTGACAAAACCAATAAAAGTAATAAACTCACAAAAATAATACTCCCAGCAACAGTAATGACACGTGGCCAGCCAGTCTAAGCCCTTTATGTGGGGCATCTCACTGAATATTCACAATGACCCCGTGAAATAGGGGCTAATGCTGATCCCATTCCGCAGATGAGGAAATTAAGATGCAGCAAAGCCAATTCACTTGCAGAGTCAAAGTTTCTATCGAGCAGCCTGGCTCTGACCTGCTCCCCTACATCCCTGGGGAGTACAAAACCACAGTGCCCAATCAGACTGGAGATCATGGGAGGCTTCCCGGAGGAGGGGGTGCAGGCCAGCAGACTAGAGGTAAGCTAACCAGAAAGATCACCTGCCCCCTCCACGCGGTCAGGAGGAAAGATAAAACTGGCCATGTTTTCACTGAAGCCTTCCAATCTGGTGATATTTTTCATCTCTATACATGGTCTTAGGGCTTTCTGGTTTGCCCATCACCTTTGGGGGAGGGGGGTTAATCCATGAAGGAGGTTGCATGGAGAACATGGGGGAGATGAAAGCATTTCATGGAGGAACTTGAATGGAAAAGGGAGGAAGGACCACTGCCCCAGGGCGGTGCCGGGGCAGCCGGTGCTTATAGATTCTGAGTGTGGGGATGTCTCTGCTGCAGGCCCCCTAGGGAGGGTCTCCCTTAGCCGGGAAGGACAGAGGGAAGTCAGCAGACCAGGGGGCTTCTGGCCAGGGTGCACCTGGGGATCCTTCTCCATCTCTCCCTATTAGGTCAGTAAGACCTTCAGCAAGCGGAGTGCCGAGCACAGATTCTTCAGCAGCTTGGCAAGTTCCCACCGCTGTCCAGGTATGGGCTCGTTCAGCCTTTAGGAAAGGGGGGAGGGGAGTAATTTAGATTTACCAAGTGCCTCTTGCCAGGAGAGGAGGTGTGTGTGTGTGTGTGTGTGTGTGTGTGTGTGTGTGTGTGTTCTCTATCTATCTATCTATCAATCATCATCATCTATCTATCTCATTGGCATTGGTTGCATTGAGCACATTCTATGTGCCCTCTCACTCCCTTTTGAGAACGCCCTGTCATTTTCCACGTAAAGATACGTTAACTCAGAAAACAGAGAAGTTAGGATCACAGAAGGAGGAAATGGCAGAGCTGGGATTTGAACCCAGGTAGTTTGACCTCCAGAGCAATAAGGGAGGAGCTGTGATTACACCCATTTTACGGATAAAAAAAAGTTCTGGAGAAACAGAGAACGGTGCCCACATAGCTCCTGGGCAGAGCATGGCCTGACCTCGGGGTGGGCCTGGATCCAAAGCCAGGCTCTCTGACCTCCACGTCTGCTGCCCCGCGTGTTGGAAACGCTCACGGCCAGGCGAGCGCAGGACGGGGAGCTGTCTGTAAACAGGAGTCTGGCCTGGAACGGGAGGCGCCTAATGAATGTTTATGGGCGGCCTGAATGGAGAATGAACAAAACCTCAGCACAGGCGCCCAGGTCTGGAGGCTGCGTTCAGAATCCGGCCTCGGGGCAGCGGAAGGACCCAGAGGCATCCTTTTCAGAGAGAAAAAATAATCATGTGCACCGTTCCTGAAAGCTGGCGGGGGGAAGGATTCAAAACAAGCAGAGCTCTCCAAATAGCGATAAATACCTTAAATTACCCAGCAAGTTTAAAAGCCTTCACGCTGCCCCCTTTCCCAGCAAGGAAACAGGCTCCTGATTGTGGCCGCTCAGAATGGAACATTCAGGAGGGTGTGGAGCCAGCGGGGCAGGAGGTGGGGGAGGGAGGCCAAGGAAAGAGCTCGGTGCCCAGGAAGGCTCGGCCCAGCTGGCTGGCCGGACACAGAGCGGGCGATTGTGCGGGCCTGGGCTCCCGGAGGAGTGCAGGAGTGCATGTGTCTAAGCCTCGCTGGGGCTGGGGGCTTCCTTAGTTCCTGGGCCGTTTTCCTTGCCTGTGGAAATAGGGAGGGAGAAATGTCAGGGTGCGATGGCTGCCTGGGGCTTCTCTGTGTTCTTACAGGAAAACTACTGGGTCGATTCGAAAGAACATGAAGTTCCCGGAGGGCTGTGAGTCCCAGAACCTAATTCCCTCTGAAAAGCATGGGTTTGGGGTGAGCTGCTCTCTCTTCCTCCGTGACCCCGACATCTCTGGAGGATGCTGCTCATGAGGCAGGAATTAGTGCCGCCCACCCCAGAGGAGCAATAAACGGTTACAGGCGAGACAGACAGAAGGACCCAGAATGCCGCTCTCCCTCTGCGCACAGCCCATCTCTACCCCAGATGAAATAAACATCATTTACAGAGCACCTACCCCGGGCCCACTTGTGTGGTCGGCTGCAGCCCACGGACCGGGCATCACCGGCAGCCTAGCTGGGCAGACGCCCTGAATCGACACCCCGCTCAGCACCGTGTTCGGTGCTCTGTGAGGTGAGGAGCCTGGTGTCGCGGGAGCGGGTTCACGCGCCTGTGACCTCAGAGAAGTTACACGAATGCCCGTGTCTTTGTCTCTCGGAGTTAAAATGTGGATGATGAGAGCACCTGCAACCTCAGGCTGTTATGAAGGTGAAATGAGTCACAAAATGCTTATCACATACCGGAGGCGTACTCTGTGCCAGACCTTTAGAAGACGTGACGTGTATTATCTCACTTAATCTCCACGTGACTCTGTGAGAGGTGCTAATCTTGTCCTCATTTCTTGATGAGTAAACTGACTTCCAGGGAAGTTAAGTCATGGCTCGAGGTCAATGGTAAATGGCTGTGTGTGGGGGGGGGGGGGGGAAGGGGGAGGGGGGAGTGCTGGGGTTAGAACCCATGTATTCAACTCCAGCTCCTATGGCAGTGATGGAGAACCTATGACTCGCGTGTCAGAGGTGACACTCGAACTCATTTTTTTGGTTGATTTTTCTTTGTTAAATGGCATTTAAATATAAAAAATAAATATCAAAACTATATGTCTTTGTTTTACTATGGTTGCAAATATCAAAAAATTTCTATATGTGACACGGCACCAGAGTTAAGTTAGGGTTTTTCAAAATGCTGACACGCCGAGCTCAAAAGGTTCGCCATCACTGTCCTATGGTCATGCTGGTTACACTGCCTCCCAGTGAGAAGGCTCTGTGAATCCAGTTCCTTTACAATTAGTTTCAACCCTGGCTGAGCATGCAATTCATCTCTGAGGATTTAAAACACAGGAACTCCTGGGCCACTACCTCCAGAATTTCTGATGCTGATCTCTGGGTCTGGGCATCTCAGGCATTTGAAAAGGCCCCCAGATAACTTAGAATGAGACCACCGTCACCTGGGCCCTCAGGCGGTGCTACGAAGCTGACAGGCCTCGTTCAATCCTCACGACCTGTCAGGGTGGGACCATTCCGGCCCTGCTTTACAGAGGAGGAGAGTGAGGCCCCGGGAGTTCCTGGATGCCCACGGTCAAAACTGAGTAGGAAGCAGAGCCGGGATGAATGCTGGAGGCTCTTCGAGTTCAAACACCCTGCTTTGGATGGAAACGCAGATGGAGAACGAGGTCAGGACCATTCACTCGTGCAACACTGTCCTGGGCCCTGGGTCTCCACTGGGCCCTTCCCAGCACAGGGCCGAACCCTGCTTCTAACTGAGAGGCAAGCTAAGGCTGATACGAAACCCAAGGGCCGGAATTTCCAACAGTGTGTGTGTCATTACTGCATGACATTTACCTAGAGCCAGACCCACGTTCTAGCAAACCCCGTGAAAGACAAGCCTTGGCAGGCCATCCGAGAGCCAGAGGGCCCGGGAGAGATAGACCACCAAGTCCCTAGGCTGGGGCTGCATCACTAACATCTATATATATAAAAGCCTAATGTGCAAAATGTCCCCTTGGGAGTTCGACCGACTGGGAGTTCCATCTCTCGCTATGACGTGTGCTGACCACCATGGGGCAGCATGGAAGAAAGGAAGGCCCCGGCCAGCAGAAGGCAGCCACTAGGGACCCTACCTGTGCATGAATTTCGTGTACTGGGCCTCTCGTTTTATTGTAAAAATAGAAAAATAGTGGTCAGGGAGCAGGACCCTGCAGGTCTCCATGGTACCAAAATGCTGTCAACCTCTTCTGAAGAACCTTAACGTTTGCAGGCTAGGGTAGTCACCCTACCCTTGGCATGATTTTGGAGAACAAGATAATTTGTCGTTCTGGCTCTGTCCTGACCACAGCACACATAGTGCTGGAGGACTGTGGACATGGGGTTATCAGATTCCTCCCCACGTCTCTGAAGGGACCCAGCCCCCAACCTGCTGTAACGCACGGGACCCTTCCTCTCCCTCCCCCTCCCCCTCCCCCTCCTTTCCTTTTTGGTTTAATCAAGAAACAATTGTTGGCCATCCACTGTATTTCAGAGCAAAATTTGTATTTCATGCATGTTGAGCCTTGAATACTGAATTTGAATACCAATGACGCAGGATGCTCGGATTATTCCATCCCATTTTATTTGTCCATAATCACACCCTCTAGAATTGAACATGCAGACAGATGCAAATAAATTACAAAAGTGCAGCGTCCCGAGAACAACAGAAGAAGATGGAATAGTCTTATCTTAATAAAATCGGGCTTCGGCAAGGCAAAGGGGCTGCAAGAGGCCGCTCACGTTTCACAATAACCCCTGATCTCCTGTACTGCATTTTGGGGGGACAACACGCCCAAACTTCCTGTATTAAATTTCTCGATTCTTGGCTCCACCCAAAGTTGAAAACTTTGAGGAAAACAGTTCAGGTGTGGGGGTTTTTTTTGGGAAAAAGAATCTATAATTGCCACAATTTCAAAATATTAAATATATCTTTTAATCCCTGTTCAAACTGAACTTGCAATTGACAGCTATTTAACTAAAGTAACCTGATGCCAATTCCATATATGTTGGTTTAAATATGCAAAGAAAGAAGGAAGGGAGGAAAAAGGAAAGAAGGAAAGACTAAATGGGTCTTTGTATCCAGAGAAAATTACACATTTTTGTTTCAAATTTACATGCAAAGTCTTCGATAGGCACACAAAGTAAAACATTAGAAATACTACTGCTCGCAATTATTGAACATATATGTGCCAGACACTGCCTGGCATTTTAGATTGATTACCTACATCAGCGATTTTCAACCCGTGTGCCACAAGAATTTTTAAAACATGCAACACCTGACTATTTAATCAGGGGCACTGACCTCTTTTCTCTTAGATTGACAAATAAAAAAATGACAACAGACAACACAACAATAGCCATCCCTTAGGAATGAGTCAAAATTATTTTTTTGGGGGGGTCAGACTGGCAAAAAATATAACATGTTTTGGTGTGCCACCGAATTTTAGTAATTAGTGTCTGTGTGCCATGAGACGAAAGAGGGTGAAAATCACTGACCTAAGTTAATCATCACAACCACCCCAGGAGTAGTCACTATTATTACCCCAAGTTTACAGGAGAAATGGAGGTACCCACCCTCGCCTAACACCCAGGCAGTGCGCCTGCAGACTCTGCACTCGTAACTTCTACCCTCGGCTGCCTCTACGGACATGGCACCGCTTGACACGAGACTTTCCAGACTATGATACAATTCTTTTAAAAATTTAAAAAATATATATTTTTATTGATTTCAGAGAGGAAGGGAGAGAGAGAAACATCAATGATGAGAGAGAGCCTGCCTCCTGCATGCCCCCTACTGGGGATCGAGCCAGCAACCAGGCATGTGCCCTTGACCAGAATCGAATCGAACCCGGGCCAATGCTTTATCCACTGAGCCAAACCAGCAAGGGCTGATATATTTTTTAAATGATGGCAAAGGGGTGTACTCTCTCTCTCTTTTCTTCCCATGCTTCCCTTTGTTCCCTTTCCAAAGCTCTATTTCCCCCCAAATCCTGAGATGAGTGTGATTATTATACCTGCCTTTTACAGATGCAGGAATAAGACCAGAGTAGGATAGTAACTTCACCAAAGCCACCCAGCTAGCAAGAAATTGGGTAAATGGAGTCAGACCTCAAGGCCTTTGGTTCTGAAATCTCAAGGCCGTTCCCATCCACCTGCCACCCACCTAAGAGTGGCCAGACGACCCAGAGAGATGGCAGGGAGGAGAGGATGAAGACGAGAGGGCTTGTGGGGGTGGGGCCCTGGGACACACCATGTGGAAGGTGTGACTGCGGCACAGAAAGAGCGAGGAGCCACTTTCTGTCTGTCTATTTCTTCCTGAACAGCCTGAGCGTTGGCCACATTTGCTGTTATAATTAACCTCTGAGGTTTGCCTCGGGGTTGGGTCATTAAAAAATATTTTGGTATCTTTAAAAAAACAACACCCACATGTGGTGTAGCTCCATAAAAGTAACGAATGGGCCCAAGTTGGTGACATGGAAAAATGTTTACATGGAACGGTTCTAGCACCTTCATCAGTGGCACATGTAAAGCTGTAGGATGTCACCAAGACCCGCTGGAGAAACTGCTTCCTTATAAATCTATGGCAGTCCGGGGAAGTCGAAATGGCACCGTAAAAAAGAAACAACCGCGTTTTCCTGGAAAAAGTGCAGCCCACTCTGTCTGAGGGGGTGGGGCTGTTCACACTTAGAACATTTTACAGTCACTGCAGCCGGCAGCCAACGAGGGCTTCCTCCAGCGATGCTCCGCGTTCTATTTCCCCGGCAAAATAAATCTTACCTCTTTACACAAAGCCCCGCTTCTCCAGAACAAATCGCGAGGGAGGGGAAATGCTGCTTAAACCTGGAGAGAACAGCCTGGCTGCCTCTCAAAAACCTGGGAAGACCACACCAAAAAACAAACAAAAAAAAACAACAAGCAAAAACACCTAAAGTTATCAAGAAGCTTGTTGTCAGCGTCCCCTTTCTTCTGTGATGTATGAGATACAGAATCGTTGTGTTGAGAAAGAGCTTTTTAAAAATGTTGCTGCCGCCACTTCACCCTCTGCTCTAATGTTCAGTTCATCTTGTGGTCTCACGCAGTCCTGGGCTGTGGTGTGTCGGCGTTTAGGGATTTATAACAGGGAAGTGATACAGTTTCTACCCTTGAGATGCCTCCGTTGGAAAAGAGGAATTACCTGTCATGCCCCTGGTTTTCTGCCAGGTAGCGGGCTGGAATGACGGATGCCAGGGTGGGGAAAGCAGATGGAGGGTACCATCTCATGCCCAGGGCAGATGGAGATTCTGGATGGAGATTGTTAACTCTTAGTGGGCAGGGGCCACATCATGTACCTCTGCGTCCTTCCCGCCAAAAACAGGGCCTGACACACCCTAGTTGCTGAGTACATTGGATGGGTGGACGGGTGGATGGATGGACGGGTGGACGGGTGGACGGGTGGATGGATGGACGGGTGGACGGGTGGATGGATGGATGGGTGTTTGGATGGAAAGAAGAACAGATGGACAGTATGTTGAACGGATAGATGGATGGGTGGATAGATGGATGGATACATGTTTGGGCTGAAGAAGGACGGAGAGTATGTTAGATGAATAAATGGAAGGATGCATGCATGAATGAACGAACGGACAGAAGGAAGAAAGGAAGGGAACAAGAATAACTAAGTCACCCTCAGGAACTTGTTAAGAATAGTACCTGAAGTGGACTAAAGAAAGGACGAGAGGCATCTATATTATGTCAGTGCCCTTGAAGTGACATTGAAGGACCCCAAACAAAAATGCACAGCTGCAGCCAACGTCACCGCTCTGCAAGGGCATGAGGCACTTGGGCAAACCATTCCCAGTGTGTTATCTGTTCTTAGGGTCGGTGTGCCCATGCCCCTCTGGACATCAGCCATTGACTATTGTGGAGCAAAACTGCTCAAAAAAGATAAATGGATAAAACAAAATAATATAGGCTATGTCCATTAAAAAAAAAAAGCAACCACAAAGGTGTATATCAGAGAAAAAAGTCTGAAAGGATATTTATCAAAATTGCTAATAATCGTTATCTCTAGATGGTGGGTTTGCTGGTGAATTCTAGTTCATTCATTTGATGTGTATATTCATTTGATTTTTTTCCAGGCCACCTTTTATTAATGTGTGCAGCAGCCCTGGGCACCATAAGCCTGACCTTGATGTGTATATTTTATATATTTTCTGTAATACACAAATATCTCTTTCATATCCGAGGGAGAAAAAAAAAAGATGTCAGAAATTGCAAGCAATCTCTGATGGCACCAGAGAAGAAAAAGCAATAGCCAAACAAACCCACCGAAATCAGCCCAGGCTAAACCACAGACTCAATAGATAATCACCAGGTCAAAAGAGATGTTAGAGGGTTTCAACCCCAGCTGACATCTGAGGGAAAGTGTGTGCAGAAGTCCCACGGCTGCTCTGAATGACATGAGGAGGATGTGTCCGCCGGTCCCTCCATCCGGGCAGGTAAACCTCACCAGAAGCGCACAGAGGTGAGGGCAGGGGGACTAGGGCTTGCCCGAACCTCGAGGAGGAAGCCCTGCCTTGAAGACCTAACCCCGACCAGACTGCCAGCCCCGCCTGCTGCTCCCCAAAGGCCTTGCCCAGTCCCCTGGGTACCCCCTGCTTTTCGGGGGGGGGGGAACAGTCGATATTTGTTTTTCCTTTGACTGTGGTGAGAAACAGCTGCAGCACGCAAATCGCATGAAATGAGTGGCTCCAGAGTGGGCTCTGTGGCACAGTTCCTAATTCATACAATGCCTCCAGTTTTGCTGTTTCAACTAAATCATTTATCAATCCCTTCACGGATGTCAGTAAACCCCAGCATCTGGGGGCCTGTAAACATTAAAATAAGAAGCTATAAAAAATATTAGTAAACCAATTAAAAGCTCAAGTAGCAATAAACTCTACTTGCATTACACCTACCAAACAAAAACAGGACCCCCGCCCCCCTCCCCCCGAAATTAAATAAACATTCGATATCAGCCGTTTTTTCAAAGGGCCTTTTCTTTCTTCTCAAAAAGAGCTCCTGCTCTCCCATCTGGTGCCTCGGGGAGCCGGGGACCCCTGACGGATCAGGCAAGAAGGAATAAAGGATGAAGGAAACCTAGGTTTCTGTTCCCAGGAAGCGAACGTGGTTGATATTTGGTTGCCAGAGTTGGGAGATGGCCTAGAAACTGTAGCATTCGAGAAAAAAAATCTAGGTTGAATCATAACTGGGAATTGACTAATATTTACCCAAATCAAATAAAAAAGAGGCACAAAATCATCATTACCCACAGCAATTAAGGACGGGGAGCTAATACTCTGTGCTTTGCCATTTACAAAGCCCTTTCATTTTGGTATTCAATCTTCATGACCAATTTTTAAGATGAGAAATCCCTGGGACTCAGAGATGGAGAGTGGCTTGCTCGAGGGGGTCACGGCTCATGAGAGACAACGCTAATGCTTGAACCCGGGTCCAGGACTCCAAGTCCTTTTCCTTTCTTCTACCACCTGCTTTAGGTATCACGCCAAGGACAAGGGACCAGCACGCCCTGAGGTCCTACTGTGTGCCGGGTGCCGTGTTAGCAATGCGGACCTCTGACTTTCGTTAATAACCCCTGTGACCATCTAAGTTTATATTTCTATTACTAATGGCTTCCTGCTCCCCTTCTCCTCCACCCATATGGAGCTCACTGCATCATCCCCAACTGGGAAATGAGGCAACTGGGAAATGAGGCTCAGGATGTTTAATTAGAAGGAATATCTCCTCTCTGCCAAGATTCCTTGTTCTAATCCCGACACAAACAGGAAGAACAGGTGGCCCTGGGGAGCAATGCAGAAGGACTGGCTTCCGGATTCCCGATCTGCATGGGAGAGAACTCTTCATCGAGTGTCATTAAATCGGGGTGAAGCCCTAACTGGTTTGGCTCAGTGGATAGAGCGTCGGCCTGTGGACTGAAGGACCCCAGGTTCGATTCTGGTCAAGGGCATGTACCTCGGTTGCGGGTTCATCCCCAGTTGGGGGTGTGCCGGAGGCAGCTGACGGATGTTTCTCTCTCATCGATGTTTCTAACTCTCTATCCCTCTCCCTTCCTCTCTGTAAAAAAAGCAATAAAATATATATTTTTAAAAAATACATAAATTGGGGTGAAAATCCTGTGTGTGCTGGAGACCGGCCACAGAGCCCAGCATCCCTGTGCTCACCTGTCCTGGCCAGAGGAAGGAAGCCCTTTCCCTGCTGCCTACCTGTCTACCACGTGCCGGGCACCGCCTGCTGCTGCTCACATATTATCTCACTTAACCCCAGTGACGAGTCAGGCTGGCGCAACTCTTCCCATCTCTATAATGGAAGAAAAGGAGTCACAGAGAAGTTGTCAGCTGCGCAAAGACACACGACTGAAGCCAAGCTACGTCAGGATTTGGGCGGAGGTGAATCCAGCAGCATCCCTCTCGGAAGGGCGCGTGGGGGAGCCCAGGCGATCTGCAATGGACGCGAGGGGACAGTGGGCAGGTTAAGCTGTGGACATGGTCATCTGGGTTCACGTCTCCTGCACGCTGAGCTCTCACCAGCAGCACAGATGTCTCGGGAAGGAGGAGAACACAGAAAGCCAAGAAGGAAGAGACTGGACCGGTCTCGAAGGCCCCTTCCAGACCCAGCTTTCTTTGAAATCCCTACCCCGAGAGGCCTTACCTCTTGGGTTTTGTCAGGATTGCAGGTGAGGCTGGTCTGTTTCCATAAACCTGAGGTGAAGGGCTGGGTTTGGGGTTTGCTCTAGAGAAGAGGGGACGGAGGAGGAACAGAGGTGGAAGGACTGCATTTTTATGTTCACAAGGCTCCGTGTGAGAAGCCACAGCCAGAACAGGACCTGAGACTCGGTGGAAATTTCCTCCAGGCCTTTCTCTCCTGCTCACCGTGCACAGTGATCCCTTTCATGGCCTCTGGGCCTATGAAGGGAGCTTCCGTGTCCTCTGTGCAAACTGGCTTCTCTAACTTGCTGAAAATAGAAGCGACACCCACAGCCGTGTTTTCCCTTGGGCTGACTAGCGGGGCTGCCACCGGAGAGCAAGGCCCAGCCATCAAACCTGGCCATTCAGGGGGAGGCCAGCCTGGGCCAGGGCCAAGGGTAGTGACAACGCCAGACCTAGAGAACTGAAAACTCCAGTTTCCCCTGTTCCTGGCTTAGTGCCCTACAGACCTTTCTGGGTCTAAGAGCAGAGCATCTGTATAATCAAAAGTACATCAACTATTTCTTTTTTAAAGTGTCTTCTATAAGGCTAGGGAGGGTCTGAGAGAGGTGCTGGGATAAAGCAGTGGACAAAACAGATGTGGTCCTTGGGGCTTCTAGTCTATAGTCTAGATCGGCACCGCCCAGTATGAGTTACACATGCCATTTTATTTATTTTATTAAAAAAATTTTTTTTTTATTGATTTCAGAGAGGAAGGGAGAGAGAGCTAGAAACATCAATGATAAGAGGGAATTATTGATCAGCTGCCCCCTGCATGTCGCCTAGTGGGGATTGAGCCAGAAACCCAGGCATGTGCCCTAACATGGAATCGAACCGTGACCTCCTGGTTCCTAGGTCAACGCTCAACCACTGAGCCACACCAGCCGGGCTACACATGCCATTTTAGATTTCCTAGTAGCCACATTTAAAAAAAGTAAAACAAGACAAATTAATTGTAATTATATATTTTTGTTAACCCGACATATCTAAAACATGATCACTTTAGTATATAACCAATATAAAAATTGAGATAATTTAGATTTTTGGATGCTATACCTTTAAATTATGGTATATAGTTAGCCCTTATAGTACATCTCAGTCACGCTGACCATATTTCAAGGGCTTGGGGCTCCGATACCGGACAGTGCTGCTCTGGACTGTGCAGACAGAGAATGAGGTGGACACAGGGATGGGTGATGGCTCTTTGAGGAAAATAGTGAAATAATGTTGCCACCAAAAATAATATTCACTTAACAGTTACTGTGTGCTGGTCTCTCATGTGTCCTTCCCAAAATAACCTTGAGAGAATGTCCTTCCCACTTTACAGATGAGAAAAGTGAGGCACAAAGAGGTTCCATCACTTGCCCGAAGTCACACAGCCGATAAGCAAGGACGCACAGACGTGGAACCCAGAGCCTGTGCTCTTACCTCTTGCATCATCCCAATTCTTGAGCACGGAAGCTATGACGGGCTTCGTGCCAAATACGGAGTCTATTAACTAAGGAAGTAGTTTATAATGTACCCCCTGCAACCCGATGGCTTGGGTTCGAATCCCGGCTCTATCACTTATTAGCTGTGTGACCTTGGGCAAGTTACTTAGCCTTCCTGTGCCTCTGTTCCCTTGTCTGGACAATCAGAGCCTCTGTCAAGGGCCATGGAGAGGATGACAGGAATAAAGGGCCTAGAACCTTGCTTGGTACCTAAGGAGCAACCAGTAAGGAGTAGCTCTAATTATCTATAATAATAAAAGGGTAATATGCTAATTAGACCAGATATCTTCCGGACGTCATTCCGGATGTCCTTCCTGACAAAGCTGGGGCCGAAGGGAAGCCAGCCTGGGTCCCAGGTGCCTGTAGGCAGCCCGAGGGAAGCCAGCCCGGGTCTTGGGTGCCTGCCAGCAGCCAGAGGAGGGTAGTAGCCTGGGTCCTGGGTGCCTGAGGGAAGCCGGTGCCGGCAGCTGGGGGAAGGAAGGCCTACTCTTGCATGAATTTTCGTGCATCGGGCCTCTAGTTGTGGTATAAACAGGTTCTGACTGGTGTGTCTGGAAGAAGGAACATGGAACCAGAAGGCAGGGAGAAGGGCCAGTCATCAATCCGTGAAGTGACCGAGTTACGGCCCCCGGGCTGCTTCCCCATCTCCCGATAAACAGGCTGGAACGTAAGGTACACACTGCTGTGGGCTGAGTTGTATTCCCTCCCTCCCCCAAAGTTCCAATGTCGGCGTCTGCCATCCCGGGACCTCAGCATAGGACCATGTTTGGAGATGGGGTCTTTACAGCGGAAATCAAGTTAGGGTGAGGTCACGAGGGGGGGCCCTCATCCAACATGGCTGGTGTCCATTTCGGGAGGGAAAATCTGGACCCCCCTGCTCCGCGGGGAGAAAGCCAGGGAAGCATGAAGGTGACCGTCTACAAGCCAAGGAGAGGGGCCTGCAACAGGCCTGGGAAGGACCCAACCCTGCCCACACCTTGGTCCTGGACTTCCAGCCTCCAGAACAGAGACAACACATGTCTGTTGTTTAAGCCACCCAGTGCGGGGGACCTTGTTCCGGCAGCTGGAGGACCCTAACGCACCGGGGACACGCGTCTTCCTCGCCCCCCTGACCTAGGATGTTGCAGACCGGGTTCTGCAAAAGCGCCCGTCGGCCCGCCCGGCCCCAGGGCACACAGCGCGCTTGGAAAATGTCCGGCTCCCGGGCCAGCCTGCCCGGGCAGGTCTGTCGCAGTGGAAAACTACCCGGGAAGGTGGGCTGCGTCCCTGAACACTGCGCACTCTGTTTCCCCTGCTACCTTCAAAACCCCCTCTGTCAACTGCAAGGGAAAGAAAGCCCGTCTTTATTGGGCCCAGGCTCCCTTGGACACCACGCTCCAGGAGCCCGAGCCAAGACAGACACAGTGGCTCATTGAGCAAGGTTCTCCCTCGGCGTGTTCCCCACACGCTGCCCGGGAGCCCTGGGACCCTCAAAAACACACGGACGCCCATCCCTTCCCGGGCAGCGGCAACCGCGGGCGCAGGCAGAAGCCGCTCAGGTCCCCGGGGCCAGGATGACCTGTTGATTCAAACACACGAGGCACTTGGGATGTTACGTTTTTTTCCTTCCTCCCCAGACCCCAGCGATGTGAGACGGCGATGGCTAATTTTCCAGGCTGGGAAATGCGGCATGCGTTATTTCTCACATGCTGATCGCAGACAGGGCCAGGGAGGGGCAGGACCAGCGAACATGCCCAGGGGTTTCCTCTCATCTGCCACGGGAGGAGGGAGGTGCTGGGGTTCCCAGGCCAGCTCTCTGTTCCTGAAAACCGCTGCGTGGGAGGCGGGTTCCTCCCATCCTCCCCGCACAGCTCCGTGTCCCATCAGTCCCGCCGTTCCTCTGGGAGAATTAGCTAAACGTCGCATGTCTTCTACCATAAAATGCAGGGCACTGACAACGTAACATGTGGGCACAGGGTCATTTCGGGTGAAGGATGGGAAACCTTTAAAGTTTATTCTCTGTTTCTCGCCCAAAGACGAGAGAGACCTGCAAGCTGTGAATTTTAGATGCTCCTAGAACAGGGAATCCTGTTCCGCTGGGTTGTTATGTAACTGGAAAAGCATGCTGGTGTGGTAGCCAGGCCTGACTGACAGCGCAGAGACCCAGCACTGAGGCTGAGGTTGGGCTGGGCAAGCTTTGTGGGCCTGAGTAACTCAATTTCCCCGAGCCAGTTACTTTCTTTCTTCATCAATTAAAAAAAAAAAAGATGAAATTTTTTAAAATATGTATTTTCATTGATTTCAGAGAGGAAGGGAGAGGGAGAAAGAGATAGAAACATCAATGATAAGAGAGAATCATTGATCAGCTGCCCTCTGCACGCCCCCTACTGGGGATCAAGCCCACAACCCAGGCATGTGCCCTGACCAGGAATCGAACCATGACTTCCTGGTTCATAGGTTAATGCTCAACCACTGAGCCACGCTAGCCAGGCAAAAAGATGACATTTGATTGGGCAAAGTCTAAAGGTCTTTCCCAGAACGTCATCCTTTTGCAAAGAATTCCACGAAACATTGAAACTTCTGGAGTGTGAACCAGAGGCAGGGGCTTGGGCTGAGCACCTCTGCAGCCTCAGTACCTAGAAGGGGTCAGCAAAGGTGAACTCCGATCGGACCCGCTGACAATTGGACCAGCTGATGCACAAGTGGCCCAGCCAGCTTAGCTCACAGGCACTGGAATGTTGCCCCGCCAGTGAGATAGAGAGAAGAAAACCATCTTCATAACCACGGGGGTGGGGGTGGGAGGGTGGGGGGGTGTTGGGATGGAGCGGGAGACAGTGGAGGAAAAAGGAAGGTCGAGACCTGATTTACTGTTTCTCTGTCCACCAAGCTCTTGCTCCCCAAATACACAAACAAGAAGACAGTGGTCCCTCCTCTCCCGCCTCAGGCTCCGCCCTTTACCTCCTGCTGGGGTTTCTGGGCAAAGGCTTGACAGACCTTCAGGGGAGCGAGGAGAGGAAGGGACCCACCCTCGCTGTCCAGCTGAGCCTGCTGAGGGTGGAGTGGCAGAGCCGCCTCGCATCGGCATCTCTTAAATCAACCAGGAAAGCCGAACAGAAAAGCCTGAAGTGTCCCCCACACGCTGCCGGCAGCCCAGCTCCAAGGTGGGAGGATCGATACTGCACGGCTGGAGGCCTGCTCTGAGCTCTGCAGTCGCTCCCCGTCCACCACCGAAAGCAGGGCATGCAGGAGCCTTCCCCGTCCACTCCACAGCCCCCACCACGTCTGCCCACAGTTATTGGGCATGAATGAGCCCCACCCTCAATTTCTGAGCATTTCCCAGAATGTCACGAAGGGCTAAGACAGAGCGAGACCCCAAACACATATGCCAGCGGCCGAAGGATGAGAAAAATCAGCTCCTGGCTCGGAGCCCAAAGCTTCACATACTTTACTCAGTCCTGCCAGCGCAGGCACGACCATCTCCACATTGGAGACGGGGAGCCTGCTGATCCACAGCGAGGTCCAGACTTGGGGGGAAGTTGGCAGCGGAGAGTCACAGGAGAACGGCGGGGCTGTGGGGTTTTCCCAGTTCCCTGGCATCCATCCGGGGGTGACCCAGCATCACCCAGCTTCGGCAACGGGCGGAGCTGTCTGGCATGAGCCCCTTGCCCCTGCGGAGTGAAGTGGCCTAAGCCTCGGGGCCTCGGGCTGGTAGCAGGGGGTGCACAGGAAGTATAAGCCCCCTCCCCCCACCGGGAATACTGAAGGGCGCTTTCCCACCAGGCGGACCCCTCCTCCCTGCTCTCACTCTGTGCAGAGGGCCACCTGCAAGGGGCATTCAGGGACCCGGGGAAAGCCCCACCCCCGCCTGGAGTGCCCTGTGTTATCTTCCCCTTTACAACCCTCTCGGCACGTTTCCACGTCCTTGGCTGTTTCCCACTGAGTCTGTGGGCGTCTTCCTCCTGAGCTCGTCACCATGCTGTTATGACAACCACGCAGCTTCTCTCACACGCGCGCCATAAAGCCTTTTTAGAAAATTCTACAGGAGGAGCCGATGGAAGGTCTTGGGGCTCCACCAAGTGCTAGGATAAGCCCAGAGGATTCGGATGCTGGGGGTTATTTGTCTCCAACTCCAGTGACTGCAGCACCCCCCTCCCCTGGCCATCTCTTTAAAGAGCTCCCCCTAGGACGTCAGGGCCTTGCCTTCCAGATCACCTTTGCACACCCAGCACCTAGTGCCTGTTAGGTGCTCTATAAATACTTTTGAAATGAACTCTGTGAACCTAGCACCCCTTAGCTTATCATGTGCAGACAGCAATGGGCCGCATGGGGTGCCCAGCACCCATTACATTCTGCCAACTGGGAGACTACCTGCGCATCCAAGCTTTGCTCCAGCCTGGGGGTGGGGGTGGGGTAGGGGGGGTTCAACTGCCCTGGGAACAGGATCTTGGCCCCCTGCAGATGTAAGGGACACTGAGGTGTAAAGACAGCTCCCTCCCGAGGTTTCTCCGTGGGTCCCTGCAGCTCTTATTGGGGAACAGGGGTGGGGACAAAGGTCTGGTGTCATTCATCAAGGAAATGCCTGGGAAGCTTTTTCAGGACACTCCTCAATGCTTGGGCCCGACTTTAAGGTCTGACTACCCCTCCACTGCTTAGCAATTACAAGCCCAGAGCCAGTCTGCCCGGGTTCTAATCCTGCTTCTGCCCCTCCCTGCTTTGTGACCTCGGGCATGTCACTCCATCACTCTGAGCCTCTGTTTCCTCACTGAGATGATGGTAGCACCCACTTTATAGGGTTGTTGATATGACTAAATGAAATCATGTAAAGTGATGACATGAATACAGAACTCAGCCCAGGGCCTGGCACATTCTGGCACATGGAGTAGGGGTGCTGGAGTAGCAGCAGACAGGGCGCCTCCCCCGTAGTAAGTGCTCAGAAAATATTTGTTTCAAAAGGGTAAATGCAGGTGGAAGCAGCCCAAATGGTCACTGATGGATGAAGAAAATGTGGCCCTAGCTGGTTCACTCAGTGGTTAGAGCGTTGCCCTGCAGACTGAAGGGTCCCAGGTTCGATTCCCATACTTTGGTTGCAGGTTACATCCCCGGCCCCAGTCCAGGCACATGTGGGAGGCATCCAATCCATGTGTCTCTCTTACATCATTGTTTCTCTCCCTCTGTCTCTCCCCCTCCCTTCCATTATCTCTAAAAAAAAAAAAAAAAAAATCAAT
>NW_005871058.1:147150-190535 GCF_000147115.1 Myotis lucifugus
CATGCAGAAGTGGTTAAGATGGTAATTTTTGTTATGTGTTAACAATTTTTAAAAAAAGCTTAAACACCTCCCTAGACCGAGAGGGAGTGGTGGGGGGAGCGGTCCTGAGGCCCAGGGTAAACTGATGGCCCATGGCCTGGGCAGGGAGCATGGTTGGAGCAGGCGGTAGCCCCTGGCCCTTTGGACCTGCCTCTGGGTGGGGACACACAGCTCAGGGTCAAAACCAAGAGTCGCCAATTCTTGGCCTCATTTCAACCTGGGGGGTTGGGGGGGAGCGAGAGGCCCCGGGCTAGGATTGTAAGCGCTGTCTTCTGTCTTGGCCTTAGGAATTTAATAGCTACCCCGCCAGAACTGGGCGAGTTAACAATAAACACAGCAGATGTAAAATATTTTCTAAATTAACCCAAATGCAAAGGTTGTTCTCCGGAGGTGACCTGGCAAGATGCACACCAGTGATCATCATTTGCTGCTCGTTGGAACCATTTCCTCCTGTAGACAGGCTGAGCCCCTCACCCCTCACTGTCCCCTCACCTGTCTTGTACCTTCCAGTCCTTTGTAGCCACGGGGACATGGGACCCCACAGTCTGCTGCTGCCTGGGGCTGGCAGGCAGGGCTCCCAGTGGGCTGCCTTCCTCTGTGTAATTAGATTATCCTGCCCACAGGGACTGTCCTTGCCCAGCGCCATTCTTAGTTCATTTGGTGGTTCTTCTCTCAATCAAACTGCAAATCTGAGTGCATTGAGAATGTAAATGACTGCTAAGAAACACTAAAATATTTCTGCATTTTCTTTCTTTTTAAAAAATAAAACATGTCTTAAACTTTATCCCTAGAGTTAATTACTCTAAGTACCAAAGACATTATTTCTTAAAAAGTGAGCCTTTGTTAATTTTGAAAGCTGGGGAATAGTAATATTTTTGCTTTATTTTTGGGGTGTGTGTGTGTGTGTGTATTTGTTCAATACTATTTTATTTTTTAAATAATTCTTTATTGTTGAAAGTATTACGTATATCTCCTTTTCCCCCTCCATTGATCCCCTCCAGCCTGCCCCCATCCTCCTATTTCTACATCTTCCATGACTCTAAGAGTTGGGTTGGGCGGGAAGGGTGAGGCCTGCCGTGGGTTGGGGACTGTGTTGGGTATAGTCACGCCTCCTTCATGCCCCACAGCCCAGCTAAGTGGGTATATTTATACCTTCTCTACAGATACAGAAACTGAGGCTCAGGAGCATTCCCTTCCTTGTCTAATGTCACCTCAGCACAAATCTAGGGTTCAGTGGCAAGGCTCATGGAGAGGGGAAGGGAAGGAGAGCGAAGGGAAGGGGGAGGAAGGAGTGGGAAGACGGACGATACGCCAAGAAATAAGGGCTCTGGCTTTGTTTCCATAGAGCCTCCCAGGATGGCCTTGGGCCGGTCACTTCCGGTCAGTTCTCCGAAGGCACAAAGCGGCAGTGACCAGGGGAGGCCACGCCGGGGGCACCCCACACCTGACTGGCCCAAAGGTGAAAGGCCGGGGTGCGGAGGGGGGCTCTGGGCTTCTCCCACCTCCACCCCAAGCTGAAACCCTTCTCCTTCATCCGGGGCTTCCAAGTTCATATTGTGTTTAAAGTGTTTTTTCTCCTCAAAAACACTGGTGGGGGTGGGTGTAAAATGGCGAACAGCAGCGCCTGGAACAGAGTAGGTGTTCAATAATGTTAATTAAATTATATGCACCCGAACACCCTCCCCGGGTGTCACATTCTTGGCTCAGTCAAACTTTCCAATGCGAATCTGCAGATCGTGTCCACGTGAACGGATGCCAAGTTGTAAGGCAGGGCTCTGACATCGATATTAATTCTTTTCATGTAGAGAAGCAATGAGCACAAAGCTTTAGATTAATTTGGAAATTAATCCGATGGCGTTGTGCTGGATGGCTGGGAACCAGGAGAGGAGCCGACAATTGGGCTCCTGAAGAAATCCAGCCATACACGGCCACCGTAGCTACTTGGAAGTGGGGCTAAAAATTAGGAATAAGAATAATGACTAACAGCCACCATGTGTCAAGCTCTTCCCAAGCGCTAAATCATTTAATCCCTGTACAGCACCAGGGGGTAGGGCTATTGTCATGGTGACTCACCCATGATGACAGAGGATGGAATGCAAAACCCAAGCCATGTGGCTCCCAAGGCCTCATTCTTAACCACCCCACACTGGCTAGGCTCTGAGCCATGCTGCCTAAGAAAGTGCCTACTGTGTGCAGGACCCCAGGTCCATGTTCACCGAGCACTACTACACCTCCCACATGTTAGGTTCAAGTAAAATTCTATTTCTTTAAAAAAACATATATTTGTATTGATTTCAGAGAGGAAGAGAGAGGGAAAGAGCGCTAGAAACATGAATGATGAGAGAATCATTGATCGGCTGCCTCCTGCATGCCCTCTACTGGGGATTGATAATTTGCTAAGATCTGGAAAGTGTGCCCTGACTGGGAATCCAACCATGATCTCCTGGTTCATAGGTCGATGCTCAACCACTGCGCCGCACCAGCTGGGCTAAAATTGGATTTAAAGTCTAGTCCATGTGGCACTGTCCCCCGGGCGGGCAAAGGCTTGGATGGGAGCCTGGCCCCCTCTTTTCTGCCATGGAGACTTTGTGAACACATGGGCTGCCCACCCCCCCTGTCATCTCCTCCCCCTGAGCCCTGCTACCCTTGAGCCTGCCTCTCCAAGAGAATGACCAGGCAATAACCAGAGCGTTCAGGTATTTCAATCATGGCACCTAGAGTGTGGCGTATAAATAGAAGAATCTCTGCCCGGAGGAGACACACACATCACTCAAACCCACCGGGTTCTGGCTGCACAGGAAGCCCTTGCCAAAGCCCCTCCTCCACCTAGGTGACCCCCCAGCCCCGCATCCTGTCATCAAGGCCACTGCCTCTTCGCAGGAAGAAGCTGAAGGATGTAATAAAATCAAACAGGGAAGTTCCTACGTTGTTGTTTTTTATTTTATCACGTGTCCAGCACTGAAGACAGAGCAGGTCATTTCCATTATTGTGAAGTGCTGAGTGCAAAGTAATGTCGTTACGTGGCGTCTCTCTCTCCCTCCCTCCCCCACCCCACTTCCCTCTGATCCCCCTCACATCCATCATGTGCAGTGGGGGGAAACTTTCCTTCTAGAACTAAGGACTTGACAGCGTGCCTCCGGGTGCCCAGGGCTGCCAGGACACTGTCTTCAGGGGACGCCAGCAAGCCTCGTCCATCAACAACAGCCTCCAAACGATCATTTGCTAAGATCTGGAAGGTGACCCCTGTGACGTCAGCTCACCGCTCGCAGCGCTCAGTTCCTCATTTCACTCTTCTACTCGTCTACTTTGTATGCGCTGGCACAACCCCCATAATTTGACAAACAGACAATACTCTAACTTCTGGGCAACTGTCCAGATGAGTTGGTGTGTTAAAGATTATATTCTTCTTCTTTTTTTTTAAATTGCTCCATTATAGAATAAGCTATTGAAGGCTTTTGCAGAAATCACGTCAGTCCAGCCCCTTAGGTTGGCCCCGGGCGGCGTTGCGAGGAAAGCACCTGGAGTTAGAATAAAGCAGATTTGGGCTCCGTCAAGCTCTGCTACTAATTTTGTAGCCCAGGCAGGAGCCTGAGCCTTTCCAAACCATTTTCCCTGCCTGGAAGAGGCTCGCGAGAACACGTGCCTAACAGATTGGCTATAAAGATTGGAAAGAGTGTGTGTAAAATGCCCTGTAATGTAATACACTGCCCTGTACATGGAAAATACTTAACACATTATAGCTAAACTGCTGTTAGGATTATTATTAATAATAAAATCGCCCCACATCTACAACATGGCAGGGGTTAGGTACCTCTGTTTTAATGCACTGTTTGGGGCCCGAATGATGTGCCACAAATAATGACGGACAATGAGTTGGTTAGTCTCCGTTTCCTCTTCGGTCCCGCCTCCTGCTCATTCTCCACGGTTCTCTCGTCCTCGGGAGGTGACCCCACAGACTATACCAAATGGGGTCCATTCTGGCTATTGCTTGACTTGTTTCAGTGGGCCAAGAGGAGGAACCAGTGGAAAGGGAGAGAGAGGAAGGGAGAAGGAGAGATGGAGGCAAGGAAAGTGAAAGAGAGGGAGAGAGAAAGAGAAACAGAGAGAAAAACACAGAGAGAAGAGTGGACAGAGGAGATCAGGGTGCACCCTCCCAGCTTCCACTGCCCTGGGCAGCCGAACTTCCCCACCCCTTCAGGCCTCTGGCCAGTCTCATGTGCCTCAAATCTTGTTGGTTTCCTCGTCCTCGCTCAAATCTCTGTAAGTGGTTTCTTCATTTGAGTCTCTGAGTTCAATTCTGCTTCCTGCCAGACCCTTCTAATCCACTGAATTCTACGGTGATCCCCTCAGGGGATCGTCATAAGGGCTTAAGCGGATGATCTAAAGGGGGCTGGGAGCTGGGATGGCCCCAGATGCCTTTGCTCCTAGGGCCCAGCTGAAACGTTGACTGGATTAAGTGCAACCAAGTGCAGACCGGGCACGTGTACATCAGGTGCCTAAGCCTGTCAGGAATGTACATTCCATTTGACAGACTCCTGCCCAAGTGACAGCGTGAGACCTCTGAGGCTAGACAATAAAAGAGATACAGCTCCAGCCTGGTTCGTCCTCTCTCTCTCTCTCTCTCTCTCTCTCTCTCTCTCACCATTCAACCCAGATCCCAGGTGCCACGCTGTGCGGACACTCAAGCAGTCCTGTGGAAAGGCCACGAGGAAAAGTGCCACTAGCCAGCCATGTGCATGAGCCACCTTGGAGCATTAACCACCTTGGAGGCGGGTCCCCCCGTTCCAGCCCAGCCCAGCCCACACCAAACCAGGGACCCTAAGGCAGAGCCACCCAACCAGGCCACCCTCACATGCCTGACCCACAGAAACTGTGAGAAATAACCAGTATTGTGGTTTTAAGCCACTAAGCTTTAGGGCAATTTGTTATATCAATAAATAACATGTAAATGGAAACATCCTACAGTAGGTAAAAATCTCATTTTGGGATAATATTTAATGAAGTAAAAATGCTCACAATCTATTAAAGGAAAAGAATAAGATACAAGATGTGATCCCATTTTTTAAAAAAATATGTATTTCTATATATTCATCAAAAAAACTGGAAGAATATAAATTTAAACGTTTATGATGATTATCTCTGGGTAGAGGAGTTAAAGTCCTTCTAATGTCATTTCAGTCTTCCTATGTTTTCCGAAATGATCACTGGGTATAATCTGGAAAAGGTGCACTTTGAAAAATAGCTTTTCTGGCATATTTAGAAAATGGAAATTCATTTTATATAAAATGAACATGTTTGTTTCCAGCTTCCAGGGGGAGCCTGTTTAGATGATGCACTATAGAATTGTACATCTGAAACCTATGTAACGTTATTAACCAACTAGAGGCCCGATGCACGAAATTCATGCAAGAGCAGGCCTTCCTTCCCCCAGCTGCCAGCACTGGCTTCCCTCTGGCACCCGGGACCCAGGCTTCCCTTGCAGCCCTGGCTTCATCCAGAAGGTCGTCCAGAAGGACAGCCAGTCTAATCAGCATATTATGCTTTTATTAGTATAGATGTCACCCCAATCAATTCAACTTAAAGAAAAGAGGGGCCTGCTGACCTCACCAGGAAAACATGAAGACAGTGTCTATCTGACCGGCTGCCCTGGACTCTTGCTGACCTCATCTTGCTTCATCCCCCGTAGGTCCAGCCTGGCTATGGCTTGACGGCTATACAACAGCAGCCACACACCGAGTCCTGATGGTGGTTCTGTCTGCAGGACTGGCTAGTGTAGGTGGGGGAAGAATATCAGGACCCCCGCTCAGGTCTGCCCCTTGAAAGTGGGGTTGAGGCCAGCACAACTACTGATCTGTTATCAGCGTAGCTCTGCATTACCTAGAATGTCAGACAGATGGGATCAGACAGTTTGTAGCCTTTTGAGCCTGGCATTCTTCACTTAGCATAATGTCGAGATTCATACTACTGCATGTATCCACAGTCGTTCCTTTTCTATGGCTGAATAGTACTCCCCTGTATAAACATACCACTTCTCTGTATCCATTCACAAGTTTGTGGACATTCGGGTTGTGTCCAGTTTGGAGCCTTTATGAATAAAGCTATGCACGGTCATATACAAATTTTGTGCCGTGACTGGCGGTTTTAAAATATTTTGTTATATTCATCTTCCGCCTGTAATATACAAGTATACCCTATGATAGTCCAAACCATGTCCACCGATTCCAAAAACGGCAATATAAAATATGACTACAGACCTGAATTTCAAAGCACATGAATGAATGTTATTGTCACTTGACAGAAGTTACTGTCACTTGTCCCGCTGACTCCAGGATGGCACAATCTTCTAACAAAGGTCATGGGAAGCCAGATGGGACTCTGAGAACCCCAGGCCCTGAGAGCTGCCAAGCCCAGGTGCATCCAGAGTAACGTGACAGGAAATGCACTTGACACTGACACTTCTGAGCCCCGAGTTCCCAGACTGACATCTCAGGCAAAGACAATCTCCGCTGGAGTGCCAGGAGCAAGGCAGGTGCCTAGCTCTCTGGACAGGGACCTGCCACTGGTTCTGGGATTTGTTAAACTCCCTGAAGATTGCTGGAGCCTTTCCGGTTTTAGGAAGCGGGGAGAGTGGAGCTGAGAACTAAAGGAACTGAAGTTAGAGCCACTAAAGGGAATTGCAGAACTGGGACCCATCCAGATATAGAAACTCTTCCCTCGCGGATTTGCTGGAGATTTCCACCAAAGGCACCCAGGACAGGGGGACTGGAGACAAACGTCCCACAGCTCTTTCTCTTCAGACGACCAGGCCAATGGCAGGGGATTCCTAGCAGATACATAAGCTTGTCTTCTGTGTCACCCCAACCCCAACTTTGTACCATGCTCCCCCCACGCCAACCCCCAAACCCCAAGAATTCCCTTCATCCTGAGAGTGGTGGGTGCTGGCGATTCAAGCAGTTGTTGGGTGCTAACCATCCCCAATAGGAAGGGGAGAAGTTTACATGAGAGCATATGGTGGGCACTCACTCCACACCCACTGCTAATATCATTTTACAGACGAAGAACTGAGGCACAGAGAGCTTCAGTGACTTACCCAAGGTCACACAGCTGCTAAGTGGCAGAGCCAAGATTCACATCCAGGCCTTAAACACGACACAATGCCATGAAATAAATAAATGCACAAAACCCAAGTGTTAGAGAAAGAAAGAGGGTGGCCGTGAAAAGTGTCATAGGGATGGACGGTACAGAGCATGTCTAAAAGGCCAAGGACTTTGAAGAACACCTCCAGCTGGCAGAGAGAACACGGAGAACAAATACACAGAATTTTGCAAAAGGTTAGGACCCGAGATATTTCCCTGGTCCCGCCTTCCCTCTCCAGGCCTCCACTGTCCTCCTCTGTAAAGTGAGGGGTGGGCCATAATGTTTCTTCAAGTCAGAGAGTAACTCCGTCTGGCTGAAGTAGAAGGGGGCAGAATTGGGAAAGTGAGGCAGGATCCCTGAGAACATTGAACATAGACATGAGGATGTGAGATGGCCAATGACCTGGATTTGGATCCCGACTCCACCACTGCCCTAGCTCCCTAGACCTCAGTGATCACACCTGTACAATGGGATCCATAGTAGACCCTTCATGTAAAGCTCTTAGCACATCATACATAATACATATTAGCTATATTGTTGTTGTTATTATTATTATTATTATTATTAAATTGTAATTGATCCAGTCCATCCAGCCTAGAATGAAAACCACACGGGGTTGAAAGCGAATAACGTTCATTCAGCCTGTGTCATGCGCACTGGCCTGGGAGCTGTTGAACAAAAGATGAGGACCACTGGCAGCTGCTTCTCTGCTGAGTGATTACCCACCCCCCACCATCACCTCGCCCCCCCGCATTTGCAATCAGCGGCTCCCTAATTCACTTCTTCGGATGAAAGCAGTCCTGGCGAACTCCGCCCGCATCAGAGTGAGAAATGGGGTTCATCGGACTCAGCTGAGGGCTGCGGCAGCAGCTGTGCCATGGACGTGTCCTACGGCTACGTCAATCCGCCAAGTGTCTGGGAACCGCTGAGCCATCAGCACGGCCATTTTCCGTCTTATTCAAACACGTTATCCAGCTGAACTGGATGTGCCAGGTGTGCATGCTGATGTCTGCCTCCTGAACTCTCTCCCCGACCCCCTGTGATAAGAGGACTGCTTGTAAGACAGCGGGCAATTACGGCCTTTTAAAAAGTCTGGGCATATATTAAAAGATGAGAAGCCTTGGACATGTGCCACCAGATGACCAGGTAGCATTAGCCATGGAAGGGGCCTTTAGGTGATGATTTAAGGGTAAAAATGTATTTTTTCATCCCTAAAAAGGTGGAGATTCTGGCCCTCTCTCCCCCCAGTGGTCTTTCACGGGCTTTGATATATACAAAGCACAGACACGGTGGGGAGATCAGGAAAGGCTGTGTTGGAGGCCCCTCCAGTGCTACCCTGGGCTCACATCTGGAGGCCAGTTACCACCTAGTGAGAGGCTTTTGTGATCAATGACATCGAAAAGGGGAGTGGGGCTGGCTACAGAGGCAGGGCAGTCTTGCTCCAGGGAAAAAGGCCTTCATACCCTTTCCTCTCTTCCTCCCTCCCAGGGCCAGGACGCTGGCCTGGACTTGACCACCAGATAGTGAATGCGGCTTAACCAGGAGCCTTGCTTCTCTAACTCCAGTCCTGACCTGCTCCATTCCTCCCCCCTCCCCTCCCTCACTTTATGAATGAATGAATAAATGGACGAGTGGTCGAATGAGCAGTCCCATAAGATAAATGGAGCAAATACATCTCGTTGAGGAGGGCGATGATCTGTTTTTCAGCTGAGGGTGTGGGGTTCTTAGGAGGATAATGACTCATCTAGACAAATCAGCAGGAAGCAGCCAGGCATGGGCTCTGACAAAGTGGTGAAATAGGCATGGACCAACCAACCCCCACCCAGAGAGGAGACCCGTCTTGACACCTGATGAAGTGGCCTCGGGGCAAGCAAGGGAGGCTGACGCAATCACCCAGCAAATACACAGATGACAAAAAATAAAATGACCCCAAGAAACTGAAAGAGTAAAAATACACAGAGGCTGAAATGAGGAGCGATCCACAAGGAGAGATTTGGAAATAGTGCAAAATTTGTGGGGCGCATTGCAGAAGGTGGACAGAGAGCAGACCCCGGGGGTTCTGGGAGACCTGCGGCTGAGCCGGCTCCTCCTCCCTCACATCCCCTCTCCTGGGCCCCAAGAAACTAATTCCACATAATGACACCTGGATCCCAAAGGAAGGCACTGCCACCTCAGAGAGCCTCGGGGATCAAGCCGCCATCAGATCACAAGCCACCTTTCACCCCCTGAGAACCTGCTGCACACCTACTATGTGCCAGAAAGTCATGGTCCTTGGCAGCTCCTTGGAGACTGGCCAATGAGACCGATGTGGCTCTGTCCTCATGAAGCTTCCAGGCTAGTGGGGAAGACATGCTAATAAGCTAATTACCAAATAGTTATTTATCATCACACTCTCAAAACATGCAGAATTACAGGCTCCCCGAGGACAGGGGTTTGTGCCTGCTCTGTTCACTGATGGCAGAAGCGCCTCACCAGAGCCGGCCACACAGTAGATGCTCCATACATACTTGTGGAATGAAGTGCTAGAAAAGCACAGCACAGGGAACGGCTAGAGCACGTGATGAAGGAACCCCAGCTAGTTGGGGGGCCAGAGAAAGCTTTCCTGAGGAAGCCCTATCCTGTGGAGCTGGTCCCGTGGAGGGCGAGACAGGCCGAGGGAACAGGCACGTGTGGGGAATGTCACAGGACCAGAGGAAGTCTCCTTGAAAACAGGGCTCTGAGACGTGACCCAAGGCCGGCCGGGGCCGGACGCTGCAGGCCACACTTAGGGATGCTTTCGAAGCCTGACCCCCCACCCCTCCCACCACCACCACAAAAACAATTAAAAAATCCAAATGACCACAGTAGAGGCAGAGAGAGGAAGATGTGAAGCTCTCTCGCTCTCTTCCCGCTTCCAACACGACGAAATAATTAAAAATCGTTCGATTATCTATATTCAGAGAATAATGTGTGCCTTCGTTGGATGGCTTAATAAAGACGGTGAGGAAATCATGAGTTACTGCCACAAATGGGATATGTGTCGAGGAAGAATCATGAGCCGTGATCAGCAGGTGCTCACATTGAACTTGACGCACAGCTAACTAGTTCAGGCATTAACGAGGGAGACGGCACAGCCACAGCTTAAACGGAGAGGCGGCCCCTCCTCCTGCTTCCTGGCACAGCCCAGTGTTTTCAGGGCATTTATGCACTTATTCCCGGAAGGAAGAGCGATTATCCTCCCTGCCCGGCGGCCTGCTGTGAACATGAGGGATGGCCTCAGCCTGGCAACGTTGATGATAGAGAAAGGAGTGGTCCAGAGCCCCCGCAGAACCACACATTTCAACACGGCCTCCCCCTCCCGCCCTCGCTGGGAGGACCACAGCCTGCATTTCCCGGCTTCTGGGGTTTTGGGGGAGGCATGGGGCCCAGTGCTTCATGGTTCTGGGAAGCTGGGGCTGGTCTGTGGGCTCCCTGGAGAGGAGCAGGAAGAAGTGAGCACCTTCGGCCCAGCACTGTCACCAGCCAGGCCACGGAGGGCCCAAGGTCATTTCCAGTAAGAGTCCAACAAACTTAGAAGAGGGGTTAACCATGTCATCTGAGCAAACCTATGGGCTAGGGAACCAATTACAGGGCTGGTTTTCCAAAGGTTCCCCTCCCCACCACCACCACCACCCAAGTCAACCCCAAGAGCGTGTCAGTTTCTGAAATTCCACAATTAAAGAAATCTTTTCTTTGATGTGAATTTCTAAGATTCCTAACACCTAGTGGTAAATTCTTAGAAGACCAGACTCCCTCCATCATATCTTGTACTTCCTCTCACCCCCTTCAGCTCAATTTCCCTTGCCCAGAACTTGACCAGAGCTGGTTTGTAAGCATCTCTGACGGGCCACTTGCAGGCAGGGGCCTGGTCATCTTAAATTCAAATCTTCTGACCGAGCACACAGTAGGCACCTGCTAAATAAACAGAAGTCCCACCTCCACACCTTTGCTCATGCTGTACCTCCCATCCCCTCTCCCACTCCATCAAGCCCAGTCCTCCCTGTCCATCATCGGGAATGCACACCAAGCCCCCAGGGCAGAAGAAAGAAGCCTGGCCTGGAACCCAGGAGCCCTCACGTGCTCCCAGACAGCACTTCCTCCCACACCGCTCGCTGCGGGTACCTGCAGGATCAGGCTTTGCCTCGTGGTCAGACGTGTGATGTAATGATCGGTGCCTTCGTCTGTCTTCCCTCGGCTCCCAGAGGGAAGGCTTGGTGCGTATGCATTTTAGAATCCATCCAGAACAGAGCTCAGGACAAGAATTCACACACAGTGACTTAATAAGGGGTGCTCCCAGGAAAGTGGGGGGCAAGAAGGGGGGGGCAGGCCAGTGCTGGCTTGGTAGGTGTGCGACCTGAGAAGTCACACGGGGCCTGCCCATCACACGGGGCCTGCCAATCAGAGGGTTTATGCTTGGTGTAACACTCTACTATCACTGTCTTGAGATTCTTAATTCTTAACGTTTTAACAAGGGGCTCTGCAAATTGCATAGCCGGTCCTGGGAATCGGATGGGAAATGAAGAAGCCCAGCAAGGATGTGATTTCAGGCGTTAAAACCAGTCCTAAACCTGATCCCACGGGGAGCGTGGGAGCGTGACTGGAGTTTACCCCCACTAGAGGTGAGGGAGCCGGGCTAAGTAAGAGCTGCCCAGGAAGCGGCAAATGCCTGGATTCTTGCCCTTCTCTGTGCACAAGAGGAAGCAACTCCAGGAACCCAAATGCAGCCTCCGAAGCAAGTCCCAGGTTCGGCCTTTAGGTAAAGGCAGGTGGACACTGGCGGGTGGGCACCCAGAAACCACAGGGCAGCCAGGGGGATCTGGGCAGAGCATCCACGGTGCCCACCACCACTGTCAATAACATGACTTGAGTTGAATTGTCAGATGCAAAATATGAGATTTACAGTAGAGG
The DNA here is from genome assembly GCF_000147115.1 of Myotis lucifugus. Taxonomy (NCBI): domain Eukaryota; kingdom Metazoa; phylum Chordata; class Mammalia; order Chiroptera; family Vespertilionidae; genus Myotis; species Myotis lucifugus. The sequence goes on from NW_005871058.1 coordinate 159,253, forward strand.
GAATGACCTGCCCTTATACCATTATAATGGGGTTTCTCTGACGCAACTTCCTGCCAAAGATAGAAGCTGTGTCATCTCTCTCTCGCTGTCAGCTGGCACGCATAAATATGCCACCGTGAACTTGCTTCATTGACCCACCTCGCTGTCTCCCCACATGGATTAACAACATCCCAGCCTGATCAACAAGTTGATGCTTCACACTCTCCAGCCAGATGCGTGCGTCACGGAGCAAACTTCTAGGCAGACCCCCCTCCAGCCACATCGCACCCGCACTCGGGTTTCACCGGGGTAACCAGGGACTCTTATCTTTTCATTTTTTAAAAATATATATTTTATTGATTTCAGAGAGGAAGGGAGAGGGAGAAAGAGATAAAAGCATCAATGATGAGAATCACTAATTGGCTGCCTCCTGCAGGCCCCCCATGGGGGATCGAGCCCACAACCTGGGCATGTGCCCTGACTGGGAATTGAGTCGTGACCTCCTGGTTCATAGGTCGACGCTCAACCACTGAACCACGTCAGTCGGGGGACCTTTATCTTTTTAAACTGAACCAACCGGGCCCTGACTGGTTTGGCTCAGTGGATAGAGCGTCGACCTGTGGACTGAAGGGTCCCGGGTTCGATTCCGGTCAAGGGCATGTACCTTGGTTGCGGGCACATCCCCAGTGGGAGGTGTGCAGGAGGCAGCTGATCGATGTTTCTCTCTCATCGATGTTTCTGACTCTCTGTCCCTCTCCCTTCCTCTCTGTAAAATCAATAAAATATATTTAAAAATAAATAAATAAACTGAACCAACCGGGAGTCTTTCTTTAGGTCAGACCTATATTCTGGGGTACAGCTGCTTACAAAAGTTGCCCAAATATCCAGTTATGTGCAATTCTTCGTAATTAAAATGTCAATCTTGATTCAAATCCCTGACATAAAGGATTTCTAAGCTTTCCAAAGAGACAACAACATGACTCTTTGCCTTAAGATGTTTAGTGACCGGAACTGTAATGGGGGCACTTGTGTCCACTTAGATCCAATTTGCTTTGGTAATTTGACACAACTTTCTGTCTGCCTCGCCCATTTTTCAGCTGTGGAGGGGAAGCTGTCCTTCCTCTCTCAGATGGCCAGTTTTCCAAGCTCATTATATCCTCCTGCCTCTCCTTTCCCTTCAGCCTGGCTTCTCAGAGTTCATTATCCAGCCAGTTGGTGGGAGTGTGTTTCTAAGTGTGGATCCCACTGGCTGGGTTGGGATTCTCATCTTTATGGCTGTGAAACAGCTAACATTTATTGAGTACTCACCACCTGCCAGGAATTGTGTTAAGCATTTAACATAAAAGAACTCATGTCATCTTCACTACAAACTCTATGAAGTGAGTACTACTGATAGTCCTACTTTACAGATGAGGTAACAGTGGCACAGAGAGGTTAAGCAACTTACCCAAGGCCACACAGCTAGAATTCTAAGATGGGGTCCCTGAGAGTGCTGCTCCCCTGGTGTACATGCCCTGTATAATCCTCTTCCCTTGAGTAGAGGTAGACCCTGGGAATATGATGGGACATCACTCCTCTTGCATTATAAGGCAATGGCAGACAAATTTTGCAGAAGTAATTAAGGTCCTTAATCAGTTGACAGTAGGTTCATTAAAAGGGAAGTTATCCTGGATGGGCCTGACCTAATCAGGTAAGTATCTTCAAGAGACTGTCCTGCCGGCCTGCGATTTCAACAGCTCAAAGGAAATGAATTCTGCCACTAACATGAGAGCTTGGAAAGGGACCTGGGCCTGGCATGGGACTGCAGCCTGCTGAGATCCTGAGCACAGGACCCAGCTGAGGCTGTCCAGGCTCCTGAACCATGGAAACTGAGGGCTAATAAATGTGTGTTGGGGTAAACTGCTAAGTTTGTGGTAATCTGTTACACGGCAATAGAAATGGCTACAGCTAGTAAGAGGCCAGACTAGGATCCAAACCCAGACAGCCTGGCTCTGGAGTTCTCAGTCTTAACCGCCTTTCTATTTGCTGCTCTTAATCTGGAATCTGGATGGAAAAGAAGATACGGAGTAGATTTGTCAGAACACTCAGCTGTTCTAAACCTGGAGGTGCCGCATTCTCACCCCAGCTACCCAGCACTTGCCATGTTTCAGGAGCTACATTGGGCATAAAGCAGGCACAGAGGCAGGCATCCTGGGCCTTAGCATCCAATGGGGAAGATGGCAGTAAACAAGTAATGAAAAATAAAATAAAACCATTAAAATGGGCAAAGGGCTATAAAGGAGACAAAAAGGCGCTAAGGAAACCCTTGGCTTGAGGCTGAGCAATCATAAAGGGAAGGAAGGAAGAGCGCTTTCTATGAAGTGGAAACAGCATGTGCAAAGGCCCAGTGGCAGGAAAAGCAAGTACAGCAGAGGAACTAACCCAGGCCTGCGTGGCTGGAAGAGAAAGAGGGGCCCAAGATGAGACTAAAGAATGAGGGAGAGGCCAGCTCATTTGAAATGCTGCTGCTCATTCTAGCTGATGCTGACCCTCTTCCATTAGAATAATTCACAGTTGTCCTGGACAGTGGGAAACACACTTCACTGAGCATCAGTAGCCCCAAGTCAAAACTCCTTTCTGAGAAGGAAACTGGAAATGCTTCCAAACTCGACAAGCCTTTACTAGTATAGGCTCATGTTGCGACCCTGGCAGCTGAAGACCGAAATCTTCTGCCCTTTGTCTTCTCTTGAATGTGAAAAACGGAACCTTAAAGAGACTGTCTGGACATGTGTGGTCAGTGGCTCTGTGAGGTGAGGGGCCACCTGTCAGTGACTGTCCAGCTGGAAATAGGCCCCTAAAGGAAGCACAGGAAGAATGGGACGTTGGGATTAAGCAAAAGACCTACAGTCTCCTGCCTCCTGACCGCAGGCTGTATGGCGAATGTAGGGGCCCTGCCTGACACCCTCCACTCCGAGCCCGTTCAGTCACCGTAATGGGAGTAGCATGTATCCAAGAACGTAAGAGTCTTGGCAGATGGAGACTTAGAGCACTGTGCCAGGAAGCAGGGCGGGGTATAAGGGCATGCAATGGCCGGGGACTACCTCCCGCTGTGATTACTTGCCAGCTGTGTGACCTAAGGCAAGTTATTAACCTCTCTGAACCTTGGCATCATCATCTGTCAAACAGAGTTTCTACCTTTTAGGGTTATGATGACTGAAATAATGTGTGCAAAGCACCAGCATAGTGCCTGGTGCAGAGGAAGTGTGTAAGGAATGTTACCAACAACCATGACTACCGCTACTACCACCACCACTGCTATATCATCATCATCATTACCACCATCTTCACCACCACCACCATCATCATCACCACCATCACCATAATCATCATCACCATCACCATCACCATCATCATTACTATCACCACCATCACCATAATCATCACCACCATCACCACCGTCGTCCTACCAAGTATAGAATTGGCTTTATGCTGAGAAGACACTTTGGCAATAAGCCTTAAACTCCCATAATCAAGAGTTGGAGTTGAAGATACATTAAATACCCAGGAAGGAGAGAATAAGAAGCCCCGCCCCAAATACTTGAGTGTTCCATTTGTGGGCCAGGGCTGTGGCAGAGAATTCCTCGAGTCCAAGGCTAAGGAACGTCTGTCATGCTGTCCACCTTGCCGGCGCTCTGAACCTGGGCTCAGGAAATAACCCACTGATTGAAGTCTGGTGCCCTAATAGGCCTGACTCCAGAGCGGGTGTGCTGATCTGCTAATGAGAACATTCCCGTCCTTGTGGCAGCTCCAGTTTGATTTAAATGAATAAGTAGGCATCTCATTTATTTTTTTAAAAAAAATCATATTGAAAAACAGCCCATTTCCCAGGGAGTGTCCTAGGAAATGCTGCATTTGCACCCACAAATATATGTTGACCCCTCCTGGGGGGCTGCCCAAATCAGAGATGGCAGCGAAGAAAAACATAAAGCATTTATTCACCATCCCCAAAGGTGCAGAACGCTTTCACCCGCCTTCTTCCACTCGCTCGGCCCCTGTCCTGCAAAGGACTACGCTTCTCCCTGCTTCTCGGGGTTCGGTGAATGCCGCTTTCAAGGTTCACATGAATAGACAAAAGTTCTGGTCCTTCAGAAAGAAGTTGTTGGTGACATAACTGTAAGAGGGAGTGCTGGTTAGAATGAATTGTACAGGAGGTTTTATGAAGTATTTATTATTAAATAACTATAAAACCTCACCAAAATAACGCAAACTACTTTGGGAGGAGGCCAGTCGTCATTAGTGGAAAAGCTGAAACGCAGAATCTTGCTTTTAAATGCACGTTTAATACTCGAAGTCCACATAGTAAAAAGCACCCACAGCCAATAAAGCGCCTGGGTCTCTCACAAACAAACAAGGCGCCGTGAGTCAGGCTGGCGTCTGCAAGGAGGGTCAACAGTCCCACTGTGTGCGCTGGGCGGAGCTGGGATGTTTTCATTGGAAAAGAAACAAGCCACCACGGGACAGACGGAGGGGATCATCTCCAGGTACCTCCCAGCTCCACAGGGCTCGTCTTTTCTAATTATGCTCACACTGTGAACTTGCTTCACAGATTCCTGCTTCATGGTGGGCGTGGAGGAAATGTTCCATGTTCTAAATTAGCAGGGGCCACACTAATGAGCCTCCACTGTCTTCCAGGCGGATTCGGAGATGAAAAGGATAGAAAAAGAAACGTTACCCAGAAGCGCTCACGCAGGTTCACGTGGCTGGCTTTCACTCCCGGGGCATCTGTGTGAGGGAAGCTGGTAGAGAGAGAGTTCAGGGAATTTGCTTTTTTTAGGGAAGAAAAAAGCATTCGTGAGTTGCCTCTATCTCTAACAGTGAAGAGTGAAAGGATGGCCTCTGGGGGTCTTTGGGGGAGCATGGGATCAGGTACCCCACCCATGAAGGACAGGGGTTCTTGGAAGTCAATTTCTGGAACACTCCCATCTCTCGTCCCAGGAAAAGGTTACTTCAGTGGTTTCAGAGGTTTTTGTGTAGCAGCTTAGTGATCAGGTTGGGCCTAATGATTCTTTAATTAGTTTTTTTTTGTGAAAGTTTTGATTCTTTACCAGTAAGTATTACAGACGGAATTGTGTCCTCCCCAAATTCGGATGTTGAAGGCCTGACTCCTATGTGGAGACAGGACCTTTAAGGAGGTAATTAAGGTGAAATGAGGTCTATGGGTGGGGCCCTAACCCAACAGGACTGGTGCCCTTAGACAAAGAGGAAGAGACAGCAAATCCCCCTTTTCCCTCTGCTCCCTCTGTTTCTTCTCACAGAGAGAAGAGGCGCCATGTAAGGGCCCAGCTAGAAGGCGGTGGTCTGCAAGCCATGAAGCAAGGCCTCACCAGACAGCAACTCCGCTAGCACCTTCATCTTGGACTTCCAACCTCCAGAGCTTAGAAAAGCAATGCCTAGTGTTTAAGCCACCCAGTCGGGTATCTTGTTACGTCAGCCGAAGCTCACCAACGCCCCTGAGAAAAAACGTACGAACAATACGAGCTAAATATGAGTGTCTGCTAGTGTCAGGCGCTGTGCTAAGGGTTTTGGGTGCATTATTCCATTTAATTCTCACACCAGCCATACAAGGTAGGTACTGTTAGTATCCACATTTTACATGGATTATTGGCTTATTCATTTGTTCTTTCATTCCCTTCTTCCTTCGTTCACTTCCTTGACAAACATGTGGCGAGCACCAATCATTCATTCATTAGACAAACGTGTCCTAAGCACCACCATGTAACTTCCTACAGAGCAAACCGCTTTGATTCTAAGGCCTGTTCAGGGCACCACATGCACTGTCCACCTGGCCTGCATTTGACTCTGAGGCCACACACACTTAGTCCTGAGTGATCGGGGTGTCTGCCTCTTTATATCCCTGTCTTCTTGCTGCAACAACCATTGAATACCTATTGTTTCAAACCATCTCCCTTCTTTTTCTTCACCTGCCAATTATGCACTGACCCCTTTTCAAATCTCACAATTGAGGTTTGCACATAATTGCTCTGACAATTCCCCTAGCACCAGAGGCCGAGACTGCGTGCATCTTAATGAGATGCATAACTGCTCAGCACAATGCTTTTATCCGCCTCCATTCTGTGGTTCAGCCGGGCAATTCATTCACCACCCATCTTCCCTCCTCCAAGCCTCCACATTTCACTTCCCCAGCCTGAGACATGGAAGCGGGGCACTGTATTTCTCTGGAGCCGCCGTTCATCACAATCATTTCGCTCAATTGCATTTTTCAGAATGGAGATTAATCCGGGCTCACCCATAGGCTTTGTTGCTGGATAAACCTCTCCTGGAAGTCAAAGGAAGCTTGGAGAGGCTGGTGCTTTTCTCCTATCCCCAAAAGAAGATGGAAATGAAATAGCCTTTTCCTGGCTTCATAATGCAACTGCAGACAGTCCAGCCGGTCGGCCGGCACCCAACATTTTACACCAAGTGCCTGTGCATTGCTTTATCTACGACAGGCAGCCCAGACCTCGACTGTACCTCGGCCACCAGGGTTGCTGGCTCACAGTTTAGTTTTGTTATGCATTTTCACAGTATCAGTTTACGCTCTGTCCAAGGCAGTGTCCCCACCAACATCATCAGTCTTCCCACTTTTCACACTTACCACGCTACTGCTAGAGTCACAGACCCAGCATCTCCCAGGCCTCCCTTGGACCCTAGACATGGGCACTCAAGTATTAGTTTCCTATTGTTGCTGCAATAAAATCAGTGGCTTAAGACAAAAATCTATGCCCTGGAAGTCACAGGTCCTAGAGTCAAGGTGTTAGCAATCCCTTCTGGGGGCTCTAAGGGAGAAACCATGCCTGTGCCTTTCCCAGCTTCTGGAGGCCACCTGCATTCCTTGGCTCATGGCCCCATCCTCACATCACCCTGACCTCTGCTTCCACCCATCATCCCATCTCCCATCTCCATCACTGACACTGACACTGACACCGACCCTCTTGTCACCCTTGTTATTACACTGGACCTGCCAGGATAAACCAGGAAAAAAATCTTCCCATCTTAAAATTCTTAACTTAATCACAGCTGCAAAGTCCCTTTTGCCTGCAAGGTGACATATTCACAGCCTCCGGGGACTAGGATGCGGACATCATTGTTTTTTTTGGTGTGTGTGTGCTTTTTTTTTGGGGGGGGGGGCATTCTGCTTATCCCAGTTTAGGAGGCAAGTAACTGCAGGCCTTGGGCTTTGAATGACCCTGGGTCAAGGGCAAAGTCAAGGGCAGCACCAGAGAGGAAAAACAAGATGTCTGCTCTGGTTCCCTCATCTGGGTTTAGCAGCTCCTGCCACATGCGTTCACAAGGCTGGCTTTTACTCCCCAAACAGATCCTTTTCCTCGGCCTCGACGAAGGTGCCCCTCAAACTGATGGCCATGGTCTGGGGGACTTCCTGGGATCCCCCTGTGCAAAGCTGGAGATAGGAGGCACCACCGCCTTCCAAGCTTTGGCCAGATTTGGACATTGCTCGTTAGCAAGTGAAATTAGAACAACTGAACTGATAAAGACCAGCAGGTTCCTTAGGCTCAAGAAAGACTGCACCTTGTGCACTAATCTGATAAACGAATGGCAGCAATTTGCCAGGGGCTGTTTTTTGGCAAGGCCTTATCTTAACAAGATACTTATCACTTCTTCCCCTCTGACTGAGTTACACCATGGTGCCCTGGGGGAAGGAGACTCAATTATCAATTGCAATTGGCTCTCATTCTCCTAGCTCCTGGTTCTTATTTCAAGAGCATCTAGGCCTGAATCCCAATAATTTCTTTTTAGCAAAAAGAAAATCACAATGTCACATGTTATTCAGTGGTTAGACAATGAACAAACCAACCAACAAAATACGCTCATTTTGCCACTTGCTCAAGAAACATGACACTTTAAATAATGTTTAAAAAACAACACATTTAAAAAAAAAAAATTTTTGGTTCCTCTAGATCAGTGGTTCTCAACCCTCCTAATGCCGCGACCCTTTAATACAGTTCCTCATGTTGTGGTGACCCCCAATTTCATTGTTACAAATTGAACATAATTAAAGCATAGTGATTAATCACAAAAACAATATGGAATTATATATGTGTTTTCCAATGGTCTTAGGCGACCCCTGTGAAAGGGTTGTTCGACCCCCAAAGGGGTCGAGACCCACAGGTTGAGAACCGCTGCTCTAGATGCTTCTCATTAAAATAGGGTTTGGCAAATTAGCCCTTCTTTACTGATCTCTCAGGACTCCGTTTTGAAGAGCAGGGTGAGTCAGCCTATTTCTTGGCCCTGGTGAAAGGCATGTTGGAAGAGAAGGCTATTGATTATCACGAGGTTTGGAGATGATCTGTGGATTTCTGCTTCTCATTTCATCCCTTTCCCCCGTGACCGTGAATAATTGGATGTCAGCTGCTTGTGAACTTCCCTAGTATCTGCCAGTTCCTTACAAAAGTCGCATTTCTTTTCAGACATCCGTGCATTTATCCTGTAAAACGAAGGAAAACCTACTGAGAGCGAGACTGAGACTCTAAACGGAGATGAACTGAGAGAGGCCCTGCGTAGCGAGTGGGAGAAAGCGGGGTTCCATCTGGGAGCCAGTCTATGGCGGTGACTAAGTACCTGTGAGGGGACATGTCCCAAGACAACCTCCCAATTTCCAAATGTCACTCTGGCATGCAATTGCCCTACAAAATGCAATGACATTTTCAAGTAGGCCCATCAGTCCTGGGATAAAGGTTCCTTCGGACATAACAAGTACAGAATTCCGCAGCGGCTGGGCTGAGTGGATGGCAGGGCTCACTTCCTAGTATTAGCGGCAGGAATCGCTTTCTCTGATTCACATCTGTCCCTCTGCGAAGATGACCAGTTGCTCCTTGTTAACGGACTTCTGGGTTGCTCTTGCAAAGTGGAAGCCAGAATGTTCTGTCCGCAAAAACCAGGGGCTCAGTGTGAGTTTATTTAAAACCTTACCCTTAGGGATACGTGGGTGTGAGGGGTGAGTTGACCCTTTCCTATAATGAATTCCTTCTAGCAGCTACTGTGGGCGGTCTGTGCAAGGCTGTAGAAGTAATACAGACCCCACAGAAACTCAATGGGTCTTCCTATCAGTGCGGCCAACCCTCCCCAACGGGGCAGCCCTGCCCCGGCTTTTCCCAGCAGCCTGTGCGAGGCTGGCTTCCACGGCTCTGCGCTCCCTGTTATCAGGAAAGAGACCCACATCACTGTGCTCCTGTCTGAACGCTGATTCTTGGTTGGCGCTTTGGCAAGTGGATCAAAGATGACCATCCAATAGTGTCTCCATGGAGCTGCTCCTAGCAAGACCAGAGCAGGGGTGGGGGGGGGGGGGGATTTAGGAGAAAATTACAGATGGTCCCTATGCCTACTTAGGCAGGGACAAGCTCAACACCAGCACATCTAAAAGCAGCCTCCCAACTCCTCAATCCACAGGAGGACTTCCTGCCACCTCCTATGCCAGGCGCTGTTTCTAGCCTGAGCAATGTCGCTCTAGACTCAGGGATGCTCTGGCCTGACTCACTAGGGGTCTGAGTGAGTTTCTGGAGAGGTGACGCCGGGAAGCAGAGAGAGGGTGCTGGTACACAGCAGGGGAGACACACAGCCCAACGCTAAATCCCCTTGCTGAATCCCGCTCACTGGGAGAGAAGGGGCATCCTTCACCCAGGGGTGCCCAGAGCAGGCCTCGCCCGAATTTCATGCCGGCTGACGACCTACCAAGAGTGGGCACGGAGAGGAGGGGTTCCATCTCTACTACGCACAGCGAATGGAGACTCAAAGGAGTTCAGGTCCCCTTTTCCTCAAAGAACCTTAACAGTAGCTGAACTGGTGGAGGTGGCCTGGTGCCAAGAGCCACGGAACCTCGGCTCCGCAATTACCTTCTCAACTGGCTGGAGGACCGCACACGTGTTACATTAAACGTCAACAACCTCTTTCTGTGCCTGTTTCCCCATCTGTAAAATGGGGAAGGATGCGTTTGAAAAGCCAATGACGGGTGGCTTGAATGTGAGGGACTGTAAAAGTCACTGGGCAAAAGGAGTTTCTCTGAAGGGAAAGTTCCTAGGACCCAAACTGTGATTATCTGTTTTTCTTCTTCTTTTTTTTTTTTTTAAGGACGAATAGTGGGAATTTTTAAAGATGAAAACATCAAGGTGAGAAAATAATCCTTGCTGACAAATTTGAGTGTGGACTGTGCTGGCCACTATTCCAGGCCCTTAACACAAAGCAACTCATTAAATATTCATAACAATCCAAAGAGGCGGGCACTGCTGTTATGCCCACGTTACAGATAAAGAAACGGAGGCACCCAGAGATTAGGTAACTGACACACAGCTGTCTGCCAGTAAATATGACTCGAATTCAGGCAGCTTGATTCCAAGTTTTAACTGCTATACCATGTGACCTCTTTAGACAGAGCTGAATAAATTATTCCTACTTTCCAGGTGAGGAAACTGAAGCCCGAAGAGGTTGAGATATTGGCCCAAGATCCCACTGCTGGTAAGCGGAAGAAGCAGGACTTGAATTCAGGACTTAGGCCTCTGGAGTGAGGGTGGGGGAACGGAGGGTCTACCCTGGGGTCCCCCTTCCAGTTCCCTGACAAAGGTCAGGAACAGCCCAACAAACTTGGACTGTGGCCGCCCGAGGGAGCCCCGTTCAGCTCCAAACCCTGTAAATCCGCTTCACCCCGGGACACAGCACCCAGGAAGGACGGGGCTGCCTTTAAAGGCACCGCAGTGGCCTTCGCTTCCAGGGCGCCCACGCAGTCACCTATCTCTTCTCCCCAAGTTGAGCTGGCTGTGAGTGCTGAATGCCTCCAGAGGAACAAGAGGCTGGCCATCCCTCCAGCCCACCTCGGGGACTCCAGCTCCCGGCCACTGACAGCACTCCATGCTGCATAAACACAGCTTCTATTTTCCAATTTTCCAGAAAGCAGACGCGTGCCAGGCTCTGGGACAGGCGAGGACGACTTCTGGTTTCCCTGGCTCCCAAATCCACCACCTGTCTTGTTATCTAAGGCACCGGCCAGCTGCTTCTCCCCGGGGCCCCAGAGAGCGGCTGTTCCCCCAGGAGCCCTCTCCCGTCATCGCTGATGCAGACCATTCGCAACCCTGTTAAAATGCAGGTTTCCATCCAGCAGGCTGGGTGGGGGCCCCCGGTCTGCATTTCTAACAAGCTCCCAGGTAGGTAGTGCCAAGGCTGCTGGTCCCCAGGCCTCTCTGAGTAATAAATCCTAGAGCAGCGGTTCTCAAACTCGGCTGCGAGGGGGAACCAACCAGAAACTTTCAAAAAGCAGTGACGCCACAGAAATTCTAAATTAGAAAGTTGAACGTGTGGCCCGAGCACTCGGATTTTTAAAAAATACATATTTTTATTGATTTCAGAGAGGAAAGGAGATGGAGAGAGAGAGAAACATCAATGATGAGAGAGAATCACTGATTGGCTGCCTCCTGCACACCACCTACTAGGGATCAAGCTCACCACCTAGGCACGTGCCCTAACCGGGAATCGAACCATGACCTCCTGGTTCATAGGTCGCTGCTCAACCACTGAGCCTCACCAGCTGGGCAATTTTAGAATTTCTCTTTTTTTAAAAAAATTCTAAAGTTCCCTTTTAACGCGTGGAAGATGATCAGGCTGTAGGGAGGCCTGTCTTCTGAGTGATCTGAACTTCAACATGCTCATCTGTCCTGGGGGGTCATCTGCTCCTTCGCGGCCTTTTCGCCTGAATAATATTAACAGCAGAAACACTATGTTGGCCTCATTCAGTGCTAGACATTGCTCTAGCGCTTCACGTGTCTGGACTCAGTCAGTCCTCACCAGAACCCTATGACGTAGGTGCTGGTATGGTCCTCATGTTACAGCTGAGGAAACTGAGCCACAGAGAAAGTACGAAGTTTTCCCAGCCACACGGCTGGCAGGTGGGGGCTCTGGGATCCCAGCCCAGGAGGGCCGGGCCCAGCCCCGTGCTCTGATCACTTCTAGGCTGTGCGGCCTCAGACATTCCCCTTTCTCTCAGAGCGTTTCCCCAGACGCTGGGATGGGATGGGAGGCCTGGGTCCCAGCAGGCACTGAGCCTGCCCGGCTCTCAGCTGCCAAGCTCTGCTCCAGCAGGACGTCCTCATGTCCGTGGATATGTCTGTGGACATGGCCTTCAGGGAACGCGCTGGAGACGGAACGTCGGTCAGAGCGCTCTCTCCAGTATTCAGGATGACGGCCAGAATTGTGCGCTGGCCACGTGTGGCTTTAAACCCCTGATTTAAGACGAGGAGAAGGAAACTCAGCCGCAGGCCATTTTAGGCAGCACCAGAGTCTGTCTGGCCGTCACACCCTGCGGCATGTTCCAGAACGGCCAGCTCCCTTCCAGGCCTGCCCAGCACCTGCCAAGGCTGGGGCAAGGCCAACCTGGCAGAGTCTCGCGGCGTGGTCACGTAGACACTGAACCGCGGGTCGGCTGGGACTCGAGCTGCCGACCTCTCTAGAATTCAGGAGCTACGGAGGCACTTGGTGTTCATGCATCCTTGGCTTCTGTCCTAACCAGAGGGGCACGGGTGGAGGGCCCCGGGGCGATGCTCAGTCCCTTGACAGACAGGGCGTCCTTGCCCCCATGCCCAGGTTGGACTGTGCCCGGGAGGGTGAAGTCCACCCTTCGGCCGTGTGCCATCTCTCCTGTGCCTTTGCTCAACGGGGCGACAAAGACTGTACACACATGAGCACACAGACATGCACACACTCCCACGTGCACACGCCGAGTCCAGGTAATAGTTCATCTCTACGCCCCTCCAGCATCGTGCACTGAACTCGCACAGCCGTCGTTTTCTAACAGTTTACTGGCCCTTCGCTGCTATCGGAGTCTGAACTAACAGAGGGCCAGGCCTTCTTGTCCCCAGAGCCCCAGCATCCAGCACAGTGCTCTACACACAGCAAGTGGTATGAGTTGTATTGTGTCCTCCCCTCCACCCCCAACTCGTATGTTGCAATCCTGGCCCCAGTACCTCAAAATGTGACCTTGTCTGGAAACAGGGTCACTGTGGCTGTAATTAGTGAAGATGAGGTCATACTGGAGTAGGGTGGGCCTCTCATCCAATGTGACCAGTGCCCTTATAAAAAGGGGAGATTTGGACACAGACAGGCACAGGGAGAACGCCGTGTGCACACGAAGGCAGACACTGAGGTCACGCTTCCACGAGCCAAGGAACGCCAACGATCGCCAGCAAACCTCCAGAAGCTGGGGCAGCAAGGCCTTCCGCACGGCCCCGTGGAGGAACCGCACCTTGAGCTCACTCAGGCTTCCAGCCTCCAGGCTGCCAGGTTCAAGTTCTGCTGTGGAAGCCCCAGCCTGTGGCCCTTTGTCACGGCAGCTCTGGAACCGAATACAGGGGGTTTGCAAGAAGTGGGGGAGGGACGGAGGGTGCAAAGGAATTCCAGTTCCGTTTCATTCAGGGCACATGGAGTGAGCGCCTACTTGTCTCTCCCGAGTCCCTTCAAGCATCCAGCCCCCTGCACTGTTCTCTCAACCTCCCACCCCGCCCCGTGCTAGTCTCCAGAAGGAATCTCATAGAGTCGAAGGCAGCGGTTCTCAACCTGTGGGTCGAGACCCCTTTGGGGGTCGAACAACCCTTTCACAGGGGTCGCCTACATACATCCTGCATATCAGATATTTACATTATGATTCATAACAGTAGCAAAATTACAGTTATGAAGTAGCAACGAAGATAATTTTATGGTTGCGAGTCACAACATGAGGAAGGGTTGCGGCATTAGGAAGGTTGAGAACCACTGGTAAGGACACCTCTCCGAGGGGCAGCCCTTCCCTGGGACTGGCACGGACACTTCAGGAAGGATGCTTGTCGGGGACCCATCAGGTCTTGGCCTGGAGCAGGGACGTCCTCTCCGCAGCAGGGGCCTCACTGGGCCCCAGGAAACCTCCCTCCCGCCTGGATGGGTGGCTGCCTCGGTGCCTCCAGGGGCTCAAAGCCCTGGCCACCTTCTCAGCACAAATCTCCACCCGCCAGGCTTGCTGGAGGCACAGGCACAGGAGGTGCCCTCAGAGCCCACACCTCCTGAGCCCCATTTCTGTGACTGGCTGGGGAGTCACTAGGTGCCCCAAGATGAATAAGACACAACCCCCGCCCCCGGGCACAAATCCTAGTAAAGTCATGTCCAACGTGTGAACAAGTGTCAGGAACAAGGGGAACATGAGCATGGGGGGTGGGGATAAGGGGGAAGTTTACAGACCCGCATGGGCCAAAGAGCAGTCACCAGCCACATGTGGCTACTGAGCACGAATGACCAGTGTGAACTGAGATGTGTTCATCAGAATTCAAAGGCTTAGAATGAAAACAAGATATTAAAACATCTTAAATATTCTTGTTGATTACATGTCGAAAGGATCATGTTTTAGATACACCGGGCTAAATAAAACTTTATTAAAATGAATGTTACCTGTTTTCTTGTTACTTTTTAAAATGTAGCTGCTGGAAAATTTCAAATTACATGTGTGAGTCGCATTATGTTGTGAGTCAGCAGCACCGCTCTAGAAGGACATTTAACCTGAACTCGGAGGAGGGAAAAAAATCAGGGAGAGCTTCCTGAAGGAGGTTTCATCGAAGCTAATAAAAAAAAATCAGAATTTACTGAGCAGCTCACCACATGCCTGGAACTTTCTATATCTTTTCTAACTTAATCCTTAATAACGGAACTGCTGGTATTTTATTTCTATTTTACAACCAAGGTTTCCAGTTCTAGGAAATGTTCAGCTCTTGGCCCCAGAGTTCACTGCAGTAGCAATGGTAGAGGAAAAGCCCTTCTCCCCCCAGATCTGCAGGCCGACTGCCATTGGGAAGTGAGGGGGACAGGAGGCAGGAAGATGGGGCTGTGCTGACACCCATCCCCAGCCAGGCTCCCCCGCAGAAAACTTGAGAACAAGCTAGGGCTTTGTTTCAGCTCTAGCCATGCCGACAAGGTTAAATCCAATGGGCTGAGAAGCTTCTTGAGTTGTGTAACTTACAAAAAAAAAAATCAAATTATGTCGAGGCCTCTTATAATTGAGGGTAATTTAGGAAATAACTTCCGAAAATGGCAGATTTTACAGCTGTGTTACCATTTGGAAATTGCCCAGGTCGTTTTGTCACGCGAATGCCCTTCTCTCACTGAAACACGCCAGATTATATCCACACAGACGGACACGGAGCTTACTCTGCAGATGTGAACACACTGGGTCAAATTAGGCTTCCTGAAACAGAACAACCGCCTACAAAGACAGCCTGAATGAATGCGGACCCATCGATGAGATCAATGACATCACATTAACACGGCCCAGTGACGAGTCTTACTTAACAGCCATTACTCAGGCACTTAGCTAGGTGCTGGGGGTATGACAAACACAACCACAGGAGGCCTTTAAAACGTAACAGCTGTACCATGACCGGTTTGGCTCAGTGGATAGAGCGTCGGCCTGCAGACCGAAGGGTCCCAGGTTCGATTCCAGTCAAGGGCATATATCTTGGTTGCAGGCATATCCCCAGTGGGGGGTGTGCAGGAGGCAGCTGATCGATGTTCCTCTCTCATCGATGTTTCTAACTCTCTATCCCTCTCTCTTCCTCGCTGTAAAAAAATCAATAAAATATATTTTTAAAAAAACAAAAAAAACGTAACAGCTGTATCTGCCCATTTCCCAACACACACACACACACACACACACACACACACACACACACACACTCATGGCCTTATAAGTCAGTGCATCAAGCTTACTAATAACAATCTACCAGAACAGAACCACATAAATCAACATTTTTAGGAAGTGCTCACAATGAAGCTAGTAGCTTCCAGGCAAGAGGAAATAATCTATCTTATTATTTTTTCAACAAAATTCCAAGTGTACATCTGCAAAACGCCTGAGCCTGCGGTACAAGGGCACAGCCTGGCCCCGACCCGGTCAGGTAAGTCCCAGGTTACCAAACTCAGCTCATTAACGGCGACTGGTTAACACCAACTCTGCCCTCGGCACTTCTCCTGGGTGCTTTTTAGACATGATGTAGAATCTCACCGACCTGCAAGCCTGGCCTCGCACGCCTATTTTACCGCTAAGGAAACCAAGGTTTGGGAGGCTAAGGAATTGCTCCAGGTCACACACCTGGGCTGGGTTCCCCCCACTTCCTTTGAGCATCCAACCCTTTCCTCTGACCCAGGTCATGCCTGGCTCTGGAGTCCCCCTCTGTCCTGGCTTGATTGGAAATCCGACCAGGTCACCTTCCCAGGTTCAAGAACAATGGAGCCCCTGGCCACGGTGAAAGAGGCCGCTCACTGTCCTTGGTTTTTGAAATGGGCTTTGCTCGTCTATTGTAATCTGCAATTAATAATGAAGCATTTTCCCAAGTGCTGTGTGTAAGATCAAGTTAATGTAATATTTCATCTTGGCCAGCCAGCTGCCGTTCTGCTAGGCTGACAGTAAGTAATATCTCTGCATAGGGAGCCAGTCCACAACTAAATCAATTAATCCCTCTTCGGCTGGTAGGCAGCTGTTGGGTCAAAGCAAGATAATTAGACAGACTCGTCATTTACCAGGTGGTTGGTAATGAAGGGATTAATTGACCAGAGTTGGGGCTGGACAATGTCTGCTCTTTCTTGCCGTCCCCAGTGGATATGACCATTCAGCATCATTCTTCCTCAACAACAATTCAAAGGGCAGGGAGCCCTTCTTCCCTTCTCAGAAGCGCCCATCAGACACCTGGCGTGAAACGAGTCCGAGTGACTCAAGTGTCCTTGCCCAGGACTCCTCCCAGTTCTCTGCCTGCCTGGGGGCTCTCTCTTGGGTTTGTCCACAAAATACTGACCGAGTCTCCAGCGCTCAGGGCGTTGACCCACACACCTTTCCCAATGGGATCCCCACCCTAGTGAACGAGGCCAACGCACAAAACTGACCTGGGGGCTTCCAACAGAAACGGTCATAAACAACTCAGGGCACGTGCCTTGAGCTGCTCTTCATGTAACGGGTTATGTGAGAATCAACGATTTCTAGAAGGGGTGGGGCCCTTTCAGCCGTTCCCGTCCAGGGCTCTGGAACCCTGCTGCCCATCAGAATCTCCTAGGGAACTTGGAGAAATACTGACATCTGGTCCTATCCCAGACCACCCAGTATAATCAGAACCTCTGGGTGAGGCCTGGGCACTGGCATTTGCTCAAGGCTCCCTGAGTGTCCTAATGTGCAGGGGGGTTGAGAACCACAATCTAGTCCACACCCTTCATCTTATAGACAAGGCCATGCAGGGGCCAGGGGACACGGCCTGCCTTGGAGAAGCCCTGCAGTTAACAAGAGGCTGAGTCAGAAGCAGAAGCTGGTCCATACGTTGCACACTATCGTCTGTGGGCTCTTCAGGGCCTCCAACCCTGACGGTGAATAAAGACTAAACCTTCCGGAACAGTGGACAAGCCCTGTCCACCAACCTCCTTTCCTGCCTCGTCTCCGACCAGCTCCCGACTCCAGCCACAAACTCCTGCCTGTTCTCTGAATGTGCCATGGGTTGTCCCCCCTGCAGTCCTTCCGCCTGCTGCTCCTTCCCTCCGTGATGCTGTTCCCTCTTCTCTGTCAGGTGAAGTCTGATGTGCTTTCAAAGGCCTGGCTCTAATGCCACTGCCTCCCGTTGTGCCCTGCATCTCGGAGGGTTAACTGCTCACTCCTGATTGTCCCATAACTTTGCTAAAAGCCTCTCACCCAGCACGTATCACATCCTATACCTAAGTGCCTCTCTTCCCCATGTCTTTTTCCTCTGTTTATTCTACAAATGCCTGTAGGAGAAGCATCTTTTGGCAAGTGTTGCTGAGAAACTGTTTAGGTTGGGACAAGGAGAGGTCCCTAGCTTTTATCAACTTAAAACCTTTGACCGAATCAAGGACCTCGGCTTCCAAGTTTCACCAAGGTGTGCTGTCCCATAGCAGAGTTCTTGGGGATGAGTCCTGCTTAGCGTGGCTCCGCCCAGCAGACAAAGTTGTCTCCAAATATCAGGTTCAATAAGCAAAACACTGATTTGCAATTGTTTGTTGGACAACTGCTGTGCATCCCATGCCATCCCATCTCATGAGCCCTGGTCCTGGCTTTGGGAATTCTGCAACTATCCTGGGTACATCCCAGGTCTCAGCCTAGTGTGTGTGTGGGGGGGGCGGGGGGAGTGCAGAAAGAGCCTCGAGGAAGCATTTTTGTCCACCCAGAAAAGATATTGATGGGCTCTGACCTTCCTACAATCCCCCCAGGTTGGATAGACCCAGCTTACCATTTAGAAGCTGAGATATCCTAGCAAATAACTCAGCCCTTCTGAGCCTCCGTTAACTTATCTGAAAACGGGGTTATCAGATCCCTTCCTTTTAGGGTTGTTGTGAAAACGCAATGAGAGATGTGTGAAAAACGCCTAGAATAGTCACTGAGATGCATTATATAGTCCATGAATAGTACCTTTCTCCCTCTCTTTTTTCTTTCATCCCTACCTTCCTTCTCTCTCTCTCCCCCTCTTTCCATCTTTCCTCCTGGGGCCTACCTTATGGAGAAGTAAATTTACTTTAACACATTGAAGAATGGACCAATAAGGGTCTGATTTTATTATTTTGTAATAAAACATTGACTGGTCCTCAGAGACCTCTAGGAACGCCTGTTAGACCAGTGAACCTCATGCAAGCCTCCTGGCTCAGTGCTCATGAATTGCTGGTCAGCCCGGGGCTGTGCATCTGTCTTCTCGAACGTGGTAATCACAGAGCGAGTATAAATGCTAAAGAAAGAACCAGGCAGGGCAGGGCAGGGCAGGGCAGGGCTGAACCACATGAGTGATGCTGTGAAGATTTCAGGGAACCCGCGAGAGGACCAGGAGGTGGGCGAGGCAGAAGGACAAGCTGTCTCGCCCTCGCTGGCATTTAGGGACAATTATGCCCTATTAATGGCTGACATGGGAGCTCTGCCCTGCATCTGAGCTGAGCCAGGGCGGCCCACAGATGTGCGCGGCCCACAAATATGCACTTGGAAACTCCTGAACTTTCAGTGACTTGACGCCAGCTGATCTGATCGGCAATTACGTTTTATTTTGGGGCCAGGGAGGCAGCAGAGAACCGGGAAAATTATAAGACATCGGAGTGCAGTTTTTCTAAGAATATCAACTACAAACTTTTTTAACCGATTGTTGTTTCAATGGTTAGAGGTTTGCAAGGCACTAAAATAAGAAACCTTGGGCACTAAAATCAGATTATAGCCAATTTTCCCGAGAGAGGTTTTAAGCTTTTGTCCAACAAAAATCTGCGTGCTTTTTTTTTTGAGGGGACAAGGAATAATTCCTGCCAAGACAAGTTTGCTGGGGACAGTGAGCACAGCATCGGGATAAACAGATGTGTCGTTTGCTCTGGGTTTGAATCCTGACTCTGCTTCTTACTAGCGGTGTGACCTTGGGCACGCTGTATGGCCTTCTCGGCTCAGTTCTCCAATGCATAAAATGAGGGTGTAATGCCTAGCTTGGGGCTTATTATAAGCACTGGATGAAATGTGCATAAGCATCTGGTCTATGGCACCAGTACACAGTAACAAGACGGTGCCTTCTTGCCGCAATGTTGGTTTCTTATCGTCTGAAATAAACGGTTCCTGTTTTCACCACCATCTGTCAGACGCAAATACCCAATCAGCATCCAAGGGGGACCCGGGTCTCCGGGAGCAGTTTGGTTTCTAGCGATTGCAGGGGTGGTTCTCTGCTTCTGTGATACCATCAACCCAGGCTGAGCAACGCCAACAGTCTGGCTGGTAGGAAAACGCGAGAAACCAGCCACCAGGCCTGATCAGGTGCAAAGCTGCAAGTGCCTCATGGACACAAAACCTAACTCAGGCCATGGGGTTGCCGGAAGGGGTCTCGAACGACCCTTTCACAGGGGTCGCCTAAGACCATCGGAAAACACATATATAATTACATATTGTTTTTGTGATTAATCACTATGCTTTAATTATGTTCAATTTGTAACAATGAAAATACATCCTGCATATCAGATATTTACATTACAATTCATAACAGTAGCAAGATGACAGTTATGAAGTAGCAACGAAAATAACTTTATGGTTGGGGGTCGCCACAACATGAGGAACTGTATTAAAGGGTCTCGGCATTAGGACGGTTGAGAACCACCAACCTAACTAAACTCTCCCCGTAGCGCCCCGGGGCAGCCCAAAGGAACACCAACAGTTTCTCCAAGAAGCGCCATGGACCGACCTTGTGTGGGAGTGGAACATAATTGCAGCTTGTAAAGGAAACCAGCCTAAGAAAAACATCCCGGGACAACATCCCGAGGAAACAGGGCCATCTTCCTGCAGGGACACTTTCCTGGTGACCAGCGACAGGGGCCAGACAGCTTGCCCTTGGCATTCTTGATGGAGGGCGGTGACTCACCCACCTACGCCCTCACAGATGCTCCCAGAGCCGCCTCTCCAGCCCCATCTTCCCTTCCAGGTCCGGGGCTACTGCTGCTAAATGAGCATCTCACCCACACAACGCTACTACTGAGTGAGAGATGGACTCTACCCAGGAGGGTTCTCTCTCCTTTGACTGGTTTACTGCCCGTCTACTCACCCATGCCAACCCTGGGATGGAACCAGATGTGGAAGGCCAACCGCATGCACTGCTCACCCTTTTGTGCCCAGCGCCTGGCACTGAGCTGCACAGAGCAGATACTCATAAATAGCAGCTGAAGGAGTGAATGGGTGAATGAATCTGGGGATGAACAAACTCCATAAGAGGCACCAAGGAAGGCATATCTTCTCATGTAAGCCTGCAAGGCTGGTATTTCTGTTTTTAATCTTTTTATTGATTCCAGAGAGGAAGGGAGAGGGAGAGAGAGATAGAAACATCAATGATGAGAGAGAATTATTGATCGGTTGCCTCCTGCACATCCCACACTGGGGATCGAGCCCGAAACCCGGGTATGTGCCCTGACCGGGAATCAAACTGTGACCTCCTGGTTCATAGGTCGACGCTCAACCACTGAACCACACTGGCAGGGCAAGGCTGGTATTTTGAGGACCATGTTATAAAGGCAGGAAAGTGGCCTCAGAGGGGTTAAGTGTCTTGCCCACATTCACATAGCCAATAAGTGAGAAAGCCATTCTTTGAACCTGGTCTGACTCTAAAGTCAAGACTTCCAACACTGAATCCATCCTCATGACCATGATACTGATGAGTCATATTTACACAGCCTCTGACACATCCGAGTTACTTCACCCTCCCGACATCCCAGGGAGACGGGAAAACTGAGCCTAAAGGAGGACTCATTGTGCATCCAAGGTTGCACTACCAGTTGGTGGTGAGGTAGGAACTTGAACCTGGACATTCATTTTTCAATCACAGATATTTGGGGGCACCTGCTAGAGGCCAGGCCCTGCGTTAGGGCTGGGGACACAGCAGTGAACAGCACAGACACAGCCCAGAGGGCCATCTACTTCAGAGAGAGGCTCTTCCCATGATACCATATGTTGCCCATAACATTCCTCAGGAAAGCAGCAGTGCTCTGGCAGTTTGGTTTGAAGGCGGAATGATCTGAGAACAGAGGGTGGCAACATAAAGAGGGGAGCGGCTTGCTTCTCGGTTGCTTGTGCTGTTGTCAATGTGGCCGACCAGAAATCCTGCCCTTTGTCAAAGCTGGCTCTGCCTCTTCCTAAGGACAGAGAACGGAGCGGGGGACTTGCCTGCTATCATCGAAATATTTGGGCACCAAACAAAACCCAAATGTTAAGCTCCCACTAAAGGAAGCCCCAGTTTGCAGTGGCCTAGCCCACCTGGCCCGGTCACACTGAGCTCCAAGGTGGAGGGAGGGGCTGACGGAGGAGTGCATTGACCTGGGTAGGCCACCTGTGATGAGCAACCTCAGGAGCCCACTGTTCCAGAAGGAAGTGCAGGTGAGAGACAGGGAAGAGATGTGGGATCTGAACATCCGCAGGCTCATCCCTTTGCAAGACTTCTGGAAGTCCAGTACCTTCGAGGACCAAGCAGTGCTGGCCTCCACCAAGCAACTGGGTCCACAGACACACTAAATTAAGAATTTGATATAAAATAAAGCTCAGAGACTATGGCCAAAGCAGTAATTTTTTTTCCCTTTCTTAACAGCGATCGAAGGTCAGCGGACGGGCCACTAATTGCTCACTCACCACTTCTCAGCGTCAAGTGCCAATTAACGTTCCCACAACAGGACCAGCCTCGGAGCCTCCTCATCAAGACCCACACGCATCATGGCGACCGGGACTCCTCCCTCTGCTCCCAGATCTCCACGGAGAACACTTTCCCGCGGTTGGAGCGTATTTTTGCTCAGAGGAACTCTTTTCACAATCAAGTCCAATTTATACCGTGACAGTCACTTAGCAGAAGTCACACGCACACAGGGCGTCCTGCCAAAATGGCGCAGTGAGGTGGGACTCTGGCGGCGTTCCTGGGCTTTCATAATCACGTTCACCCCCATGTGCACCTTCTTTGGGGTGCCAAAGGGGAGACTGCACAGCCCGCCAGCTCTGCCGTTTGAGTCCCACAGCTGGCACCCATGTGGATCTCGGGGGGCTCACTCCAGCACGACCCCATGGAAGTACCTAATTCTAACCATTGTACAGAGAAAGGGTGACCCAGAAAGCAACCACTGAAGGTAACACGCCAAGCAGTGCACGGAGTTTCAAATCCCCAAAGCATAGCATATCGGAGTTTTTCATCGCCCCCCACCCGCCCCCCAAATCGATGCACGGAGACAAGGAAGCTCCCGGGCTTACCTGGGTCGGGTTGTAGAGCTCCTGCAGGGGGCTTCGAGACCCCTTCCGGCAGCAGATGTCCACGCCGAAGGGGTTCCTCCGCATGACTGAGGAAAGAAAGTGAAGGCTCATCAGCAATGAGCAACAAACGTTTGTTGTCTGACAAAGGAAAAGGCACTGGGCGGGGAGAAGAAACAGGTGGGGAAGGAAGACAGATAAGCGGCTTCTAGCACAGCTGTACCTTTAACGGCACTGGGGCCACCCTGCCTTCCCAACATCCAGGCATCGCCACGCCCGGCAGGGCAGCGATAATGCTAAAAGTTCTTCCCAGCAAATATTAAGGCAACAACACAGGCCTCTAAAACACTGAAATGAAGCTACTTACAAAAGACACTGTAAAGACTGTTCTAAGACAGTGAGTTGACCAGCACCAGCCTTGGTGACCTTTCTAAGAGTCCACAGCGTCCTCCCTCAACAGTCAGTCAGAACCTCTTGCTCCTGGTCCCCAAGGCATCCGGTCCCCAGAACAGTACCGTGCCCCCCCCTTCCCCGAGCCCCCAGGGGGGCTCTTTCCCCTGAATGAGTCAGGGGCTTGGCCTCCCCAAAGCCTCTGGTAAATGAGGTTCTTTTTCGTGAAAATATCGGCTGGAGGCAGAAAGGAAGAGCGTGTGTGGTTCCAGACAGACAGAGGTGGCGCGTACAATGAACAAAAGAGGGGAATTAAGCGAACGTCTCAAAAGCCCAACATCGAGGACTATTTTTAAATGGAAAAGATTCTCTCTGGTCTCATTCTTCTTGTTCCCAACCACCCTCACTCTGTGCAGCCCCTCCTCGTTAGCCGTCTGATAATCATTTGTTGAAGGGAGGGAGGGGAATGAATGAATGGACAAGTGCCTTCTTCTCATACAGGAGGCGATTTTCTTGTGCACGGACATGGTGGGGGCATGATGGGAACGAGCAAAGCGGGTTCTCTCACGGCCTAAACATTCCACCCCTACAGAGCGGCAGCAGGACATTCTTTGCAGCAGACAGCCTGGGTTTGGATCCTGGCTCTACCACTCACCAGCTGTGTGACCTTAGGCAAGATGCCTAACCTTTCTGTGCTGAACCCAGAAAATCTGTCAAACGGTGATGAGAAAAGTGAGCCCAGAAAAGTCGGCACACATGCTACCTGTCACTACCAGAACCAATAAGCCGAGGCAAGGGTTGCATCTTTATGGGGGGGCGGGGGCTTTATTCAGGCGGCCGGCGATCCGAGAGGATGGCGGGTTACGTACCCTAAAAGACCGTCTTACATCTCATCTCCAGCCGATCCTTTTTTATAAAGAGAAGAAAAATGTAGGGGAAGGGTTTGGAATTCAGGGGAAAAGGTTAATCAGATAAGAGCTACAGTCGGGTGCTTTTCCGAGCACCCCTTCATCAGCTGACCGGTGACTATCTGCATCCTGAGCACAATGGCTCGGACACTGTCTTGGTGGCTGCAGTCTTCCTGAGGCACAAAGGTCGAATCCCTTGCGGGTCTCCTCGAGTCAGGCCAGGCCCAGCCAGACATTCCAGTCCCTGGAACAATAGCTTTCTACGTGCACCAGCTCCCAAGGCTATTAACTGCATAACTAAAGCGAACCATTTTTAACCGCTTGAGTTCCCCATCAAAAGCACGTGGCTCCCTGGGTTGGCTGTGAGGATTAAATGAGTTACTACTATATGCTTCAACTGAGTGGCGGCCAAAAAAAAAAAGGGTGTGTTAGAAATTTCTGAAGCTACTGGAGACCATAAACTAGATTGGCACATAATATATGACAAAAATCACTCCCCCTGTCCTTGGGAGGAGATGTGGGAACTTCTCCATTCTTGAGCCATCGGGTGAGCTGATGAGAAGTTACCAGACCTCAGGCCGGGCTCCGGATTCTCTGCCAGGAAAGCCACGCAGACCAACCTGCGGTCCAAAAGGTGAGGGAAGCCATCGCCAGTAGCCGATCACTTCAGGAAGGTCTCCGGTGAACCCACTCCTCATGCACCTCTCCTTGGACTTGTCACTTTGAGCCACATGAACACCCCGAAGGTAAGTCATCAACTCCGGGACACTCCAAGCTGCCTTTCCTCTCTCCTCCCTTCCCTCCGACAGCCAGGCCAGCAAACTTTCTCTACAAAGGGCCAGGCGCTGTTTTGGCTTTGTGCCATACGGTCTCTGTCGTCGCTTCTCCACTCGGCCACACAGACCACGCAGAAATGAATGGGCGCGGCTGTGCGCCAGCACATCGATGGACGCTGAAATCTGAATTCCACCTCATTTTCACATGTCAGGAAATATGATTTTTCTTTTGATTTTTTTTTAACCGCTTCACAGACATAAATGATGGGCCAGATGTGGCCCCCAGGCTGCAGTTTGCTGGCCCCTGCCCTAGAGAACGGCCCCAAGTATTCTTGGGGTCAGCAGTGTGATCCCCAGCGCACCACCGCGCCCTACAGCCCTCTCTGGGCAGGAGGCGATCTGCGCGCAACTGTCCGCACATAAAAGCCATTAGAATTTGATTAGGCTGATGGGGAAACACTGGTCCTTTGTTCCTCCACGGTTGCCTCGAGAAGAGGGGAGAAAAAAAATCCATGTTGTGTTTTTCTTTAATTTACTACTTCATTTTTCATTTCCACCCAAAACGAGGTAAACTGTTAAATGCACGCAAGTTGCCCTTGGTGCACAATGACATAGCAACACTTCGGAGGAGAAAAAAAACAGCCATAAAGCTCGTAAAATTATGCCCACGCCATGCAAGATTAAACTCTCCCCATGGCGGCAGACCGGCTGGCCGAGACCTGTGGCTGCGGGACCGCCACGGAGAGAACCCCAGCGTTCAATCCATTAAAAGTCAGCTTTTATGGGGGGCAGTATTATTTAATTGGTTTATTTTTCTAATACAAGGCCTTTAAAATGCTTTGACCGTGTGGGGCCTGCAGCACGGGTTCTTTCCCGAGGCCGCCTGCCCTCGGCGGCTCCTGCAGCCCTGCCCGGACTTCACCGGGCGCCGTGTGAAGCAGCTTTGGCACCCCAGGCCACAGAAGCCAAAGGGGCCCTGTGTGCTTTTTATGGGGATGATCACAATCCCACCATTTATGGGGCGCTCACTGTGTGCCAGGCACTTGGTGAAGCGTGACCCTTCACACAGTGAAGGAAGTACCTGCCTTTTACAGATCACCTCCTAAACTTCAGGAACCTGACCAAGATCAAGGCCACATGGGTGGAAAGTTGCCAAGCTGAGACTCAAACCTGACGACTGGACTCTTCATATCCAATGACAGGGCCGACTGCAGGCCTGGGAGACAAAGGAAGGGCTGCCAATCCCGCACTTCAATGTGAGTCCATCGACCCTGTGTGTGTCTCAGGGAGAAAAGGCATCAGAGGAGGTTGGGCCACCAAGACACACAGACGGTGGCATTTACCAGTCAGAGAGCGTTCAGGGCACAGCAAGAAGTCACACATTTAATCGGCACAACAGCCCTATGGGGTGGGTACCACGAATGTCCCCACTTCACAGATGGGAATACTGAGCCTCGATCTCAAGACCTGTAAGAGGGGAAGACAGGATTCTAGCACAGGCAGCCTATGCTCTCAGGTGCCACACAGGACCAATGTCAAGTGCCCAATCCACCACGTCTCAATCGTTTCTTCCTGGCCCAAGACCTGGTTGGCTGGCCAGTTCTAGGACAGGTGATTTAAAATGTAATCCAGTGTTATAGGGTTCATCAAAATGAAGCGAGATGATGGCCAAACTATTAGCTAACAGTTACTACACTCACTCACTTATCCTTCGACTAATTCTTATCAAGTACCTACTATGTGCCAGGCACTAGGTATGGGGGGGATACTGATCCTCCCCATCTTATTCATGCTGTTTCTCTGGTGCTTGGCACACAGTAGGTACTCAAAGAAGCTTATGAATGATCTAGGAATTAAGGCTTCCTTTATGCACAGCGGACAGCTCGTTGCCTGCTATCTCTGGAGGAAACTTCCAGTAGCATCAGGATGCTGTTACTTTTTTTCCCTTTGAAAATGAAAGGTTTGATGATCAAGAGCCCTAAGAAAGGAATCCCTGAGGATGTTTAATGCTGGCCTCCCACTGTCCACCCACCACCACGAGTTCTATTTAGCAGCAACACTTGTTTTCTCCTTTCCAAACTCGACTCAATGAAATTCAAGACCGTTTTTGGAAGAACCTAATTAGCTCCATTTACAGTACGATTTCTTGGAACCGGGAACAGTTGTGTGTATTCCAAACACATAAATGAAGCTAAAATTAAAACGAAGCCCCTCGTGTTTGTTTCACTATGGTGACGAGCACTGTTGGTTTTAAGGGGACGCTTCACTCCCAGTGAGCTGAGAGCCCCTGACGGAAAGTCCGCTGGAGACAAGGGAGTGGGGCCCACTGATTCTCGGGGCGGCTCCCCGTGCCCCTGCCCGTGCTGCTGGGGCGGAAGGGAGCAGCGGCGGCACCGCTCATTCAGGTCTACAGACACAAAACGGAAATGCTGTGGTTCTCTGGGTGGGAACCTGCCGTTGATGCATTTCATAAAACCAATTCTGAGGCCTGGAACTCAGGTCTTATAAAACACAGCAACCGCTAATAATCATCATCATGAGAAATACACATTGAGAATTTACCATGTGCCTGAGATGCCTGACACAATGCTAATTAAGCCTTTTTTTTTTCACATTGCTTCATTAGATTCTCATAAAAATCCTGTTAGAAATAATGAATAATAACATCCTTTATCCCCACCTTATTTATTCACATATATATTTTTAAAATATTTTTATTGATTTTTTTAGAGAGAGAGGAAGGGAGAGGGCAAGAGGGAAATATCAATTTGAGAGAGAAACACTAATTGGTTGCCTCCTGTACGCACCCCGACCAGGGATCAAACCTGCAACCTTGGGTATGTGCCCTGCCCGGGATCGAACCGGCAACCTTCCCATGCACGGGATGACGCTCAATGAACTGA
This sequence comes from Myotis lucifugus, assembly GCF_000147115.1. NCBI lineage: Eukaryota > Metazoa > Chordata > Mammalia > Chiroptera > Vespertilionidae > Myotis > Myotis lucifugus. The sequence goes on from NW_005871058.1 coordinate 186,980, forward strand.
GCCACACCAGCCAGGGCTATTTATATTTTTGGTGCTTCATTTTTTATTTCCCCTCTGCCCACCCAGCCCTGCTCCTGATGATGGTTGTACCCATTTGAGCACAAAAGCTTCGAGAGGTTAAGTTGCCCCAAATGATAGCCAGCAAATGGCAGAGAAAGAAGCAAATTCAAACCTAGGCCTATCTGTTTCTCAAATCAGTGATTCTTTTTAAAAAATATGTTTTTATTGATTTCAGAGAGGAAGGGAGAGGGAGAGAGAGAAACATCAATGATGAGAGAGAATCATTGATCGGCTACCTCCTGCACGCCCCACCCTGGGGATTGAGCCCACAACCCGGGCATGTGCCCTGACTGGGAATCGTATCGTGACCTCCTGGTTCATAGGTCGACACTCAACCACTGAGCCACGCCAGCTGGGCTAGAATCAGTGGTCTTGATGCTTTTACACTTAGCACTCCCACCGCAAAAAAGTGCTCTCACTTCCCTCAACATTCAAAGTGAAGCCTCCTGGACTGAGTCACCCAGGCCCAAATGGTCTCCACCCCTGTCCCTGGCCGCACAGCTCTGACACCCAGCTGACTTCAGACCTTTCCCGGTCTGATTTCCTAACAGCCTGGCACGGGTCCTCCTCTTCCCCACGCTCTGAGAGTCCGGGGAGGCGCTGTAATTACAGAGATGTTTTCTCCAAATGCACAGACTCCTGCCGTCCAGCGTGGTCTAGTCCATCTGTCACAGGGCGCTGAGATGGGCAGTGTCCGAGTCAAGCTCAGCAGGTTAGAAGAAGGGTGAGCCATACCCAGCTTGCTCCGAGGGAGCCACTCCTGTAAGGACAGGCCACTCTGCTTTGTAACCGTGGGACCACAGTCTGCCCAGAGAGGCGCTATGTCACAGCTCTCCCCACCCCCTCTGGAGGTCACCCTACTGAAGCTAGAGTGACCGCCTGTCCTGGTTTGCCTGGCACTGAGGACATTCCCAGGACGGGGGACTTTCAGTGCTGAAGCCAGGAAAGTCCCAGGCAAACTGGGACAAACGGGTCACCAGGCAGTGCCCTTGGGAATGAGAAGACTGGGGACTGAATTAACCAGAACTGGATCCAGAGCCTGGTTTTGCTATTAACTCCTCTTGGGACATAGAGTCAATGTCCAAATCGCTGGATGCAGTCATAGGGCCTATATCCGAGGGTGGTTATGGGAATTATATGAAAGTGTAGAACAGCCTGGTACATGGCACCCAACACCGTCCATGTGCAATGTCACAGGCCTGGATCCTGCCCCCAGCTCTACCACCGAACCAAGAGCCTCACCGTGGACAAGTTCTCCCTGGGCCTCAGCTTTCTCCTTGGTCAGGCGAAGAGGTAAAACCAGGTGATCTCTAAATCCCTTCCAACTCGAAATCCCTAATTCGTAAGCACAGAGCAATGGCTCTCCCCGGAGAAACACGGTTATACAGCCCTGGAGAAGCGCTGGGGGCGGGGCAGTCGAGTGTGAGGGGCTGGGGTGAGGGGTTGGGGCAGAGCAGTTAGGCAGTAACAGGGGAAGGAGGGAGAGAAGAGGGTAGGGCCGGGAGAGGATGTGAAAGGAAAGACAAATCCTGGCTGTGAAACAGATGTGCCATCCATGTCTTCCCAGCTTACAATCCAAGGCCAAAGGCCAAAGGCCGGCATCCTGGCTGGAATGACTAGGTTTTTCATATGGAAAAAATGCCATCTAATAATAATAGCAATAACTATGGGGACTCCCCTCTCCCCCAGAAAACCTTCTAGAAAGCAGAGCTGGTGGCCTTGAGTCCTGGGGGAGCATGGGCCACAGGGGCCATTCTTGGAACAAAACCCTTTTGTCCCAGTCACCCAGGACTCCAGCCTGACATTCCACTGGAGGGGGCGGGGTTAGAAGGTCTCGGAGGGGAAGAACCTCACCCTCCTATCTATCTATCTATCTATCTATCTATCTATCTATTTTTTTACTCCTCACCGGAGGATATTTTTCCATTGATTCTTAGAGTGGAAGAGAGAGGGAAAGATAGAAATATTGATGTGAGAGAAACACATCGATTGGTTCCCTCCTGCACGAGCCCCGGGCTGGGGAGGAGCCAGGGAGGAACGTGCCCTTGATTAGAATTGAACCCAGGACCACGCTCTATCCACCCAGACAAACCAGCTAGGGCTGGACCACCTTTTAAATGCAACAGGAGAGCCTCCCTTTGAGTCACTACGGCTAGAACCTGAATTCTTTGTTCTGGCTCAACTTCTAGAATAGCGGTTCTCAACCTGTGGGTCGCGACCCCTTGAGGGGGTTGAACGACACTTTCACAGGGGTCGCCTAAGGCCATCGGAAAACACAAATATAATTACATATTGTTTTTGTGATTAATCACTATGCTTTAATTATGTTCAATTTGTAACAATGAAATTGGGGTCACCACAACATGAGGAACTGTATTAAAGGGTCGCGGCATTAGGAAGGTTGAGAACCACTGCTCTAGAAGGAATAGTCAGAAGAAGAAGAAAGAGGACAGGAGGGGCGGGAGGAAGCGCCAAGGGTTCTTCCTGTCACCACCGGGCACAGAACTGGCCCAGTCCTACGCAGCTCTCAGAAAGCTGAGGGGAAAGAGAGGTCAGTCGGTCCTCAGAAACACTACGACATGGTAAGAAATGTTTTCAAATACTCAGACACCTGTACCTCTGGGAGATTTACTCTTTCCCCCCCATTTTTAAAAAATTAAATTTATGGGGGTGACATTGGTTAATAGGAGAGATTTACTTTTATCTTAATAAATCTGAGGCGTTTTGAACCCAGTGTGTATGTGGGATGCTTCATGTCTGGATAGGCCCAGGTTTTAGCTTTCCTTGTTAGCGCTGCCCAGCAAAGAATAAAGAATCGAGACTCAGGTTTGGCGTCTGAAGGGTCCTCATCTCACATCTGACCATCACTGCTCATTTTCAGAGGAGAAAACGTCCCCACATCAAGACAGAACACGCTTATACGCGTTCAGCCGCCCCAGACTAAAGCATCTCTTGCCAAAGGGATGCGGCATGATTAAACGGCGAACAGCGGCGGAATACTAAACTTGGCTTTTTTACTGTCTTGGAAGAGCTTTGCTCAAAGCTTCCCCTTAAGCCCTTCGCTTTTCTGGGGATAAAACAGAACTAAGCACTCTCATTACTAGACATTTGGTGGTTTTTAATTTTTATTTTCTGGAGTAGATGTGAGAAATGCCAGACTTGAATGAGCAATTAACACAAAGTATAAGCCCTTTTGCACACGGCGGGGGGGGGGGGGGGGGGGGGGGGGCCCCCCCCAAAAAACTGGGGCCCGGGGGGGGGGGAAAAACCCCAAAGGCAAAAGGCCCCCAGGGGGGGGGGGGGGGGGAGAAAAAACTCTTCACCCCCCCCATTTTTGGCCTAGGGAGGAGGGCCCCCGGGCACCTTTTTTTTGGGGGGCCCCCTTTTTTTTCCCCCTTCCCCAAGGGTTTGGGCAAAAGAGCCCCCCCCATTGTGGCAAAAGAAAAAAAAAAAAAAAAAGGGCGGGGGCCGGGGGGTTTCCGAAAAAATTTTTTTT